>NW_005355985.1:192192-204167 GCF_000412655.1 Myotis brandtii | reverse complement strand
CGGGTCAGGTTTCCCGCGAGCAGCCGGGAGCGGCGCTGCCGGAGCTAAATTTGGAGCCTGGAACCCGGCTCAGTCCCCACCCCCAAGTGCGGCCTTGCATCCCCCTGTGTAGCCACCTTTCCTGCCAGCGTCCCCTCCCCCTTGTTTCTGCGTCAGTTAATTATGTTTATAAACAAAGAACACATTGACAGTAAATTCTCCCAGTTTACTCGATGTTATGCGCCCCCCGTTATCTCCTCAGCCCCCTGCAGAGCTGCTAGCATTATTTGCAGCCCTGTCTCAGGCCCCCCGGGGACCAGCTTGCGCCCTCAGCCTCCCCAGAAATCGCTCTGGTTAAAGGCACCAGTGACCTCAGCAATCCTAACCCAAAGGCAAAGACCCCTTCTCGGGCCTCACCTCACCTGCCCTCTGGTCTCATGCTTCCTCCTTCCTGCCACCCTTTCCCGGCCCCTCCAGACGTATCCCCGCTCTATGGCTCTGTGGCTCTGTGGCTCTATGGCTCTATGGCTCTATGGCTCTGTGGCTCTGTGGCTCTGTGGCTCTATGGCTCTATGGCTCTATGGCTCTATGGCTCTGTGGCCTGCTGCCTCCGTCTCTTCTCCCTGCCCCGCTCAGTCCTGGGCTCCCTGTCTGTACTCACTCCCTTCTGATCTCTGACACTTTACTAGGTGCCCCTATCCCTGTGACACCAGAGCACACAGGCTTAGCCCTAAAAGCCTAACACAGGACGCCCAGGAGCCCTGGCTTCCACCTTCAGCTCCAGCGTCGCCTCTCCACGCTGGACTTCTGATCTGCACCACCACGTGCTTCTCCCACAGCCTTCCCCACCCCATTTACCAGGAGCTCCAACCCTCCAGGGGCTCAGGACAAAACCAGGGAGCCCTCTGTGACTCCAAGAGGGAAAAATGGTGCACACCTCACCCCGAGTCCTCAGTCTCTCCCTCCATTGCATCATCTCCAATGAGCAACAAATCTCTCCCCTTCTGTCCCACTCTGCCGCCCTAGCTTCACCCAGCTGTGAGAACAATCCTGTGGAAATGGTGCTTTTAAATCAAATCATGGCCCTTCTCTGCTCAAACCCTCCAGTGGCTCCCACCTGTCACCCCACCCCAGTCTTCCTCCCCCTCCTTGCACTGGGCCTCCTCTGTACCCTCACCTCTCACCACTGTCCTATGGACTCCCCTCCAGCCGCAGGCACCTCCTTGCTGTTCCTGCAACACATCAAAAGGCCCTACCTCACGGCCTTTGAACTGGCTCTGGACTGGGACCTTTCTTCTCCCAGACACGTGCCTGGCTCTCTTCCCACCTCCTTCGAGTCTTGTTTCAAAAGTTACCTTTCTCAAAAAAGGAAAAAAAAAAAGAAGAAGAAGTTACCTTTCTCAATGAAGCCTGTCTACAATCACACCTTACCATTTTATTTTCAATCCAGCACTCTGCTTCCTCCGGAATGCGAGCTGTTAGAGCGATGGACTGTGTGATTTTGGACCATTGGACCACCGGCTTTCTAGAGCAATTCTTGGTACCTAGTAGGCGCTCCCTAAACTTTTCTTCGGTTGAATTGATTTGGACGTGATTAAAAAACAGCGGTTTATAGTGAAAAGTCTGTCACTCGCCTAGACCCCAGTTCCCTCCCCATCCCAGGCAATTCTGAATTATTTTATACAAATATTATATTTACTACACTCCTTTTTTAAAAAAAATAAATAAACACAGCATCCTGCACAGTCTTCTTTTCTTTTTCGCTTCACATCAAATGACCTCCCCTTCTTTTTCCACCGCTGCCTCCAGGTGTTTATCCCAGCCCTGTCCTCCCCGGGGCGTCCTTCCGTCTAGGCCCGCGCCCCCGTAGGCATTTAGCAGAGAGCCCTGGAAACCCTTGGGACGCTGCCCGCGGGGGGTTGCAACTTCTGGGGTATCATGCTCCCCGGAGACCGTCAGTGTGCACATGTCCTGCACGAAGAAACTGCTAAGGGAAGATAGGAAAGGGAACTTCAGTAAGCGGGGGATGTAGCTCAGCGGTAGAGCGCATGCTTTGCATGTATGAGGCCCCGGGTTCGATCCCCGGCATCTCCAGCGTGGGCTCACGCTTTTTTTCTTACTGCAATGTATTCCCAGCCCCAGGGAAAATTTCAGATACTGATGTTTCCCATTTTTTTAATTGAATTTATTGGGGTGACACTGGTTAATAAAATTATATAGTTTTAGGTGTACAATTCTATACTGTGTCCGATCCCCGGCATCTCCAGCGTGGGCTCACGCTTTTTTTACTTTGTCTCCCAAATTCAAAAACGCAATGTATTCTCAGCTCCAGGGAAAATCTCAGACACTGGTGTTTCCTTTTTCTTTTTAATTTATTGGGGTGACACTGGTTAATAAAATTATATTGTTTCAGGTGTACAATTCTATACTGTGTCTCCTGTATATTCTATGGTGTGTTCACCGGCCCCTGATCGTGGCGTTTTGCCCACGTTGGAGGTGTCGGCTGCTGCCCTCGCCTCTCCCATCCCCTGACGCTGCCTTCTGACTCCAGATTAAAACATTACAGGGTGATGGGGCCACTGGCATCGTCCTGCGCGCGTATTCCCTTCGAGCTTCACGGGGGTGGAAAAGGGCAGGTTCCTGGCAAAGGACAAGCAGGAAACTGACGGCAGTAGGAGGGACGGTCAGGCACAATCCTCCGAGTTTGTTTCCGAGCTCCCCTCCAGCTAGAAGCAGGCCTAATCCCACAGTGAGGTAATAATTATTGACTGAAGATATCGTTAGGTATCGCTCCCACAGTGAGGTAATAATTATTGACTGAAGATATCGCTGGGTGTTGCCACCGCGCCCGGCTAGCTCAGTCGGTAGAGCATGAGACTCTTAATCTCAGGGTCGTGGGTTCGAGCCCCACGTTGGGCGAATGGGTAATTTTTGTTTTCATACATTGCCTGACAGCTTGGAAAACCGAAGAAATCCTGTTATGGACATTTCCTGTGTGCGATATTTGTTTAGGCTTTTTATGGCTACACCCTTATTCATTATTTATCTAGCCTGTTTACGTGGACAAAATGAGTTCTTAAAAAATTGTGTAAAATATGCATAACAACATTTGCCATTTTAACCATTTTTAAGTGTACAGTTCTGCAGCTTTACACACATTCATGTTGCTGTTGTGTAACCATCACCACAATCCATCTCCAGAACTTTGACATCTTCCCCAACTGAATCTCTGGACCCGGTAAACAATTATGTCCCACTCTCTCCTTCCCCCAGCTCCTGGTATTCTACTTTTTGTTCCTATGAGTTCGACTACTCTAGGTATCCCATATAAGAAAAATCATACAATATTTGTCCATTTGTGACTGGATTACTCCACTTAGCATAATGTCTTCAAGGTTCATTCCTGTTGTAGCACGTGTCAAAATTTCCTTTCTTTTAAGGCTGAAAAATAATCCATTGTATGTATATAATACATTTTGTTTGCCCACTCATCTTTCAATAGACACGCGAGCTCGTTCCATCTTTCGGCTTGTGAATAATGCTGCTAGGAACTCGGGTGTACAAATATCCATTTGAATTTCTGCTTTCACTTATTTGGGGTCTACACTAGAAGTGGACATATTTTATTTCCCTTTACTTACACAAAAATATAATTACATCTCTGTTATAGCTCGAAGATCTTCCTATCTCAAGACATATAAAATGTCCTCAATCGCTTTTTGCAGCCTCATACTATTCTGCTGTAGATGAATCATAGTTTATTTAACACATCACCTGCTGATGGACATTTATGTTGTTTCCAATCTCTTGTTATTACAATTAATGCTGCAGGTAGTAAGCATATACCATTGTCATTTTTCACTTTTGCATTCATATCTGCAGGGCACATTCCCAGAAGTGAGATTACTGGGTCAATGTATAGATGCGATTGTAATTGATAAAAATAGGCAAATCACCCAGTTGTGGATCCTACCAGCTGATATTCCCTCCCATCAGCCATGAATGAGATTGCCTATTTCTCCACTGCTGTGGTAGCAATGGGCTGCTTTAGCAAAAACAAACAAAAAACTAAACATCTGACTCCCTCCTCCCCCACGCCCTTAACATTGCCAGGGCTCCTCACCGTCTCTCTGGCAGGATGATCCCCATGGCAGGGCCTGCAGGGCACCGCCTGGCGGGGAAAAGAACTCTCCTTTTGCCTCTCACAGGAGCACACTCAGACAAAAGATTCTGCAGGTCACAGTGTCACTCTGGTTTATGGTTCATAATCTCATAGTTCTTCTTCTCTTCTCAGGCCTGTTTCTTTAGAGGCCATCATGTTTTCTTCTCTTGCAAAGCCACAACCTCATTGGAAAGGGCTACTCAGTTATTCTTTACTCTGCAGATCTTCCTCCTTGGACAGGAAGAATCCAACCAGATGTAAGAAATTAAGTTTGTAAATGATTTTTTTACTGGCTGGTGTCACATACATGTCGTTTGTGCAGTGGTCTTACAATAATGATTATATACAATTTACATATAAATTATTAATCAACCATCCACTTGAATATTTTCATTTTAAAATATCATCTCCAATTTTAATATGTTTGTGCCTATTTTCTGATGAGTCTAAAAATATTCCAGTCTCAGGTCTTTCTTAAACAGTCCCTGGTTCCCCTTCACCAAGTCATTCTCCCAGGATCTGCGTGGCATCGGGAGAAATGGCCCAGCCCATGTCAAATGCTCACCCCGTTATTTCACTGCCATGTATATCACGTCACATGGGTTTAAGGGTACAAGTCCCCCAGATAAGAGACAGGTCTCAATCACATGCTGGTGTCCTGGGGAATGTGACTTTTGGGTAAGGAGGAAGACAAAATGTCAACCAGAGCCACCTAATTCTGGAGGCCTGCTGCAAAAACAGGAAGAGTGGCCAAAAAGATGACCCCAAATGACCTGCTCCTCCATTCTGTTTCAGGACCAACCGGCTTAAAATAACTGGATATTTTGGGAAACTCTTTCTGTTGTTATTTGAGATGTTTGGTGTCTAAGGGCAAGGAGGGAGGTGTTTGAATATGGAAAAGAATGCACACTTGTTTTGTGATGACTATTCAATGCATTGCAGTTGTAAATGTTAAAGTCTAGTTATTCTTAAGGTTTTAAACCAACTTACAAATATTATTGTTTTTCTTATAAACTGGCAATATTTTAAAGAATCCTTTCATTAAGTGTCATCTTGAACATCTAAGCCAGGGGTCCTCAAACTTTTTAAACAGGGGGCCAGTTCACTGTCCCTCAGACCGTTGGAGGGCCGGACTATAGTTTTTAAAAAAAACTATGAACGAAGTCCTATGCACACTGCACATATCTTAGTTTGAAGTAAAAAAACAAAACGGGAACAAATACAATATTTGTATTTGCATGTGGCCCGCGGGCCGTAGTTTGAGGACCCCTGATCTAAGCCATTGGTGCTATTCTCATGGACATTTCAAGTGACAATTATAGATTTATGTATTGGAACCCTCATTAGTGGGAGAAGAGGAGGCACTGGTTAGGTTGCACAGTTGATATCTAAATCTCGATTGTTGCTGCAGACTCCCTCCTCTACCTCCCAACCCACAGCACCCAGGTTTATTGCTTACTTGCAATCATTTTTTATTGATTTCAGAGAGGAAGGGATAGTGAGAGAGATAGAAACATCAATGATGAGAGAGAATCATTGATTGCCTGCCTCCTGCACCGCCCCCTCCTGGGGAGGGAGCCGGAAACCCAGGCATGTGCCCTTGACTGGAATACAACCCGGGACCCTTTAGTCCGCAGGCTGATGCTCCATCCATGGAGCCAAACCAGCTAGGGCCTCCACTCATTTTTCAATCCACTTGCAAAGAAAAACAGCAAATGGTGGAGGAGATGGAGTCATCAGGATGAAGAGCCAAGGAGGTATACTGTGGCTCCTTACCCGCCAAACCCCTGGTCTTCCCTCTGTCCTTGAACCCACAAGCTCCCTCCTACCCTGGGCCTCTTCCCTAATACTTTGGGAAGGCTGGCTCTTTAGCTTCATGCATCCGCTCACTGTCACCTCTTCTGATGCATCTTTCCCGGCCCAGCTCTCTAATGTTGTTGTCTGCTTGCTTGCCACTTTATCAGATCATCGTCTTTAATTTTCTCACAGTCCTTACAGCTCTCTTGTTATTTCTTTATCTGTTTACTTGCTTGTTATTTTACTTGCCTACCAGAAGGTAAACAGGAGGGTAGGGGCCTGGCCCCTTTCTTACTCTGATGTAACAAATAAATAGATGAAGTTTCCTTTTCACAGTGGCACACCCTAGGTTTGTTGCCAGTGCCTAGTCCATACCACAGCCCAGTTCATGGGATCTGTAGCTACTAATATTATTTCCTAAACTTTGAAGGTCTACAGGGTACCGGGACTACCAGAGGGAAGGGGAGACGGTCAACAGAGAGACTACAGAAGGATAGTCTGTGAAATCTGAGGACTATAAAGAAAAGAGCAAGGGGGTGGGAGGTGGTGGAGGCAGAGGTGAAACAGGAATGGTGGAAAGAGAAAATTGTTGAAGCTGGGAGATGGGTACTTGGGGTTTCACAATAATATTCTGTCTACTTTAAATTTCCTAATAAAAAGGTTTAAAAATAAAACAAAGAGTATTACAGTTACTTTTTAGTGAGTGGTTAAATATTTAGGTAGAAAATTTTGTAGAGTAATGATGCTGTGGAGTAATATTTATTTGAAAAAAAAAAAAAAGTAAGTATCCAGCAAAGCTACAATTAAATAGAATCCTCAGTGGGAATTCACATCCTCTAAACCAGGGGTCCTCAAACTTTTTAAACAGGGGGCCAGTTCACTGTCCCTCAGACCGTTGGAGGGCCGGACTATAGTTTTAAAAAAAACACTATGAACAAATTCCTATACACACTGCACATATCATATTTTGAAGTAAAAAAACAAAACGGGAACAAATACAATATTTGTATTTGCATGTGGCCCGCGGGCTGTAGTTTGAGGACCCCTGCTCTAAACTATCTCCCTAGGGTAACTCAGAAGTGGGGAGACAGGGACCTTTGGCCTGTGTACTGTACTGGCACCCAGGTTTGGCTCTTTTCTTTTACTCGTCACTGAAAACAACAACAACAACAACAAAAAAGTGAGTTCCCTGAAAGTCCCTGCATCCCAGGGCAGGAGAGATTGAGCTAGGCCCAGGATGTGATTGCCACCAGGAAACAAGGACGCTTTCAAATTGTGAGGGCGATGCTGAGAGGACAAAGGGGTTGGTGGAAAGGGACTTCCACTGACTGACAAGCAGCTACAGCTTCAGCCTCAAAAAAGAGAATCATAGTGTCATTGAAACCAGGTCAGTCTAGGGAAGCTACAAAGCCATAATGACAGGTCAGCATTAAGCGTAACCCCAAAGAAATCGGACCCACGCCAGCTTCCTGCCCCGCCAGTGCTGTGAGGTTACTCGTGTTGTTCTGGATCTGTTTACTGTCTCCACAGGAAGATGGTGAGACTCACATTAGCTGAGGCACCGATCAAAACCCACCTGGAGAAGAGTGACAGGCCTGAGTGACAGTTCTGACCTCCCAGAGTCCTGGGGCCACCAAGGAAGTCAGCTTGAAGTGGGGGTGGGAGGCGGGTGGTGGAAAGAAATGGGGTCAGCAAGGGAACTTGGAGGATTCTTCCAAATGGGGTTCAGAATGCTTCACTCCTCTTAGTCTCTAAGACCCATGGCTGGGCCCTGGCCCTCCTCCTTGGGTGAGTACATCTATACATTCTGAGAAGGCATACAAATAAGTATGAAAAAGCAAGGCGATGACAAGGAAATGGGCACGGCATTGATTTCTGTGGGCAAGTTATTGGAATTGTTAACCAAACGGTAAAAAGGCCTTTCAAAGTGAGAGGCAACAAACATTTATTTGCGATCAATAAAAACAGCTGTTTGTGAGCACCGAGTCACGCAGAAGCCCAAACAGTGTTCGGATTAGGAGACAAAGGCAAGGGGTTTTATGAGAAGGGGAAGGGGAGCAATTACATCAACAGAAGGAAGGCATTTCTATTGGTGCAGGAGACATAACATAGCGATGTTAATTCTAAACCATGTTTTTAGTTTTCCGTCGGGTAGTCATCAGTCCTGCAGCCATAATGACTGCTTTCTTGTTATCTTTGCTGACAGACCTTTCACAAGCATAGGCTGGCTCGGCCCAGTCCAAGGCTGTTCTGCCCGGTGTTAACATCCCTAAGGGGCCAGGCAGCAGGCTGCGCGGCAGTTGCTCTGGCCTAGCAGCTCCAGCTCCGTTTTGAAGTTGCTCCGTTTAATCGCTGCTTACGGAATGCAGGCGGCCTCACAAGTCTTGCCATTACTGCCTATGCTTTGAGTCAGGAACGCGTCGTCTACATTTAAGACACATAAACCGTTAAAGAGAATTTGATTTTCCACTTGGATGTTTTCTTGGTTTGGCTTCCAGGTTTGGCAGAACAGCAGGGAAACTAGTTGCTTGTCACAGGTGTAAGGGTGCCCCGTCAAGTGTGCAAGAGCGTGCACCCCCTTTTCCAGGCGGACTCCGGCTGTATGGGGGGGGACCGGGAGCTCGGGCTGGGGTCCCGCGCGCCGGGCTGCTTCTCCGAGGCTCTCTCTGCCTCTGCCCCTGGTTTCCATCTACCACTTCCCCTGAGACGCGTCGGGGCCTCGGTGGCCCCCCGCGTGAACTGGACTGTTGGGGTCCTCTGCGGGACACCCCCCGCCCCCCCGCCGCAGGCCAGGTCCCCCGCGCGAGGTGCGGTCCACGGTGTGCATGGTATTGCGACCGCCCCTGTGGTCCTGGGAAAACATTTCCCGAACTCACTTCCTCCGGACATTTCCGATCCTTCCTTCCTGCACTTTCTAATATTCCACTTGTCGTCGCGTGGCATTCCCGCCTGTGTTGCCTTTTTATGGTCCGGGATTGTAAGGAGACGAATAAAACGCGCGCATATGTGTGCACAGGCACCTACATTGCTAGGGCAAATGGCTGAAGTGGAGACATTTACTAATGGGGAGAAACCTCTTCCAGGTGGGAAAAAGGACGAGCCCCGGGGGTTGTTTCCGCCCGGTTTCGAACCGGGGACCTTTCGCGTGTTAGGCGAACGTGATAACCACTACACTACGGAAACAGGCGGTAGCAGGCCCTTTCCCTGAGTCCTATAGGGTGTAGGCCACCGTCACCGCCCAGGCCTGCAGGCCCACCTCCCAGTCAGAGTCCGGGAATATAAATACCCCGGTGTCCCTGGGTAACGATTTTTGTCCAACTGCAGAGCGCGACCTGTTAATGGGTCGGAAAATCAGTCACTTCCAGAAATCAAAAAAGAAAAAAAAAAAAAAGAAAAAGAAAAAAATTGTGAACAAAGCAGCGGGTCTCGCAGAAGGGAAGGTAAAATGTAGCTTCGAAGACTTGAGCCTGGTTAACTCTGTCCACTACTGTGTTTATGGTTCTAGGGGCCCTGGTTCTATGGATCTGATAATCCAGATGGCTACTAACTGACTAACCAGGGGTGGCATATATAGAATCTATTCTAGGGAGACCGTTGCAAGGTTTAAATTTTCACATAACTTGTTCCCTATTGACAGTTAAGATCTAAAGAATTAAAACACACAAAATACGCCTGTCTAAGCGTGGTTTAGTGGGTGAGCATTGACCCATAAACCACGAGATGCTGGTCAAGACATATTCCCGGGCTGTGGGGCCCCATCCCCAGTGAAAGAGCCTGCAGGAGGCAGTTGGTTAATGACGCTCTCATCTTTGATGTTTCTATTTCCTTCTCCCTTCCTCTCTGAAATCAATAAAAATATGTTAAAGAAGCACAAAATGCACTCAAAGTATATGAGATTTGGGTATATCTTCATCGAAATGTAAATTAAAATAAATACAAATAGGTAAAAATGAAATTAATTTTACACATGCTTTCAAAATAATTATATATTTCTTATAAGTTATATAAAATTATCTGTTTTAAGAGAGGAGATTGAAATGAATGACTATCAAATTTTAAGTCAGTGATATTTCAGTAAAGCTAAAATTTTATTAAATTTTGAAAACTTAATGAAATCTTTTAAGTATTTTATAAAAAAAAACACTCATCAACCCTAGCATTTAATGTACAGAATTGGGATGCGTTTTAATGTATGTTATACGTAGATCTACACATAATCAAATTTAAAAGTAGTAATGATGGCTTAATATTGCAAAATATTACGCGTATTCCTGTGGAACCAGGAATAGGAACAGAGGCTGAGCCCTATGGAGTAAGAATCCTTGATGTGTGGTCAAGTCACCGGGAACCTGCAGGGGTCCCGGTCCATGGATTCGTTACCGCTGTCCTTTACTCCAACATCATTGGATTCTACAGCCCGGCCCCCACCCCTTTTGGCCCATTTCGACTCCCTTGGCCTTGGTGGAAGTTCACCTGCTGCCTTTTCTCCTCCTCCAACTCCTCCACCATCTACCAGAGGCCATCTCCCTGGGCAGTCAGAGTCCCCCTCACAGCTTGACCCAACCTTTATCCCCACATCTGTGGCTCCAGCAATGACGGCTTTCCCCAAGCTTCAGATCCACGCGTCCTGGAAATGTCCCCTTGGGCTTCTCCCAACCTGTTCAAGGTTGCCCTCATTACAGTAGCACCCACTTGTTTGCAGGGCTATATCCCAGACCCCCACTCGACGCCTGAAGCCAGAACTATGCTTTTTCCTGTGCGCACATAGGAACGTAGAGGAAGTACACGTGCATATCCGAATGGCCAGCACTAGTACTCTTGCACCTTAGGGGCCATTATTAAGTAAGATAAGGGCGACTTGAACACAAGCACTTCAATACCCTAACATGGGATCTGATAACCCAGATGGCACTAACTGACTCACCAGGGGTGGCATATAAAGCTCGGAGAGCGTGGACAAAGGACGATCCACGTCCTGGGCCAGAGGGATTGACATGGCATGAGATTTCATCTTGCTACTCAGAATGGCGAACAATTTAAAACTTCCACGTCCTGGGCCAGAGGGATTGACATGGCATGAGAATGGCGAACAATTTAAAACTTATGTATGTTTATTTCTGGAATTTTCCATTTAATATTTTGGGATCATGGTTGACCCCGAATAACTGAAGCCAGGGAAAGCAGAACTGCTGATAAGGGGGAATACCGTCCGTCTCTCTCCTCTGTCACTCCCCACTCCCAACACTCAGTCTCTGATCTTGGTTATTACACCACCTAAAGCAGAAACCTGGGAGCTTCCCTCCTGCCCGGGTTCAAACCGGGCATCGAGCGCCTTCACCTGCTGCCGCCTGGGCCCTTCCTCAGCCTCCCGTGGCCTGGACTTCAGCTGTCCGTTCTAGCCCCGCTCCCCGAGGCAGCCGCACGCCCCGCACACCTGCTGCTCACCATTGCTGAAGGATCACTTTAAGATGGAAATCAGAGTGATCCCGCTGCCTCTGCGCCTATCATTATCGCTCAGGATAAAAACCAAACACCCTACCAAGCGTTTGCTGAACGTCTGAACTGATGAACTTGACTCCTTTGTGCCAAGAGTAGTGTGGGTCACCACTCAGAGCGGGGATTTCAAACTGGGCCTGGCCGGAGGGGCTGCGGTGGGAGGAGTGGCCAGGAGAGAAAAGCAGGAATTGTAGTAAAAAGCTCCAGGGAGCCCTCTGTGTACTGGGAGACAGGGACGCGAAGCCCGTCCATTATGTTTTCCCTTTAATTAAAAAGCCAACATTTTACAAGGAATGTTTTCCAGTCCCAGTGAAGGTGATCCGTGTGACAGTCACCTTCCTCGACATGATGGGGTGAGGAAGGGACCATAGAGGTAGAAACTACTAGACCAAAAAGAGACCGTTGTTTCCGCCCGGTTTCGAACCGGGGACCTTTCGCGTGTGAGGCGAACGTGATAACCACTACACTACGGAAACCGCTGCTCCCGGAGCCCGGCAGACACCGCCCTGAATCCACCCGCGGCCGGGCGGCGGGCGACGCG
>NW_005355985.1:174944-192081 GCF_000412655.1 Myotis brandtii | reverse complement strand
CAGCGCCGGCACTCACGGGGGGTTCCGTACAGGAACAATGGCCCTGTAACTTCCACGCAGTCTTTTTAAAAAATTAAACGACACATTTTATTTTTTTTTAACTTAAACAACACATTTTTAAAAAGCTTCATGTATCACAGTATTGCTCTCGCACAAATAATCTACGGGACAGAGACGCTAACGGCGACATCTCACGCAGTGCTACCACCTGGATAGACCTCGAGTAAAACCAACGCCCCAAACCCGTCCCGAGCCCCCGCGCGGCGGCTGGGACCCACGGAAGCAGATCTCGGGGAATTCCGGATCTCGCGGAGCAAGAGTGGCGCGCAGCTGACGGAATGGATGGCACTTAGAAAAGTTTTTTCTTTTTCTTTAAGGCAATACTTTCATTGGGTTCGAAATTTAGAAGGTACAGAACGACAGAGATGAAAAAAGTACCCTTCCCACCCGGCCCGTTGGCGCTCGCAGAGCACATCTGCTCCGGGTGCTCTCCCGGCGACAGCCGCCGCCGACGAGGCGACAGCGGGGAGCGGCCTCTTAGCACCTCGCCGGGTGCCGCGCAGCACGACATAGGCTCTGGCTGCACAGAGCAAACCCTCTAAGATAGGCTCTGTCATCCTCATTTCGTCCGAGTGAACACGGGACTGTGAAAACATCGAGCACATGTCCCACTTCCCGCCTCCCCCCACAGAGGGCGGCGCCCTCCACACTGCGGGGCGCCCCGCCTTTTCCCCTCGGTCAGTCTGGAAGTGCACCCTCCCTCCTGCGCCCCCCTCGCCTCCCCTCCCCTCCCCCTCCCGCGGCGCGCACCCCGCACACTCCTGGCCCTCACCAGACCAGACTTGCAGGCAGGGGAGCCGGGGCGCCGCGCTCGCCCCTGAACCCGCCCCGAGGCCCCCTTTTCCTTGACTCTGCCGAGAGCTGGCAGCACGCCCGCCTCGGTCACCTATTTCCCATAACACGGCTGGCAGCCGGAGCAGAGCACTTGTTGCTTCTCCTGACTAAGCCCTTCCTTTCATAAACGTCATCTTTCTCTCAAAACAGAAAAAGCAGCTTGGAGAGCCCGCCTTTTTACAGTCCGAGCGTCCACCATGTGCATGTGCATGAATGACTTGCCACTCTCTGTCCCTGTACTGCTGTGCAGTCAGGAACGTGCCTCTAATATTAAATGCGAAGCGACCGGGCGGCCGTTTCTAACGTGGGTGCGGGGATGCCGCCGGAGTGCGAGGCGGGGAGAGTCTCCGGCCCCACCCACCACGCGTCCTCAGACCCCGCCCCGTTTTTTCGAGGAGCGCTCCGAGTCCTCACACGCCGAAGTCCTCAGCCTAGAAGGGCCGGAAGTACTGTAGGACGCTCCCCGGGGCCCGCCCCTCTGCTTCCGGCAGCAGCTGTGAGGAGTGCTGGCTGCAATCTTTGGTGCCCGGCCGGTAGGATGGCGCCGGGCCGACGCGGTCACAGCACCGACAGCGGACGGCCACGAAGGGTTCCATCGTCTCCCGACATTTCTCCTCAGGGGCGGGGGCTGGGAGTGGCCGGTCTTTCTGCTTCGTCTGCGTTGCTCCCGCCCCCGCACCACCGAGATGCGGGCCTCCGTCGTCCTAGCCCTGCCGCCCTCTTCCCGAGTGGATGCTAGAGCGTCTCGTCGCTTCCTGTCGCCCGCGCCGGGGCGGGAAGGGGGCGTTGCGCGATCGCGGAAGGAACTCGCTCGCTGGGTGGCTTGTAGGTACCGGAAGTGTTGGGAGGGAGAACGGAAGTGAGGGGGCGGAGCCAGGAAGTGAGGCGGGGCGGGGGTTTATGAGGAGGCCCGGAGAGCGTTGGGGGCAGATTTGCACTCAGGGCCACCTGAGGGGCTGGGCGCCAGCGCTCCCCTGTGTTCTCTCCCGTGGCGGAGACACGTCTGTTGTCTGGGCGAAGGGACCTGTGTGGAGGGTGGGTTGTCGGGAGGGCAGTTCTCTACCTGCGCCTGAGGCGAGGTGTGGAGAGGCAGGGCTGGGGGTGGGGCCGGGTCGTCAGGGCGTCTGAGAGGGAAGACCCCCCGGCCCCCTACCTTTTACCCTGGCTGAGTGGACACTAAGATGGCTGCCGTTGCCATGGCACCCAACCCCGTGCAGACCCTGCAGGAGGAGGCGGTGTGCGCCATCTGCCTCGATTACTTCACGGACCCCGTGTCCATCGGCTGCGGGCACAACTTCTGCCGCGTGTGTGTGACCCAGCTGTGGGGAGGGGAGGATGAGGAGGACCGGGACGAGTTAGACCGGGAGGAGGAGGAGGAGAACGGAGGGGACGAGGAGGAAGTGGAGGCTGTGGGGGCCGGCGGGGGCTGGGACACCCCCATGAGGGATGAAGACTACGAGGGCGACTTGGAGGAAGAGGTCGAGGAGGAGGAGGAAGGAGTGTTCTGGACCGGGGGCCTGGGCGGGTCGGACTGGGACAACATGGACTACGTGTGGGAGGAGGAGGAGGAGGAGGACCTGGACTACTACTTGGACATGGAGGAGGACCTGGGGGTGGAGGACGAGGAGGACGAGGAGGAGGTGCTGGAGGAGGAAGAGGAGCTGGACCCCGTCACGTCGCTGCCCCCGGCGCCCCCGCGGCGCTGCTTCACCTGCCCGCAGTGCCGGAAGAGCTTCCCGCGGAGGAGCTTCCGCCCCAACCTGCAGCTGGCCAACATGGTCCAGGTGATCCGCCAGATGCACCCCGCGCCGGGCCGGGGCAGCCGGGGGGGCGAGCAGGGCGTCTGCCCCAAACACCAGGAGGCCCTGAAGCTCTTCTGCGAGGTGGACCAGGAGGCCATCTGCGTGGTGTGCCGGGAGTCCCGGAGCCACAAGCAGCACAGCGTGGTGCCGCTGGAGGAGGTGGTGCAGGAGTACAAGGTGAGGGGAGCCGAAGAGGGGTTCAGCGGGGCGGAGAGGAAGGAAGGAGCTGGGAAAAGGAAAGGTCTCGTGCACCGCAAGGTGATCCTCCTGTGTAAACACCGTTGGCACCGGGCTTAGAGGGAAGGATCCCGTGCACAGACAGCAGACACAGGGGAGGCCAGGGAGGACTGGCTTTCTCAGGAAATTGGGCAAAGCTGGTGATGCATGTCACTGGGCTGTGTCTCCCGGGAAAAGCCACTGCTCGTCCACACTTCCACTGGCCCTCAGTGTAGGAGTGCAGGTGACAGGCCCCTAGGGAGAGGCTTTTACCTTTCTGAATGTCTTTGAACTTTATTTTCTCCAGGACTAAAAGTTAGTATTTATTGAACATACACTGTGTACTCCAGGCCCTACACTAAGCACTTTTCATGGACTGTCTCATTGAAAACTCAAAACAACCCTGTGAGTTTGATATGGTTTCTGTTCCCATTTTACAGATCGGGAAACAGAGTCAGAGAGATTTAAGTAATATACACAGGGCCACACAGCTGCTAGTCAGTGATGGACTTGGTTATGACCTACTCCCCGGCCCCTACCCCCATCCCCCCACCCTCAGTCTACACTGTTAACAAGGTCACTACTATTTGGATATCTGTTTGTTTGACTTTTCTGACATACAACTTCATCTTGGAGTTTGATTGTATTTTGCTTAATATCTTGCCCCCTACTTTTGATCCTGACTCTTTTTGGACATCGGTAAAGGCGATTTGGCTGTGGGACAGCCGGCACAACTATCACTACTTAGAGGAGGCCTAGATGTGACCGGGAAGAGGAGCAGGTAGCTTCTATGTGATTGGCACAGAGCTTTTTCGTTTTATGACTTTGTTTTCGTATCTCCTGATTCCTAGGGTAACCTTGTTTAGGTATTATCATCGCCCCGATTTTAGAATAATGAGCCTAGAGCTTCTCAGCTATAAGTGGTACAGCTAAGACCAACCAATATCCCTTCATGACAGGTTAACTGTTCCTTCCCCGCAGTGATTGTCAAGCCGGGCCGATGGGCCACATTACTCGTGGAGGTTTTCAGAAGTAGAATGGACTTTACCACTAGAGATTCTGAGTCCGTGATGGGAGAGTGTCTTCAGGAAGCCAGCCTGTGATGGGACTCACTGCATTATAATGTCACCTGCCTTTTAGGCCGTGCAATATTAGGGGAAGTTGCCAGCTCCTTTTGTTCTTCCTTTTTATATCCCCTCAGTTCCTACTTAATTCTACCCATCAAACAATGTGTAGCCAGCTTTGTTAGCTGGATCTCAGGGTGGAATATCCATGAGCATTCCACCCCTTTTTCATGCTCCCTGGCAGGACTTCTGAAGAGTTTCTGAAACTGGATTTTAATTTGTGTTAACCACATCTATTGAATTCCACTCCAGTAGGCTTTGCCATTTGGGGAGGTCACTTAGACACAAATAATCTTACAGTAACTGATCAGCAAATGTCAATACATGAGTTTTATTATATAGAACTAATTTGAGTGATTCCCTTTCTAAGTTATAGGCTATTTTGCAGACAAGGAGTTTGTTTTGTTTAGATACCTACACTGACTAGCACTAGCTTGGCACTGTGTTGTTTTGTAGAAATATTTCTTTATTGAGTAGGTTGTAATATACCAATGCTGTATAAATAAAGCTCCAGAAAAGTTAAAGGTCCTTGAAGATTTTTCTTACATAGTACTCTATTTGGATTTCTGCTTATGAATTTTTTGTCAACAATTTAGGAAAAATATTAAGTGGAAAATTTAAGCATCATAAATTCTGTATTAATAGAGTTGAAATTATTGACACTACTGGAGAAAAGTGGAAAGTGATATCAAAAGGCAAAATTCTGTGTAGTTTCTGCTGTTTTCATGTTATGGATCGATTGTAATCTTATTACATAATTTTTGTCTGCAACCACTTACCTGTGCAACTATGGCTTTTTGGCCTGGCTGGCATGGCTCAGTGGTTGAGCATCAACCTGTGAACTAGGAGGTCCCAGTTCGATTCCCGGTCAGGGCACATGCCCAGGTTGCGAGCTCTATCCCCAGTGGGGTGTGCAGGAGGCAGCTGATCAATGATTCTCATCATTGATGTTTCTATCTCTGTCTCCCTCTCCCTTCCTCTCTGAAATCAATAAAAGTATATTAAAAAAAAAAAAACCAACCCAACAACAACGGCCTTTTGTACCCTGAGTCAGTAACGTCTGTAGTTCAAGGGTCACTGTCAGGTTTTCATTGGCAGCTTAAGGCCTACGTAGGGAATACTAGGTAACATTTACTGACCTGTTGCTATATACCAGACACTGTGCTAAGCATACTACCCAAGGGGTAGGTTCTGTTATTCCCAATTCCCATTTAAGATGAGGAAACTGGAATCATGGCTTGCTTCAGGACACTTGGCTGCATTTAGGATCAGATTGGAGTCTAGGCTTGAGCTTTTCTGCCCTGTGTTACCCCTCAAGGAAAAGGAGGGATAAATGCAGAAGACATAAAAAAGGAAATCAATAGTTTGGGCTAATCTCACCCATTTTGGCCTCTCTATCAGCACTTTGAAGACAAAGACTGCTACAAATGATGGAGCACAGAGCTTAAGTGCATATTTGTTGAGAAGGTTAAGTATTTAGGAGGAGAGGGTTTTTGTTTTTCATTCAGCAAGTGACTGAGTGGGAGAGAAAGCAGATGGACAGGGAGAAACAGGAATGAAAGTGGCCACCCGGTCCCAAAGAGCCCCTCTGTCCTGGGGAAGGCAGGCACACTTGTAATGATTACCGTGCCTGGGAAGTATCATAGTCCAGAGAAAGACGAGAGATGGCTAAAACTAAGAGCCTGCAGAAGGGTAGGTACAGGAGGGGAGGCTAGAAATGCAGGGGCAGTTAGAGCCTCATATTTTACAAGTGGTGGTGAACAACTGATGGATTTTTATCACGTGAAAATAATCAGCAAAGTACTTAGAGATGAAGTGATGAGGAAGATTGCTTATGAGGGGACAGGACCACAGGCAGGAACATTCACGTGGGAGGACTTTGTGTGGTGAGGTGCTCAACCAGGCACACTCCACCTGCGCGTGGGGCTCTCTAGTCAGGATTCTACCCTTCGGAGACGCACCCAGGGCTGTGGACGAGTGCAGGTGGAGGGTTGGAGCCTCTGCCATCATCGGAAGAGAAGGAAGAGGAGGATGGGAGTATGATGCTCATTTGGTCACTGTGATGGGGATCAGGCTTTGAGGCCCAACCCCCTGCAGGGAGGATGGGGAGAGCAGGTGCGTCTCCCGCCCGGGCCCTCAGCCTTCCTCTTGCTCTTCCCTCAGGCCAAACTGCAGGGGCACGTGGAACCCCTCAGGAAGCACCTCGAGGCTGTGCAGAAGATGAGAGCCAAGGAGGAGAGGCGGGTGACCGAGCTGAAGGTGGGTGACGGTCCTCACGGCCGACGGCTCTGGTCAGGGCAGGGAGGACGGGCTGCCCACTCGCACAAGTGGTGACTAGATCTGAAGAGGGGCAGCCAAGCCTGGGGGAGGGGCAGACGCCCTCCCAGCGTCCTGAGGAGAGAGGGGCCGTAGAGGGTGAGGAGGTATATACATTCCCAGACTCCAAAATGGGGAGAGAGGCCTGGCTTGGAGAGATTGGGTGTCTGGCTCAAGGCCGCAGAGCAGGCTTACCACTCCGGACACTTAACTCCAGAGCCATTGTCCCACCACGCTGTGCCCAGCACACTGGATAGCAGAGGGCAGAAGGA
Source organism: Myotis brandtii (assembly GCF_000412655.1). NCBI lineage: Eukaryota > Metazoa > Chordata > Mammalia > Chiroptera > Vespertilionidae > Myotis > Myotis brandtii. Next base: position 185,457 of record NW_005355985.1, on the reverse strand, counting down.
GGCCAGCCAAAATCCATAGAGCAGCCATCAGAAGCCCCAGATCCCAGGATAGATGGCAGGGGGTGGGCAGAGCAGCCCTGAGCATGAGAGGGGGCCAATGGAGGGGATGAATTCGTGAATGTTAGGATTGCAGAACCCAACATCCTCTGGTCCAGTTTCTCAGCCTTTTTTCATCATTTCTCACCTCTCCCCAAGGAGTATTTTAGATAGTTCCCCCCCGATTCCCACCCCTCAGGCACTGGAATGGCCTGATTCTGAGCTTCAGATACCAAGTCTGGGACATCCCTCTGTCGGACCTCCAACCCCATCTCTTCTGTGCCTGCCACCCTGGCCGGTGCGGGGCCTGTCTGTGCTTGTTGCCACCTACACTTTAGGGACTCCGCTGTTGGTGGCTGCCTTGCACTGAGTGGTGGAATCTGGGTCTGGGAGTTGGTCTTGCCTCCAGCTTGTTGCTCAAATGGAGACTTTTGGGCTCCTGGTGTGCAGAGAAGGTGTAAGAATCTGAGTGTCACTGGACAGAGAAACTAACTTCACTTCACCCACTTGGCCAGTCAGGACTTTCCTCCCCGTTCTGGTCTGTCACTCTTGGTCCCAGGAATGTCTCCAGCTGATGATACATGGGCAAAAAGCCTGTCTACCATCTGGGATTGCCCAGCTCAGGCTAATGGGGTGGGAGTGGACAGACATTTTCTCTTATTATAATAGAAGTACCTACATATTAATATCTTTGATTTTTGCCTCGTCTTTAAAGTATAAAATATTATCTGGCCCTTTACAGAAAGTTTGCCTATTTCTGATCTAAAATTGAGTAAATTTCCCAAGGTCACTAGTGATATATCCAGGACCCTAATTTCCTATCTTGATTCCTGAATTTTTAATTTATCCATTTCAGAAGTTCTTACCAAGCACCCATTCCATGGCTGGCACTATGCCAGGGTCCAAGGATCCTGTAGCAAACAGTTTACGGTGTAGTGAGGGAAAAGGATGTTAAAGGGTACTCCAATATAAACATAACGTTTCTAATTGAGAGATATGCCATACTGATATTTAAGGGGTAGTCCTGATTTAGATATGGAGGGGAGGGAAGGCTTCTCTTAGGGAATAGTAAAACTTGGACCTAAAATGAGTCAAGTTAGGTAGCTAAGGTAGAGAGAAGCATTGCAGGCAGAGGCGGGTGAGTTTTGGGCCAGGGTGCCAGGAGTGATGCCTGGTAAGGCTGGGTGTGGGAAAGGGGACAGATGCCTCTTTCCAGTTGGGATGTAGGGCCTTTGCCTTGGATTGAGGGGCAGCAGTTGCCAAATTGGAGGTTTATGTTTCTGTGTGTTGAGGTGGTATCCACTATCCCCTTTGCATCATCCCAGAGCCAGATGAAGTCAGAGCTGGCAGCTGTGGCCTCAGAGTTTGGACGGCTGACAAGGTTTCTGGCTGAAGAGCAGGCAGGGCTGGAGCGGCGCCTTCGAGAGATGCACGAAGCCCAGCTGGGCCGGGCGGGAGCAGCGGCCAGTCTTCTGGCTGAGCAGGCTGCCCAGCTGAGCCGCCTGCTGAACGAAGCCCAGGAGCGGAGCCAGCAGGGGGGCCTGCGGCTGCTCAAGGTGAGCAGGGTCCACTTCCCTGTCTGCTCCCCAGCACCCTGTTTAACACCTGTCCATAGCAGCCTTTTCTTACTGGGATGAATTCACAGGGATTTGTCCTGAAGACCCAAAGGTCTTTTGAGGCTGAAGACAGGAGTTATTGTAAAATGTGGTGTGTGTGTGATTATACCTAATGAAAATAAAGGAGGTTCAGTTGTAGGAGGGTTTTAAATGAGTGTTGAGAAAAGAGTTTTTCATATTGTGAAAATGAGTTTACTGAGGTTGAAAATTCTATTCCTAGGCTCAACAGGATGAGATGAGTTAGGTGTGCTGAGGCACAAGGATGATTGAGATGGATGCATGGTTAGTGAAGGCCTTGAAATGCTTTTTCTCACTCCCTGTTTATATCAGTCTTTATGGCTGGAATCAAGCAGGGAGAAGTGGCCATCCCTGCACAGCTGATTCTCTCTTTGTCTTTCTCCCTCTCCTTCTTTGTGTTTCTTATTCCCAGGACATCAAGGAGACTTTCAATAGGTGTGTTCTCACCCTTTATCCTTTGTGACCGAGTGGCACCTGGTTCCCCATCCCTGCCTCTTTTGGCTATCCTGCCCCTCTCCTCCTCTCCTTCCCCTGGGAATATCACTTTCTTATTCCCAGGACATCAAGGAGACTTTCAATAGGTGTGTTCTCACCCTTTATCCTTTGTGACCTAGTAGCACCTGGTTCCCCAGCCCTGCCTCTTTTGGCTGTGCTGCCCCTCTCCCCTCCTTCCCCTGGGAATATCATGGTCCCACCCCCTGCCTGGTCCCCTTCCTCCAGGTGTGAAGAGATACAGCTGCAGCCCCCAGAGATCTGGTCCCCTGACCCGTGTCAACCCCATAGCCATGACTTCCTGACAGACGCCATCGTGAGGAAAATGAGCCGGATGTTCTGTCAGGCTGCTCGAGGTAGGGAGGTCACCTGTGCGACCTTCCTTTGCCTTTACCTTCACAGACCTGAGATTAGGTTCTGGAGGGAAGATTGGGGGCTGAGATGGAGCAGGCTACAGGTAGGCCACCTGGGGCTTCAAGCCAAGACTCTGTCCTAGCTCAGGTAGGTGCTGGGGGTGAGGGCTGGCAAGAAGAGCCAGGGCCAGAGGGAAGACCTGTCCAGTGTCCTGGAAACAAGAGTAGGAAAAGAGAACCCATAGGAACCTGATCCTGGCCTGTAGGAAGGGGTGGGATACGAAGGACAGCTGGGGGTCTGGAAGGTGAGTGGGGGAGGGCGTTAGGAAAGGCTGAACCTTGGAGTTGGCTGCTGGTGGGCAACAGTGGGCCCATCCCTGGTGAATTTGTCCTCTTCCCACAAGTGGACCTGACACTGGACCCTGACACGGCTCACCCGGCCCTGATGCTGTCTCCTGATCGCCGGGGGGTCCGCCTGGCAGAACGGCGGCAGGAGGTTGCTGACCATTCCAAGTGCTTCTCGGCCGACTGCTGCGTACTGGGGGCTCAGGGCTTCCGCTCTGGCCGGCACTACTGGGAGGTAGAGGTGGGCGGGCGGCGGGGCTGGGCCGTGGGTGCTGCCCGAGAATCAAGTCGTCATAGGGAGAAGGTGGGCTCCGGGGGTTCCTCTGTGGGCATCGGGGATGCCAGTTCTTCGTCACGCCATCACCACCGCCGCCGCCGCCTCCACCTACCCCCGCAGCCCCTGCTCCAGAGGGAAGTGTGGTGTGTGGGCACCAATGGCAAACGCTACCAGGCACAGAGCTCGACGGAGCAGACACTGCTGAGCCCAAGTGAGAGACCACGGCGCTTCGGCGTGTACCTGGACTATGAGGCTGGGCGCCTGGGCTTCTACAATGCAGAGACTCTGGCCCACGTGCACACCTTCTCAGCTGCCTTTCTGGGCGAGCGTGTCTTCCCTTTCTTCCGGGTGTTCTCCAAGGGTACCCGAATCAAGCTGTGCCCTTGATCAGCCTACCACCCGCTGGGGCCCCTCTGGTCAGCACTGGTGGGGCGGGTGGTGGTGGAGGGTGGCCCAAGTTTTGGGGCTAAAGGCTCCCAAAGTTTTCTGCATTGTTTCCTGCTCTTCCTTGACCCCGATTTTCCCTGTAGGAGCCTAAGGAACCTTTCTGGCCTCCAGCTCTGCCTCACCTGCATGGGTCCCTGATAACAGCTGCCTAGTCTTCTCTTCCTGTCCACCCAGGGACCGAGTTTGAGTAGAGGGGGGGGGAATATTTAATTTTAACTCCCCTCTACCCATCCCTTCTCTTCAACCTTCATACCAGTTCCCAGGCTGGAGGATTTGGGCAGGACTCATGACTCTCCCCATTCCAATTCCATTTTCTGATGAAAGTTATAGCTATGGAATTTGGAGGTTTTTTGAGGGGAGGCAGGCTGGGCAAAAGGTAGAGCTGGATAATAACCATCTCCTCTGGGGAAGGAAGGATTCCAAACTTTCTTCTATCCCAATTTCTACCTCCACAGACTGGCCAGAATTTAGTTTCAGTGAGATCCGGAGTGGTTGACATGATCAAAACCACATACCATTATATCCCCCCAGTAAATTATTTTCTCACCCCTTTCCCCAGCAAACCACACCCTACCCTTTTCACTGCCAGACTCCTTTCCCCTTTGTTCAGTGGAGTTTCATGTTTCCATCCTTCTCATGTCTTCAGTTTCATTTGATGAGCTCTGATGGGGAGCAGGGTTTAGGTCCCTAGGAGAGCCTTGGGTATAATCTATTTTTCTAATAACCCTTTGCCTTGTGTCATTTATCAGCTTTTGTCCTGTGCTTTGATGGCCCAGGTCAATTTATGTTCCTGGAGGAAAGGGAAGTTGGGTTGTGGAAATAAATAAAAAAAAGTTTTATTTGCTTCTTTTGTGAAGTCCATTCCTTTAGATGAGCAGAAACCAAGGATGTAACTTAGAAGCCATTTCTTCTACAGCCTGTCCCTCCACTAAATGAAATGGTTGAGCTTTCCCTCTGCCTTTTGCACCTGTCACATCTGGTTAGTACTAGGCATGAGATCCTGCTTCAAGAGAGTGGGATATAAATCCTACCCTTCCATTTGTATAACCTACCTCCTTTGTTGGCATACTCTTCAGACTACTTGAAGATCATCTGCTGATTGCTATCTCCTACTGCTCTGATGCTTTAGGACTATGCTTCCCTAAGAATCTCCACACCCATGGCTCAGGCACATTTCCAAAGTATAAGTGACTATGTCTAGAAATCTCAAAGTTGGAGATAAAGCCAGAGATCATTACTATTAGCTGAGGAGGAAATGGAGGGTATCCTATATAATAAAAAGCCTAATATTAGAAGTGTCTGGTCATCTGTTCAATCAAAGCCTAATATGCTAAGGCTGCTCAACCACTCATGACATGCACTGACCACCAGAGGGTAGACGCTGACCGGTAGGTTAGTTTGCTGCTACTGCTGTCATCAAATCGGAACTGGTCAAGACAGAGGCTAGAAGACACACCCTGGAGCCCTTCCATTTTCCCTAGTCCCTCTCCTGCCCCAACAGATCATGCACCAGTGGGGTCCCTCGGCCTGGCCTGCACCCTCTCACAATCTGGGACCCCTTGGGATGTTGGAGAGCCAGTTTTGGCCCAATCCCATAGGCCACTCCCCTCTGAAGGATGCCTGTGGGGGAGCGGCTACAGTGTTTGGACAGGTTCAAGCCTTGGACTAATGGGAGGGGGCACAGTCCTCTCGTGGTCACGTGCAAGTCCCAGCTTGGAGGGCAGAGCCCTCCCAGCACAATTATAGCCAGCAGCTATAATTGTAAGCTTGAACCTATGGTCTGAACACGTGGCCCCATGTCCCTGAGTGATGTGATGTAGGCTTGATAGACAGGTGCATGAACAACAAAAGTCCAGCTCAAGAGGAAAACAAGTGAGGATGTAGATCAGTGGTTCTCAACCTTGGCTGCACATTAGAATCACCTGGGAATCTTTAAAATCTTGATTTCTGGGCCTCATCCTCCGGAAATTGTTTGTTATGGGGTGGGGCCACAACATTAGTAACAAAGAAACAATTTCCAGAGGATGAGGCCCAGAAATCAGGATTCTAAAGATTCCCAGGTGATGAATGTGCAGACAAGGTTGAGAACCACTGTGCTATAAACAAACATACGGCTTGTGGGCATCATCATCTCTTAAAGCAGCAGCATCCCATCGAGACCCAGTTTTCATTCTCGTCTTTTTTAAGCCTTTCAGCCACCCCCACTCAGGTTTGCCCTTGGCTGTGCTGGTGCGGCACAGATGCCAGACGCGGAGGTGGGAGCGCTGCTGCAGTGGGGCTGGGAAGAGCAGGAATGGCAGGTAGGAGCTGCAGGCGGTGTTGGACTGTGGGTTTCAGCCAGATCCCCACAGGCCTCCCTGAGGGACCCCACCTGTGTGCAAATTAGTGCACCAGGCCTCTAGCGTGTGTGTATATGTATGGGCTACTTCAATAGCTGTTTGTAATTTAGCCAGCTCTGTGGTTATGAATTCCAGACCACTGTATATATTAAATCTCCAGTTATGGAAGGAGTGAAAAGGATTTAGATAGTTCTTTTGGTTGAGTTGACTTGCCTTTAATAATTAAAAAAGAAAGTCTCCATCTTAACAAAAGACCTAATATGATGTAGACTACATTAGCCTTAACCAGTTTCAGAAAGTTTTCTAATCTTCCCTTTGGAAGAGTAACAAAATGCACCTCTGCTATATTCTTTTTGTGTGTGTGTTAGAGAGTTGGACCTGGTCCTGGCTGGTGTAGCGGCTCAGTTGGTTGAGCCTTATCTCATGCACCCAGAGGTTGCAGATTCAATCCCTAGTAGGGGCATGTGGAAGGCAGATGGGTTTTCTCTCTCAGTCTCAAATCAATAAAAACATTAAAAAGCATCGAGGATCTATCTGAAATAGGACATTATGAAAGAGGGTACCTAACACAGTCTGACTTCTCCCTCTTCCCCAAAGCCTTGTTTACTTGGCCTGTGCTTCCAGCCTGCCAGTATAAAAATGGGAAGCAGTTTTTCCTAATCAGAGAAAGACACTTTCTACAAGCCAGAAAACCATTTTATTACTAAAGCTCTGCCATGTATTTCTAGCGGGTGCCGATGGTCACCTGCCACACTCGCACCAGGTTGTCTGTGTAGCCAGCAAAGAGAGTCTGCAAAGGAGAATTGAGTGATATGTCAGGGTCATGAAACTCTAGAACCATTAATGAAGAAAGACGGCCCTTAAGATCCCCACTCTTCTAACTACATGATTATGGGTGATTATTCCTATTCCTAGAGGAAGCAACAGCTGGTAAGTAAGGACTAATATGCCTGTAAATTGGTCAAATTAAACTGAACTGAAAGCAGGTAATCACTACCCTCAAGACTAGACCACTGGTCGCCAACCTTTTGGACCTCACGGACCACCGGCTTGTAACCGCTGCTCCAAAGGTTTCCTTAAACCAGTGATCGCCAACCTTTCGGACCTCACAGACCACCGGTTGGTGACTGCTGCTCTAGACCACAATCTTACCTCCAAATGGTACACCCACTTACCTGGCCATCAGCAGACCAGGCCAGAGAGGTACACTGGGGTGGCTCTGCCTTGCTGCTGGTACTGATAACTTCTTGCTTCAATTCATCTACAATGATTTTACCCTCCAAGTCCTGGGGAAGGAACAAAACGGAGTTAAGGCAACCCTGCACTTTAATGCCACTGATACTAAAAAACACCAAAAAAAACCTGAAAACAGAAGTCCCCTCTCAAAAGTCCCTTTATAACTGTTGAGATTACTATCTCAACAGAGAGTATTTTTTGCCACTCCCACCTGGCAATGCCTAGAGACGTTTCTGGTTGTCACTAAGGGAGTTTGCTATAGGCACTTACTGGTAAGTCAAGACCAGGTTTGCTGCTAAACATCCTAAAATACACAGGACTACCCCACCCCCCCGGCAAACATTCAGACGCAAGTGCCAACTGTGCTGCGGTTGAATAAGCTGCTCTATTTGGCCATTCCTTTAAGTAGGCAAAGACTGAATCACTGCAAACCCCAAACCCAGCAAGTTTTAACTAGCTTTTTCTGGGCCTCCACTGACACCCTGACAGCAGTTGTTCAGGAAATCACAATGTTGCCATGGCTTAGGGTACAGCTAGGTACCTGTCCTCAACTGCAGCCCATACTCACCCAGATCTTGATGCTGGGCCCAGTGGCAGCACAGAGCCAATAACGATTGGGGCTGAAGCACAGGGCGTTGATGATGTCCCCACCATCAAGTGTATAAAGATGCTTGCCTTCGTTGAGGTCCCACAGCATGGCCTGGCCATCCTGGGAGAGAGCAAAGTTGAGTCAGGGCAATGTGACCTCTTCCAGATGTTAACCCCAGCTGTCTCAAGGTTGTCTTATCTACCCCACCCCTGTACCCTAAACTTCCCCAAAACGAATGATTGAAGTAGCCAATATTTACCTCTATACCTTTCCTTTAATGCACCACCTCACTCACCAAGCCTACCAAGAGTCTGTCATCTAAATCAAACACTTTGTTAAATGAGATCCTAATGTCATCAATAGCTTCAAAAGAAACCAGATGTATAGAAGACAATTGTTTTCTTTTGAACAGTATAGTATGACTTAAAGATCTCATTGTCAGTAAACAATCTTTGGAAACATTTATTCTCAGATTGCCCTTATTGTCAAGCACTCTTTCTAAGACGCTGTACCCATTGCGTAGGAGACTCCTGGCCCAAGTACCTTGCCTCCAGAAGCACAGAGGGACCCATCTGGAGAGACAGTCACAGTGTTCAGATACCCCGTGTGGCCAATGTGATTGGTCTTCAGCTTGCAGTTTGCCAGGTTCCATACCTAAATTCGGGGTGGTGGTGGTCAGAGATGAAGAACTTGGCTCTGGAGCTGTCAAGAGTCAGAAGAGCTCTAGCCAAACAGAAAGGGCCTTTAAAGCTCGTTTCAAAGCGTTCCTGGATCTGGTGGTCATTTTTCATTTGATCAGTAACCAAAAAAAGGTCTTGGCCACTTGTGGACAATTAGGATTAAAACAGGTAACAAATGCTCTGTTGCCTCATAAGGGACTTAGGCCCACCAATTGGCTCCTTTACACCAACTAGCAAGAAAAAAGTAAACGAGGGACAAGTTGGAGTGCATGACCATCTGGGAGAGAGTGGGAACACACTCCAGCTGGCAAAGACCCTACACCCTGGCTCCAAGCTCACCTTGACCAGCTTGTCCCAGCCACAGGACACGATGATGGGATTGCTGCTGTTGGGTGAGAAGCGCACACAAGACACCCACTCTGAGTGGCTCTCATCCTACAGATGAAAAGGAAATTAGAGAAAACCATCCTGTCCTTCAAACTCTTGACCCCACCCCTTAGTTATGATGACAATCTGTTTTCACACTTCCAAGCCCAAACCTTTGAGATCAATGAAACCTTTGGCAGATGAAGCCTGAGATCCCCACATAAGGCCCAGGTTCAGAGGGTGGGAGAGCACCTTAACGGGTGTCGTCACTTTACCTGGACGGTGTACTTGCATACACCCAGAGTATTCCATAACTTGATGGTTTTATCTCGGGAGCCAGAGACAATCTGCCGGTTGTCAGAGGAGAAGGCCACACTCAGCACGTCCTTGGTATGGCCCACGAACCGGCGCGTGGTGGTGCCCCTGAGAGGAAGGACTTGGTCACTGCCAGACAGACTCTGCGAGCCTTCTTCCAGGGAGACAGTTTGCTTGGCCTTGTTCCTGCCCCAGCGGAGCTGCATTTCCTCATAGAACCCCGGACATGGGTCTGCCCACGACTGGCCCTCGGCTAAGAATGCGCCAGAGGATTCCCTTCAGAATTGCAGGACATGTCCTCATTCCCACACGGGGTTGGCTGACATGTCGTCTGTCATCACCGGGACCCTCCATTATGTTCCCAAGGCAGGACAGGACCTGTTCAAACTCTTGCCGCCTCAATGGCAATTATCTGGCAAGACTGCTCAACCAGACCACTCCTCAGCACTTCTGTGCAACATCGCAAAGCAACAAGGAGAGAGCAAGCACCCCACTGCCCTCTCTAGGTGCTCTCTGGACTCACAGTTCCCCCAGGGAACCCACCTCCCCCCAGAGCGAAGCGAGCAGCTACTTGCGTTGTGAGATCCCAGAGGCGAAGGGTTCCGTCCCAGGAGCCAGAGAGGGCAAACTGGCCATCTGAGGAGATGACCACGTCACTCACGAAATGGGAGTGACCCCGAAGAGCACGCTGGGGGATGCCGTAGTTGGTCTCATCCCTGGTCAGCTTCCACATGATGATGGTCTTGTCTAAGGGCAAGGAAGACAGGAAAGGAAGCCCAGTGAGTAGCCTCACGGCCACCTGCTCACCTGTGGACAATCGGGACGCCCCAAGGTCCTGGTGGGTCCGCAATCTAACCAATGAAGGGCAGGTGGGGAGGGAACTGCAGGCCCCGAGCACATGCCCAGCCAAGGCCAAGTGACTCCCTATTCCAGAACCAAGTGGGCTAAGCAGTGCCCAACCTCACCGGAGACCAGGGCGCTCTTTCCTGACACCGAGGCCAGTTCAGCACCCCTTTCGGCCTCATCTGACGACTAAAGCAGAACAAAGCCGCTCGGGAGCGGGAAGACCAGCTGCGGGCTGCCTGCAGTGCAGCCGGCAAACCGCTGCGCTCGCTCCGGTGGCTGCCTTCCCCGGGACCTGGGCACGGAAGCTTCCCGACTGAGCACCGCGCGATCAGTCACCTTTCAGCTCATCGTTAAGTGTGGGTGGGCGCAAACCGAAGGCACCGAGGGCTTCGGGCGGCAGCTCAGAAACAGCCTCTGGTTCTCAGCACGGGCACTCAGATGGCATGTTGGTGTCATCACCGCCCCGCCCGGCCCACTGCAGCACACCTGCGGGGAGGCGGGCGGGAAAGAAAAAAGCCCCCAGTCCTGCCAGCCTCCCGGCAGCAGCTGGCTGCCCCG
>NW_005355985.1:173973-174817 GCF_000412655.1 Myotis brandtii | reverse complement strand
TCTGCCTCCCGGCCGAGGCCGGGGCACAGGTCCGCGCGGCCCTTCCACCCCCTTTTTCCGGCCGCGTGCCACGGGCCCAGCCACGCGGCAGGGACACCCTCTCTTATCCTCCAATCCCCCGCCCCGCATCTCAGCTCGTACCTCGAGAGGCGGACAGGATCATGTCTGGGAACTGCGGGGTGGTGGCGATCTGGGTCACCCATCCATTGTGGCCCTTGAGGGTGCCACGGAGGGTCATCTGCTCAGTCATGGCGGCGGCGGGTGAGGGTGTCGCCGCAGCGACGAGGATGGACCTGGATACTTCAGAGAGAGCAGCAGCACAACCACCACCGCCGCCGCCCTGCGAGGAAAAGAGAGAACGTCCCCCGCCGGAACCGGAAACACCCGCCCTCTTTCGCAAAATGGCGGCCCCCATGATTCAATTCCGCGCAAGATGGCGGCGCCAGGGAGGGTATAGAGCGAGGTGAGATGACAACACCTCACACAGCGTAACTTGGTAACGTGTATAAATATTCTGAAGCCAAGACCACCATGTTTCAAAACGCCCCTCGGACGCTGAGTGGGCCGTGGAGCCTGAGGAGCGGGAGAGGGACGAGCAGGCATCTCCCCGAGGACTCAGGCTTCCGGCGCCGCGGCGGGTGGCCACGCTGTGGAGGTCGCAGTTGGGAGTAACGGGGCAGTGCGAAACCCGCGGCGTCATATTGTTAACGTGGACGGTGACCAGGACTAGTAAACCCTGAAAGGCTTCCACGCGCAGGGGCGCCTCTTCCCGAGAGGTTTACGTCTGAGCTTCCGGTGAGACTCGCCGCGTCCGGAAGGGTTCGGTCCCTGCCGGACCCCGGCG
>NW_005355985.1:161111-173557 GCF_000412655.1 Myotis brandtii | reverse complement strand
CCTCGCCTCCCTCCTGCCCTCCTTCCCCGGGGCCCTCCGGCAGGAGGCCGCCGTATCCTCTAGGTGAAATAGCGAGGGTTGGACCCAGTCTCTGCTTCTCTGTGATGGACTCGGGCTCGGGCCTGCGGGGTGGGGTGTGTGGAGGGTAGAGCGCCCAGGTCCTGGCGGAGTGACGCCCCGCCTTCTCCGTGAGCGCCTCTGGGGACCGGCCCTGGTTTAGGTCTTGGGGAGGCGGGACCGTTTTGGGGGTTAGGTGGGCCGGGGGAAGGGATATTGGGGGCCGACTGGAGAAAGACAAGGAGATGTGGGACAGACCCCAGTGGCCATGGGGGAAGGAGTGCTCCAATGGGAGGGAGGGTGGATGGGAGGAGATGAGGCTGGAAATGAGGTGGAGGGAGGGGTGGGGGCCCCAGCCTCGGGGAAGGAGGCCAGGAGGGAGGCGAGGGCGGTGACAGCTGCCGCGGGCGGGCCGCTCGGAGTGCGGAGCGGAAGGGCCGTGATGCCTCCTGGGAGCACTGACCGCTGGTGGCCTGCACGCCCCTCCCTCCGCAGGGCTCTGTCCTGAGGCACCTCCACAGCTTGATTCATCCCGGTGGCCACCTGCACCCCCGCCTTTACCCACCCGATCAGCTCGGCTTGTGCCCGCTCAGGCAGGGACTCCGTGTATCCGGGGGAGCCGCTCGCTGCGCTAGGGCTGCCCTGGCTGTTGGTCTTCATATGCAGAGCATTTCCTCTGCTCTCTAGAGCACGCGCTCCCCCACCTCCTGCCTCCGCTTCCCAAGGACATCAGCCGTCAGTCGCATTATATTTTCCCCTTGAGAAACCTCATTTGGTTTTTGAACAGCCCAGGGAGCCCCTGTGGAATCGGCATCCCTGAGGTCGGGCCAGGAGCCCAGGTTTGAAAGAGCCTCCGGGTCCCCCACTCATGCTCAAGGGTGGGACTTTCTGCACCGCAGGCCCCTTTCCGGAGGCAGGCAGTTCCCAGCTCGCCCCTACTTCCTGCTCTTCCCGGACTGTGACCGCAGTAGATGCCTTTCACCTCCCGCAGGTCTGCAGCCTCTGCCCACATGGGTCCCTTGCTCGGTGAGATGTTCTGGCAGGGTCCCCTCTTAGGGTCTCAGGGACTTTGGACTTTGCCCTGGAGCACACCAAGTCCAAGCTGGCGATGCCAGTGGAGGAGAGGGAGGAATGGAATATAGTGGACTTTGCAGACAACTAGAGCCGGCAGGATTTGGGCTTTCCACTTTGGAGTCTTCCTCCAACCACTGCCTGGTCTCTCCTCCCTTAGAGGAGATGCAGGCCACATGCCTCTGAGGGACAATCTTGAGCCAAGGGAGGAGTCTCCCCAACCCTGGAGACCACTTTGGGTACAGCTAGGAGTGCAGTCAGGGGTGGGGCATCCTTTCCAATCAGATTCAGCTGGAGTTAAACTCCACCCACACCTGCTTCCCTCAGGAGCTCTGTGGCTCCCTGCTAGGCATGGGGGGCGGGGGGGCCCATCTCGCCCAGTTCAAGGGCTCACCCTCGCCTCCCTCCTGCCCTCCTTCCCCGGGGCCCTCCGGCAGGAGGCCGCCGTATCCTCTAGGTGAAATAGCGAGGGTTGGACCCAGTCTCTGCTTCTCTGTGATGGACTCGGGCTCGGGCCTGCGGGGTGGGGTGTGTGGAGGGTAGAGCGCCCAGGTCCTGGCGGAGTGACGCCCCGCCTTCTCCGTGAGCGCCTCTGGGGACCGGCCCTGGTTTAGGTCTTGGGGAGGCGGGACCGTTTTGGGGGTTAGGTGGGCCGGGGGAAGGGATATTGGGGGCCGACTGGAGAAAGACAAGGAGATGTGGGACAGACCCCAGTGGCCATGGGGGAAGGAGTGCTCCAATGGGAGGGAGGGTGGATGGGAGGAGATGAGGCTGGAAATGAGGTGGAGGGAGGGGTGGGGGCCCCAGCCTCGGGGAAGGAGGCCAGGAGGGAGGCGAGGGCGGTGACAGCTGCCGCGGGCGGGCCGCTCGGAGTGCGGAGCGGAAGGGCCGTGATGCCTCCTGGGAGCACTGACCGCTGGTGGCCTGCACGCCCCTCCCTCCGCAGGGCTCTGTCCTGAGGCACCTCCACAGCTTGATTCATCCCGGTGGCCACCTGCACCCCCGCCTTTACCCACCCGATCAGCTCGGCTTGTGCCCGCTCAGGCAGGGACTCCGTGTATCCGGGGGAGCCGCTCGCTGCGCTAGGGCTGCCCTGGCTGTTGGTCTTCATATGCAGAGCATTTCCTCTGCTCTCTAGAGCACGCGCTCCCCCACCTCCTGCCTCCGCTTCCCAAGGACATCAGCCGTCAGTCGCATTATATTTTCCCCTTGAGAAACCTCATTTGGTTTTTGAACAGCCCAGGGAGCCCCTGTGGAATCGGCATCCCTGAGGTCGGGCCAGGAGCCCAGGTTTGAAAGAGCCTCCGGGTCCCCCACTCATGCTCAAGGGTGGGACTTTCTGCACCGCAGGCCCCTTTCCGGAGGCAGGCAGTTCCCAGCTCGCCCCTACTTCCTGCTCTTCCCGGACTGTGACCGCAGTAGATGCCTTTCACCTCCCGCAGGTCTGCAGCCTCTGCCCACATGGGTCCCTTGCTCGGTGAGATGTTCTGGCAGGGTCCCCTCTTAGGGTCTCAGGGACTTTGGACTTTGCCCTGGAGCACACCAAGTCCAAGCTGGCGATGCCAGTGGAGGAGAGGGAGGAATGGAATATAGTGGACTTTGCAGACAACTAGAGCCGGCAGGATTTGGGCTTTCCACTTTGGAGTCTTCCTCCAACCACTGCCTGGTCTCTCCTCCCTTAGAGGAGATGCAGGCCACATGCCTCTGAGGGACAATCTTGAGCCAAGGGAGGAGTCTCCCCAACCCTGGAGACCACTTTGGGTACAGCTAGGAGTGCAGTCAGGGGTGGGGCATCCTTTCCAATCAGATTCAGCTGGAGTTAAACTCCACCCACACCTGCTTCCCTCAGGAGCTCTGTGGCTCCCTGCTAGGCATGGGGGGCGGGGGGGCCCATCTCGCCCAGTTCAAGGGCTCACCTGGACTCCTCACTCCCCTCAACCAGGAATCTTTGGATTCACTCGTCGTCCTCAAAGAGAGCTGAGAGCTGAGCTCCTTCCGGTGGGGTGACGTCCCTCGGCCGTGGGATGTATCTGAAAATCAGCTGTGCCTCCAACGAGTCTATCTCATCCAGAACATCTTTACTCTAGCCTCGCAGAGGTGGAAGCCTGCTGGAGGACCTACCTGGCCTTTGGGGAAAATTCCAACTGTATTCAGAGCCTCCCCAACCCCTGAATACTTTTAGGCAGGACTCTTTTGGGCTGGGCTCAGTCCCACCAATCCTCGCTGGGAATTCAACTGGGTCTCACCCACTTGTTAGAAGCCCTGGGCTTCCCCCTCTCTTGTCCCCATAGGCATCTTCTCCATTCCACACAAGGTGAGAATCCCCAGAGGAGATTGGAGAGGTTCTTCTAAGGAAGTGTCTCAACATTCCTTCTCTGGAGGGGAGCCCACAGGACCCGCCTAACTGGAAGAGCCCCTTGGACTTCTTGCCCGAGGCCCATGGGCAGAGACCTTCATTCCCTTTGTGCCAGCGTTCAGGTGAAACGGGTTTTCCCTTGAATGCGCAGGTGAGTGCTATTGTAGGTGGCAGCTGAGGGAAACGAAGGCCCACCATATCCCACCTCACTTTTCTTAGTTAAATCTAAGCTTCTTTAAGGTCTCAGCTCAGGTTGCCACGTCAGGAAAGTGCTGTGGACTTCCTGACACTGAGTTCTCAGTCAGGCTCCTTTGTTTGATGCCCTCAGTGCTGGGCCTTCATAACACTTAGCTCAGTTTGCTGTTGCATCCCTGGCGGCTCTCTTCTGCATACTCTGAGGACAGGGACTGGTCTGTTTCTGCTCCCATGTTGCATTCCCAGCACAAGCTAGAGGGTTTGGCACGTGGAAGAGTCTAATCTTGGTGGCCCGCCTCAGACTTAGTAAAGGCAAGTGGCTAATGTGAGGGAGGATGTTCAGGAAACAGGGTCTGCACGGGGAAGAGGCGTATAGGTGGTATGCATGCAGCTTGGGAGAGGTGGTTTCAAGAGGAAAGGGAGGAGAGAATGAAACCAGAGGTGGTGCTAAGGAAGTAGATTTTGTCCTGAAATCAAAGGACTTCTTTTTAGGATTCTCATCCCTCTCCTGCCTAGACTTGAGTTTTCTAAAAGGTATTTGTTGTCTCAGTGTAGCTAGGTTGAAGTAAGACTAGATACAAGGAGTTCCGAAGCTGGACAGGAGGGTCTCTAGGAGGATCATGAGACCTATGAAGGGAGGGACTGAGGACTTACCAAAGGCCTTATGAGTGAGGGGTTGAATATCTCTTCCAATCCATTTCTCTTCTCCCTATGCTACCTTCACTCCAGAGTTTAGTACTGGAATGTATATAAAAATTATTTAATGACTAAGGCCTATAGAATTAGCTCAAAGTGTTGCTGACAAGGAAACATGGGGGTATAATTATAGGTTCTGTCCATTCTAGTAAGAAGTGGAGGTGTGGCATTAAATCAATTCTGGGAACAGAACTTACAAGAAATCACATGCCTTTTTTTTCTCTTGATAAAGACTCGGTGTTCATCTTAGGCAGAAATCTGAGATCTAACAGTCC
Source organism: Myotis brandtii (assembly GCF_000412655.1). Taxonomy (NCBI): domain Eukaryota; kingdom Metazoa; phylum Chordata; class Mammalia; order Chiroptera; family Vespertilionidae; genus Myotis; species Myotis brandtii. Next base: position 168,907 of record NW_005355985.1, on the reverse strand, counting down.
CCCTGAAGCAGGTCCTAAGGCATTCTGTTGGGTCTTCCTGGGAGAGGGACTGGGGGATTCCCTAGGCCAGTGATGGCGAACCTATGACACGCGTGTCAGAGGTGACAGGCGAACTCATTTTTTTGGTTGATTTTTCTTTGTTAAATGGCATTTAAATATATAAAATAAATATCAAAAACATAAGTCTTTGTTTTACTATGGTTGCAAATATCAAAAAATTTCTATATGTGACATGGTACCAGAGTTAAGTTAGGGTTTTTTAAAATGCTGACACGCCGAGCTCAAAAGGTTCGCCATCACTGCCCTAGGCCTTGGGTGCTTTAGCTGATGTGCAGAGTCAGAAGCTGTGGAAGTAGGCCTGGTCCAGGAAGGACTATAAGAAATGCAGGGAGAAGGCAAGCTCTTGGCTTTGTTAAAGGATTTAAAGCAGCATTAGGTGGTAGGGAGAAATAAAAGTTGTGACCCAAGGTGCCTTTTCTGATTTTATTACTAGGAAGAGAATTTCATATGAACCAGGGCCAGGAGAATGTGTTGAGATGGAACCTTGAAGCTGGTTAGCTTACCACAAGGTAAGAGGGCTGAAGAGGAGACAGTATTTCCTGCTCACACTTGGGTTTCTCAGCCAAGTCTGCTGAGAAATTCCATCCTTTGCTGTAGGGGGAGAGGGGATTCTGTGTGCCTAGGAAATGGCAGACAAAAAAGGGTTATGTGACCTCCAGGGAGCCTCTTCCAGGCCACATGGATCCCACTTTGTATTTCTGGGCCCATCTTGGTGCCAAGTGGAATTGTCAGCCAGAAGCTTCAGACCAACTCTGGATCCAAGTACATTAGGATGAGGAAAAAAGTCAGGAAGGCCTAAGTTTGAACCTCAGATAGCTGTGGAGGAATGAGAGTTCCTGTGTGTGTTTAATATATTTTTATTAATTTCAGAGAGGAAGGGAGAGGGCGAGAGGGAGAAACATCAATGATGAGAGAAAATCATTGATTGGCTGCCTCCTGCATGCACCCAACTTGGGATGGAGCCCGCAACCTGGCCATGTGCCCTGACTGGGAATTGAACTGTGACCTCCTGGTTCATAGGTGGATGCTCAGCCACTGAGCCATGCAGGCTGGGCAAGCCTTCCTGTTCTTTAATACAAATCCCTGAGATGTCCATTTCCCCCCTTTGGGAGGGGGAGAAAAGTACTAACTTACAGGCCATTTCCTTCCTCTTTGCAGGTCTCCCGATAACGGGAGCCTTGTTACTTCTCCTCCTGTGTTTCTCACATGCAGAAATGAGCCATTTCCCCAAGCACAGAGTTCTTACACCGTACCTCTGAGGACTCTCTGGTTTGTGGGCCAGAACTGTCATTAAAATTGTAATATATGGCCCTAGCCAGTTTTGTTCAGTGGATAGAGCGTCGACCTTTGGACTGAGGGGTCCTGGGTTTGATTCCGGCCGGGGGCACATGCCTGGGTTGCAGGCTCGATCCCCAGTCGGGGGCGTGCAGGAGGCAGCCAATCAATGGTTCTCTCTCATCATTGATGTTTCTCTCTCTCTCCCTTCCTCTCTAAAATCAATAGAAATATATATTTTTTAAAAAGTGTAATATATCACCACCATCATCTCTCATGGTCTCCTTAGCCCTGTTCTTCCCACACCTCTCGCCTTTCTCATTAATACTGTCAGCACAAACTGCTTTCCCTTCTAGGACTCCAAGACCTTCTCACCGTCCTCTGTCAGGAGTTGCTGTGAAATGAGAAAGGGAAGAACTCACTTGCCTGCTTAATACTAGGTTTTGCCCTACACCAGGCACCAAATAAAACCTCATTTATACTTTTCCTGTTTTGAGGACCCAGCCTCCCAGCTGTTTTGGTGAAGGGGTTAATACAATTTTTTTTTAAAGCTAATTTCTACTAAAACCCTGTCATATCCCCTATAAGTGAAACTGGCTCATGGCCATTTTGGTTAGATTTTTTTGAAAATACAAGAAAGCCTTCTTTTAAATATGTTCTCCTTATATGCTTAAAAATATCATCTTACAGCCTTTCTCTCCTGATTGGGTAAATAAATTGTATTTGTTTTTTTGGCTTATTTTCATCTTTCCTTTGGACTTGCTATTACTCTTTAGGGCCCTAGGAAGGAGCAGAATTCAACCTACTTTAGTCATCAGCCAAGTATAACTATTTAAAAAATCAATTAAAATTAAACACAATTGAAAATGTAGTTCCTGAGTTGCACTAGCCACATTTCAAGAGCTCAGAAGTCATATGTAGCTAGTGGGACCTGCTGCATCGGCAGCAGAGATTTAGAACACACCCACCAGTGCAGAAAGTCCTTTTAGATCCAGTACAGAGGACTAGTAAGCCCGCCCCGCCCTCTGTGATCTTATTTTATTAGTCAATACATATTTGTAATAACGTCACTGTTATAGGATAACTTTCAGAGGGGGTCAGGGATTGGGGTGGGAAATAGCAAGGAAATTATAGGTCCTATAAAAGTTTCAGGAGGCATGGCATAGTGGCCAGAGGTTGATGACCAATGGCAGGGGAGTCTTAGCTTTTAAGGAAGTACTTTAGGGGCTGATATTCATATGTACCAACACAGGGCCACCCACACTCTGACAAGAGTAGACAGGCTCTGGTCTCCTGTATTAGGTCTGCATAATACTTAAAAAACAAAAGACTGCCCTGTGGCCTTGCTGAAACTGAGTAGCTAAAGTGATTGCTTTTTACGAATCATTTCTAAATCTTGATTTCATATACTGCTTTGTCACTGTCCTGTTCTCCCAAATGTCAGTGACATAAGCAGCGCTAATGTTTATAAAAGGCTTGCTGCACACCAAGAGCTGGGAGAAGTCTGGGTCCTATCAATTAACCTACTGATGTTGAGACTACATTTAGTAAGGGTCCAGCTAGGTAAGGCTGTTCTTCCACTGAACACTTGAACAACTATGCCAGGCACTGGCTCTAGGGCCTAAGTGAGGCTAGTCTATGGGTATGACCAGTTTCCCTGCATCTAGAACAGTAGTTCTCAACTAGGGGTGATCGTGCACTCCCCTCCCCTGACATCTCATCCTGCAATGTCTGGAGAAATCTGTTGTCACAACTGGTGGAGTGGTGCTACTTACATCTAGTAGGTAGAGTCCAGAGACTCTTAAGTAGCCTACAATGCACAACCTCCCCACCACCAAAAATTAGCTCACTCAAAATGTCAACAGTGCTGAGGTTGAGAAGCCCTGGTCTAGACCATAACATGAACCAGTTCTTCACACCAAGACCAATCACAAGGTCCAGGCTCAGTAGGATAGCAAATATCTGATAAATTGGGAAGGAAAACAATTAGAAGTTGATCGAACGGTAGCTAGTATAACGAGTGTTTTTAACTGCACCAGAAAGCTAAGAGCTAAGGTCATAGTGCGATTGGAGTTGAGGATTTCAGGTATGTAGCAAGTCTATGTGAAAATGAGGTCCCAGGTACAGCCACAGGGGTAGAGAGGAGCAAGTTTAAACAGTCTGACTTTGATACAGTGGTCAATAGCTAAACCTGTAGGGAAGACCCGCAATAAACAGATGAGCTTCTGGTGGATATGGATATATCAGTTTTTCTCAACAACATTTTTGTAACCCACACCTCTACTCATACATCTAAAAATCTTACATTTTCCTTCCAGTGATATTTAAATTTTCAAAATTAAGTATCACAACTAAAATCAATTTAAAAAATGGTAATCTTGGAATGCAAAACTTTATTCAGATGATATGATAACCATGTAACAGTTATACCTTAACTTTTTTTCCTGGGCGGTGTAGAAGATGCAACAAAACGCAAGCTGTTTAACAACATTCTTTCACTGTTTTCTCCCCACAGCTAGATATAGCAAAAAAAGAAAAAAAGAAAAAAGAAGCTTTTACGATGTAAGGAAAAAATGGAATGAAGTATTCTGTTTGGTCGTTTGACATCTAAATTTCTCTAGAGCAGGGGTGGGCAAACTTTTTGACTCGAGGGCCACAATGGGTTCTTAAACTGGACCGGAGGGCCGGAACAAAAGCATGGATGGAGTGTTTGTGTGAACTAATATAAATTCAAAGTAAACATCATTACATAAAAGGGTACGGTCTTTTTTTTTTTTAGTTTTATTCATTTCAAACGGGTCGGATGCGGCCCGCGGGCCGTAGTTTGCCCACGGCTGCTCTAGAGTATCTGGAAGTTGCTAGTAAAAACAATCGGACTTTTGAGTTCCATAAAATCTTTCTGAAGTTCTTCCAGTGAAAACTAAACATCAGTGTGAAACACATTCTTCCCAAAAGCTACCAAAGAATACATCACCCCAAAATAGTTCTGTATATTTCACTTTTTTTCTTGAAATAACATTCATGAATCTGGTCCCCAAAAGACTGACCAAGAAAATTAGACATTGTTAGCATGAGGTTGCTATCTGTAGCTGGATTTTTGGCAAGTTTTGCTTCAAGTATTTAATAATGAGCAGTGCTGGTATTTGCTCCTGTACATTTCAGGGTCAATGTATTTTAAACTTCAATGTGTTACATTCTGAAAGTTTTAATTTTTAAAGTACAGGTTCTTTTTTGTTGGTGCTTTAAAATCAGGATTGTTCTGTTATTGGTGTTCCAAATTCTGTTCTGACCATAAATTCAGCTAAATTCAGTTCTTTAACAACCAAGGAACCTCAGTATATAACAGAAAACACTCTGAACAGCATTTAGATCTTCAAAACCCAAGGCAAACTGGGATCAAATGTAATGTTTTTCAAATAATGATGCTGACAGCAAGGCTGAAGATTTCCAGTAGATTGTGGGCAGAACGATGGAAGTTTATGGTTGGTATTGACTATTGCAGGACATCTTGAATGCCAATTTTCTTCAATTTTTGCCCCCCCAAAACAAAACTGATCCAAAACATGCCATTGCTGTAGCACCATCAATGAATACTATAATTTTTCACCAAACTCAGCTTATGTGATAACAGTTTCAAAAAAAATACTGTCTTTAGTGGTCAATTACGAGGCTTATGAAAACAGCACATCCATGGTTTTTAAAGCCTAATTGTGAAAATAAGCAAAGCACAATTTCCTTTGTCAGTAGATTCATCTCAACTAATAGCAAAGAAAGATGAGCTGATGTTTTTTAAAACCTGAAGAGTGATATGCTCAGGCATCAATTCCTTGTTAAAACTGCAGAAGTAAATGAAGAGATTCTGGGATTCCTCAATTTCCTCTTAAAGTTGTGACAGCACTTGGAATGTAAGGTTTCACAAGTTTCTCCATTTTTTTCTCCTTTGCAATTAAAAGGGCTATTTAACATTAAGCTTTCATGGCCTTTGAAGATTCCTGTTAATATTCCAATACAGTCCAATCTTAAAGCTGCAGAGGATTGTGCTCTGTAGAACACTGTTTTTAATGGCATAAATTTAACAGTGTTTGGCATGGTGTCACTGCCCAACACTCAAATAACTCAACTGGAGAAGTTGACCCTATCTTCTACATCAGAACGTGAATATATGCTTGGTAAAGACCTCAAAAAAAAATTGGCTGCCATCTTTAGCTATGTCAAAGGGAAAAACATAAACAAGGAATACTGATGATGGAAGCATCTGGTCCCTCTTGCAGAGCGATGAATGACTTTATAGGTGGCAGCTGGGTGGCAGGGCAATACAGGCATCCAGCTATGCCTGAGCCTCCATAGGTGAAATTCTTTGTTCATTTTCTTTTTATACACCCACCTGCCGCCTAAAATCTGACACCATTTAATGGTGCCGTTAGTCAAATCTAAGTGGTCTTACTTTCACAATCCTCTGATTCTAGCTTCAAGAGTCAAGACGAACTCTAACTCATGGAATGGACAAAAAGGAAGATGTAAATAAGTTTTCAGAGTTAAAAAGCCTCTTTTTATACAAAATTAAACTTTAAACTTTAAAAGAACATTGATTTTGGGGGGTGGGGGTGGGAAGAGATTAACCAAAGAACTTATATGCATATATGCATAACCCATGGACATAGATAATGGGTGAAGGTGGAGAGGGCAGGTGTAGGGGAGGAGGGGGATCATGAGGGGCAGGGGTAGAGGATATGTATCTAATACTTTCAACAAAAGAACATTGACCTCAAAACAATATAACTATCCTGGATATGCAATAGTATAAATGAACATCTATGGCTACCCAGCCTATTAAATACCTCATTAAGTAGTATAGGCCTAATCTGAAGGCTGCTTGCTCTACCCACTATAACCCATACCCTGAAATACTGATAGAAGTTGTGGAGGGAGGTGGGGGAATGCCTTTCTCTCCTATTCCTGAAAATCATTGATAAGTAACAACTCTATTCATAACACCTAAAACTAAAAAGCCTGACCACTCCAAAGTAGATAAAAAAAATGTGTTGAATTAATAGCTGATGAGAGAATTCATGTAACCAGAACTGTGAGATGGATAATGTACAATGTTAAATAAACCACTGTACAAAAATAGTTCCTTATACAGTGTTAACTATATAAGACTTTTACCGAAGCCAGTTTGGCTCAGTGGATAGAGCGTCGGCCTGTGGACTGAAGGGTCCCAGGTTCGATTCCGGTCAAGGGCATGTACCTGGGTTGTGGGCACATCCCCAGTGGGGGATGTGCAGGAGGCAGCTGATCGATGTTTCTGACTCTGTCTCTCTCCCTTCCTCTCTGTAAAAAATCAATAAAATATATATTTTTTAAAAAAGACTTTTGTTCAGTAAAATTCTAAATCATGCTACTGGAATGTGCATTCACCATTGAAAGCAAGTTACAAAACTATGAACTGTATAAAGAATAAAAGAATATGTCAGTTACTATCAATTTACACATAACTTACATAAACAAAAGATTTTTACCTTTTTTATTGTAATTCCTGTGTTTGGCAGTGCTATCTACCTAAGTTCTGGTGTGTATTTGAAAGTAAGCCCGGCCAGTGTGGCTCAGCAGTTGATCGTCAACCCCAGAACCAAGAGGTTGCTGTTTCAATTCCTAGTCAGGGCATATACCTGGGTTGTGGGCTTGATCTCCAGTATGTGGTGTGCAGGAGGCAGCTGATTGATGATTTTTCTCTCATCAATGATGTTTCTATCTATCCCTCGTCCTTCCTCTATTTCTAAAAATCAATAAAAACTTTTTTTTAATAAAAGTTTTATTTTAAAATATTCTATATTTCAAAAGGGGTTATCCCCAATTTCTTTAACTGGATTTGTTGTTTATAAATAATTTTCAGGTTTCAAATGAGTGTTATCTGACCTTCCCAGTTGAAGAGACCACCTCTTTTCTCTTGCTTAAACTGGCTTTTAATTAAAATTTCAGTTTCAAATCCTTTCCAGAAAAATTCTAGCAGAGGAATGTAAGGTTACCTCCTTTCCTCAGCTTCAGTGTATAGAACATAGTTCCTTCTGTAGGCAAATTTAGTTATTACCCTGGTGGAAAGTGGGTGCTTGGGTTTGTCCTTAAAGTCAGGTTAATATGGAATTAGCAGTGATTTGTAAAGATTTATCTTAACTGTGTACTTACCAATAGTTACTGTAAAGTGAGGGGGGGGCGTGATATCTAATATATGATGTTCTGCTTGTGTTTTGACTGCAACCCAGAGTAAGCAATACCTTTTACTCTGGACCAAGTATACACATGTGTATATATAATTTACAACTTTTATAAAACAACTAGAGGCCCAATGCATGAATTCATGCACGGGTGGGGTCCCTTGGCCTGGCTGGGGGTTGGGGCTGATCAGGGTCGTCTCACCCAGTCCCAGGCTGGCCAGTCGGAGGTGGGGAAGGGGGGGAGGGGCT
>NW_005355985.1:156420-159713 GCF_000412655.1 Myotis brandtii | reverse complement strand
TTTTCTTTTTTCTATTCTGGGCCAGCTTTAGCTCTGAGGCCTCGCTGCTGAAAGCAGGTTTCTGGCCTTTACCTTCTGTATTTGATACAATGTTTCGGTCCGGCTGGCTGAAGCCCGGCTGACTGAAAGCCGGTTTCCGGGGTTTTGTTTAGCTTCTATATTTGCTACATAGTTGCTTAGAGTTGCAGCTGAGAGGCCGGCAAGTCAGGCGGGGAACGTTGGAGTCCGCCAGTCACTGGAGCAAGCAAGCCTCCCTGTTTGCTTCAGTGCATGGCTGCCGGCCGCCATCTTGGCTGACAGTTAATTTGCATAAGGATATGCTGATTAGCCAATGGGAGGGGTAGTGGTCGTACGCTAATTACCATGTTTCTCTTTTATTAGTGTAGATTAGAGGCCCGGTGCATGAAATTCGTGCACTGGGGGGTGGTGGTCCCTCAGCCCAACCTGCACCCTCTCCAATTGGGACCCCAGTGGGATTGGGCCTAAACAGGCAGTCAGATATCCCTCTCATAATCCAGTACTGCTGGCTCCCAACTGCTCACCTGCCTGCCTACGTGATTGCCCCTAACTGCCCTCCCCTGCATGCCTGGTTACCCCTAACTTCCCTCCTCTGCAGGCCTGGTTCCCCCCCGTCCCCCAACTGCCCTCTCCTGCAGGCCTGGTTCCCCCTAACTTCCCTCCTGCAGGCCTGGTTCCCCGCCCCCCCCAACTGCCCTCTCCTGCAGGCCTGGTTCCCCCTAACTTCCCTCCACTGCAGGCCTTGTCCCTCCCAACTGATCACCCCCTAGCCATTCCCCTGCCAGTCTGATCGACGCCTTCCTGCTCCCCTGCCGGCCCCATTGCCCCTAACTGCCCTCCCCTGCAGACCTGGTTGCCCCTAACTGCCTTCCCCTGCTGGCCATCTTGTGGCGGCCATCTTGTGGCCACATGGGGCGACCATCTTGTCGCAGCCATCTTGTCGCGGCCATCTTGTGGCGGCCATCTTGTGGCCACATGGGGCGACCATCTTGTCGCAGCCATCTTGTCGCGGCCCTCTTGTCGCGGCCATCTTGTGGCGGCCATCTTGTGGCCACATGGGGCGACCATCTTGTCGCAGCCATCTTGTCGCGGCCCTCTTGTCGCGGCCATCTTGTGGCGGCCATCTTGTGGCCACATGGGGCGACCATCTTGTCGCAGCCATCTTGTCGCGGCCCTCTTGTCGCGGCCATCTTGTGGCGGCCATCTTGTGGCCACATGGGGCGACCATCTTGTCGCAGCCATCTTGTCGCGGCCCTCTTGTCGCGGCCATCTTGTGGCGGCCATCTTGTGGCCACATGGGGCGACCATCTTGTCGCAGCCATCTTGTCGCGGCCCTCTTGTCGCGGCCATCTTGTGGCGGCCATCTTGTGGCCACATGGGGCGACCATCTTGTCGCAGCCATCTTGTCGCGGCCCTCTTGTCGCGGCCATCTTGTGGCGGCCATCTTGTGGCCACATGGGGCGACCATCTTGTCGCAGCCATCTTGTCGCGGCCCTCTTGTCGCGGCCATCTTGTGGCGGCCATCTTGTGGCCACATGGGGCGACCATCTTGTCGCAGCCATCTTGTCGCGGCCCTCTTGTCGCGGCCATCTTGTGGCGGCCATCTTGTGGCCACATGGGGGCGGCCATCTTGTGGCATCCATCTTGTGGCGGCCATCTTGTGGCCACATGGGGCGACCATCTTGTCGCAGCCATCTTGTCGCGGCCATCTTGTGGCGGCCATCTTGTGGCGGCCATCTTGTGGTGGCCATCTTGTGGCCACATGGGGGCGGCCATCTTGTGTGCTGGAATGATGGTCAATTTGCATATTACCTCTTTATTATATAGGATATCTTCCTATGCTCCATGCACAGTGATATTTTCTATTTAGTTTTAAAATAATGCTGGGCATGACTCATTTATTTTAAGAACCACTAAATGGTGAAAACCCACAGTTTGAAAATCACTGCTGTAGGAGAACATGAGGAAATACATTTTATAAATTGTAAAGCACTACTGAGATGTGAGCAGCTGCTCCTAAATATCCACCAGGTTAAGACTTTTATGGGCCTGAAGACAACCTCTTCTTCCTTGGGTACTGCAAGGGGCCACATCACCTAGGTTCTGGTAAGGAAGTTAGTATTCACACTGACTTTTGTCATTGAATCAACTTTCTAATACTCAGAATGAGAACTAGAAAGCAAGGCATTAACCAGGTCAAAATCCAAAGAAGGGAAGACAAAAAGGAAAGTAAAATATAAAAGTAAACATCTGATTAGTGCCTTATGGTTTATAAAATATTTTAACGTGCATGATCTCTCTCTCTCTCTCCCTAATATATATATTAGAGGAAGGGAGGGGGAGAGAGAGAAACATCAACCGCCTGCCTCCTGCACGCACCCTGACTGGGGATTGAGCCCACAACCTCGGCACATGCCCTGACCGGTAAATGAACTGGTGACCTTTCGGTGCCCAGGACAACACTCGACCAACTGAACCACACTGGCCAGGGCACACGTGATCTCTTTTAATTGTAACAAGCCTAGGGGAAAAGTAACGCTAACAGGTTGAAACCTGCCTAAGATGAGACAGGCCACCTGATCCTAAGTCCTTCACTCTACATCACACCAGGGAAGCAAAGTGACCAGGACACGGCCAGTTGGTGTGGGGCATGGCCAGCTGCTCGCAGCAGCCCAGTTATGTTCTGATTCTGCTTGTGCTGAGAAGTCTGTTATCTTCAAGTACCTCAGCTTTCCATTTCTATGTGTTCAGAGTTCTGGAGTCTTGGTTAGGGATAAACTCAGAACTCGGGTCAGACGGAAATGAATACTAGGGATCTGTTACCTCTGTCCCTCTGCCTAGGCTGACTGACAATGGTCAGCTTCTGTCTTTGCTCAGCTTCCTCTGGGGAAGACAGCCTCAGCCTTTGTCCATGTGTGTTCATCTTTCCCTTCTGTAACCCCTCCCCCGCCCCCAAATCTCTAACAAAAAACGATTAAACAAGTACCCATCCCTGCCAACTCCTGTCCAGACTCCCATATCCCCTTAATGTAAGCCTCTCACCTTGTACTCCTGCTCCACCTCCTCCAGCGGCACCACGCTGTGCTGCTTGTGGCTCCGGGACTCCCGGCACACCACGCAGATGGCCTCCTGGTCCACCTCGCAGAAGAGCTTCAGGGCCTCCTGGTGTTTGGGGCAGACGCCGTGCTCGCCCCCCAGGCTCCCCGAGTCCGGGCCGGGGCGCAGGTGGCGGATGACCTGGACCATGTTGGCCAGCTGCAGGTTGGGGCGGAGGC
>NW_005355985.1:141867-156241 GCF_000412655.1 Myotis brandtii | reverse complement strand
ATCTTCCTCGTACCAGTCGTCCAGCACCGCCTCTTCCTCGTAGATGTCAATTCGGTAATAGTCCCCCTCTTCCTCCTCCTCTGCCGGGACCCACGCGTCGTCCCTGTTGTCCCAATTCCTGATGCCACCGCCTCCGACCCAGGGTCCCTCCTCCGGGTCCCGGAACAACTCGCCCGCGCTCTGCTGGTACGAAACCTCCCGGATGGAGTGGTCCCATCCGCCCATGGCCCCCACCGCCTGGTCCTCGTCGTCCTTGCCCCACAGCTGGGTCACACACCCGCGGCAGAAGTTGTGCCCGCAGCCGATGGACACGGGGTCCGTGAAGTAATCGAGGCAGATGGCGCACACCGCCTCCTCCTGCAGGGTCTGCACGAGGTTGCGAGCAGGGCGGTGGCCGGCCATCTCGATGCGCCGCCGGCAGGTGCTGGCGTCGAGGAGCGGGACGCTGTGACCGACTCCGGACTCCTCCTGCTCTTCCTCCTCCTCCTCCTCCTCCCTTCTCTCCTCTGGTATTTACAGGGTTAACATAACCTGAGAGATTACTAGTCATCAGACACTACATAGCACTTCACATATTTGATCTCATTTAATTTTGTAACAACCTCATAAGGTAGCTGCTATCATTAATTCTTGTTTTATAGTCAGGAAAACAGAGATGCAGTGAAATGAACTAAGCCTACCAGAGGACCAGATCTGGGAGATGAGGGCAGATTTGCTGGCCCCAATGCCTGTGCTCATAATCTCTGGCATAGTGATGTCTTACCCTCAGCATCGAAGGAACAAGGGAAGGAGCCTCGGATTACTGGACACTAAGAATAAATTGTTATTGTTCAGCAGAGTCTTCACTCAGCAGGAATGGGGAAGGCGTGGAGGCGGAGGAGCGAGCGGAGCTATCGAGAGAGTGAGCGAGTGAGCGGCCTGAGATGCGCGCAGCTGCGGGCGGCCCTCGTGCTGGGAGGACTCAGCCTCGCAGCGGCCGCGCTCCGGAGTGGGACGGAGGAGCCACGTGGGGCTGAGCTGGCGGTAGCGTGGAGTGGCCTCGAGGTCCACGTATCTGTCTGGGATTTGTGTGCCTCCAACTTACCTTTTCAAACCGGTGCGCCCTTCCTTGCTGCCTGCAGAGCCTCGGCTTCCAGCCCTGACTTCTCCCGTCACCTTCACGTCTGCGATCATCTCCACCGCCCCGCCGCCCCTCGGGCACCGCATGCCCGCACCAACTTCTGTATACCCGTGCCCCTTCCATTCTTCACCCTCCATTCACCACCCGCTCGCCCATCCATGCATTTTCATTCTTCTATCCAGTCATGTATGCGTGCAAAATCCACTCCTTTATCCATCCACTCCAATCTATCCACGTTACAGGAACAGCAGTAACAAAAAACGGGTAAAATAATTAGTCCCCTCGAGGAGTACAGAGTTATAGGCGTGTGGTTACCGTCCATCAAAGGTTCTCTAAGCGGTTTTTTTTACTATGTTTTACCTGACCCTCAGTGAAAAGTATATTGCACATATTGATCCAATACAGACATATGAAAAGATGTTCAATGTCACCAGTCATCAGAGAAATGCAAATTTTAACCACAATAACATATAACCTCACACCTATCAGAATGGCTACTATCAATAAATCAACAAACAAGTGTTGTCAAGGATGTGGAGAAAAATGGAATCCTCAAACACTGTTCATGCGAATCCAAATTGGTGCAGCCACTGTGAAAAGCAGTATGGAGTTACCTCAAAAAATTAAAAATGGAACTGCCTTATGACCCAGCAATTCTACTTCTGGGAATATATCCAAAGAAACCCAAAACACTAATTTGAAAGAATATATGCATCAATGATGAGAGAGAATCATGGATCTGCCTCCTGCATCAATGATGAGAGAGAATCATGGATCGGCTGCCTCCTGTACATCCCACACCGCAGATAGAGCCCGCAACCCGGACATGTGCCCTGACCGGGAATCAAACCGTGACCTCCTGGTTTCATAGGTCAATGCTGAAACCACTGAGCCACGCCAGCTGGCTATCCTAAGTCTCTTTAAAAAAAAAATTTTATTCATTGATTTTTAGAGAGAGAGAGAGAGAAAGGAAGGGGGTGGAAAGAGAGAGAGAAAAAAATGATTAATTGTTTCACTTATTTATGCATTTATTGGTTGATTTTTGTAGACAAGCAGCTTTTATTTTATTTTTTTCAATAGTAACATTTGTTTATTGTAAATTACATTTTACATTCAGTATTATCCTGCATTAGTGTTGGGTGTACAACACAGTGGTCAGACATTTATATAACTTATGAAGTGATCCCTCTGGTAAGTCTAGCACCCACCTAGCACAATCCATAGTTATCACAATATTATTGTCTATGTTCCCTGTGCTGTACTTTATGTCCTTGTGACTGTTTTGTAACTACCAATCTGTACTTCTTCATCTTTTCACTCCTTTTACCCAGTTCCCCAAACCCCGCCCGTATGACAACCACCAGTCTGTTCTCCGTCTATGAGTCTGTTTCTGTCTCTCCCTGGCAGACAGGCACTCCCCTGCTTTTCACAGCTGGATGTTATGTGGGTGCCTCTTCCCGGCTCTGGTGCTCTGCACTGGGGAGTGGGCCTGGGGTTTAGACCGGATGCTTCTCAGGGGGACCCCCACAGCTGAGATATCCCTCCGGAACCTCAGCCACTGGCCGTGGGAGGGGGACCAGCGTTTTCTCCTCTCTGCCCTTTGTACCAGTCTCAGCGGTCTATTCTGTAAACCCCTGGTGAGAAGACTTCTCTTCAGCTAGTCTTCAGTTGGTTGTTCAGGACGATTGCTGTTTCATTTAGTTGTAATTCCAGTTTGGTCCTGGGAGGAGGTGAGTGTAGCTTCAGCCTTCTCCACTGCCGTCTTGAATGTCCCACTATCCCGACCTCTTTAGTGAGGGATTAGTTTTGTCTGTTGGTGGACTTCAGAGAAATGAAATCATACAGTACAGTGCTTGCTACCTTACAGTGCATGCTTTTACGTTTAGCTTTTCTCATTTCACTTCATGTGCAGATTTGCCCATGCCTTTGTATGTAGTAATTGTTCATTACCCTTTGGTATAAATACTCCGTTGTGTAAATAGAGCACATGGGTTTATCTGTTCTTCCGTTGGTGGGCATTGGTGCTGTTTGCAGTTTGGAGCTTATTATGGACGGTGCTTCTGTCGTGTGGTGAATATAAGTGTGCAATTCCTTCTGGGCATAAGATTAGGGAGTGGACTTGCTGGGTCAGAAGGATACATATGTTTAGTTGCTAGTACATCTTACTTATTATTGTTTAAAACTTGGGTTTAGCCAAGACCGGTTTGGCTCAGTGGATAGAGCGTCGGCCTGCGGACTGAAAGGTCCCAGGTTTGATTCCGGTCAAGGGCATGTTCCTTGGTTGGGGGCACATCCCCTGCGGGAGGTGTGCAGGAGGCAGCTGGTCGATGTTTCTCTCTCATCGATGTTTCTAACTCTCTATCCCTCTCCCTTCCACTCTGTAAAAAATCAATAAAAATATTTAAAAAAAACACACAAAAAACTTGGGTTTAAAGTCCCCTACACTTTGATCATCTTACTGGGGCAGGTTGGGCTAGACCAGGCTGGGACTCGGAGGCTAAGAGTTACACTTTGATCATCTTACTGGGGCAGGTTGGGCTAGATCAGGAGGCTAAGAGCTGGAGACTATAGCAGAAATGCTGGGCCCGGTCTGTGTGGCTCAGTGGTTGAGCATCAACCTATGCAGCAGGAGGTCACAGTTCCATTCCCCATGAGGGCACATGCCCAGGTTGCGGGCTCGATCCCCAGTAGGGGGCGTGCAGGAGGCAACCCATCATGGATCACTGATGTTTCTATCTCTCCCTCCCTCTTCCTTTCTGAAAGCAATAAAAATATATTAAAAGAAAAAAAGAAATGCTGGAGTCCACCCCCAGGTCTCTCCTTGCCAGAAACCTCCCCAGAGCAGGCCAGCCTGGCACATACCGCCAGTCTCAGTAGCACATAAACTTAGGGAGCTCAGAAGGGGTGTATTCTGACCATCAGGGACTTTAGGGAGACCCCAGCTCTGCCTGTGCCTGACTCATTGATCTCAATGGGCTTTCTCTCCAGTCACCTGCCTAGCTGTTGAAGATGCTGAGTGCCAGGCACCTCCTCTCTGGATCGGGATGGGGCTGGATGGAGCACCAGAAGCCAGGACAGTTCCTCTTGCCTCCTCTGCCCCGGTGCAGAGCAGGGAAGAGCAGGGAGGCCGTGTGCTTAAGAACCACTGGAGAGCCCCTAGAAGCCAGCTCAGGGCCTCCCCTCCTCAGTCCCATCGGACCTGGGGTCAGGCAGGGGCCAGGCTACCCACCTTGGCGCCTGCAGGTCATCCCTCCGTCCCCACCCTCAGCACAGCCTCACTCCCTTAACCCAGCCCAGCGGTAAGGAGGCAGCTCTGGCTCCCTGGTCACTGCAAGGAAGCCTGGAGTGGCCGGAGTGAGTGAGGGTCGTCTTTGTCGTGAGCCCTGGCAGGCTGGCTCCCTCCTCCCGCTGTTGGCCTTGAGGTGAAGCTGTGTGTCTCCATTCTGATCTTACTGTTCCATTATGGGGCAGTTCAGGGGCAAGGAGAGGCTAAAGAGATACCCGCGAGACAGCCTGTGCCCCCAGTTACTTCTGCTTCCACCCTGGTCTGTGAGCTTCTCCACGAAGTTGGAAGTGAAAAAAGATGAGCACAGGGAAGGGGCCTTCCTGCCAGCGTCGTCGCTGACCCCGAGGGCAGCCCCTGGCCGCCTGGGCGGGCCCTGTGTTAGTCACGGGGCGTCCTGCAGACCCGCGTGGGCGCTTGGAGACCTCAGAGCAGAGATGTCCAGAGGGGCTTCCCCGGGGCGACTTGAATTCTTGAGGGTGACCTCAGGCGGGCAGGCTTGGCCGGACAGTGAGGGTGATGGGGGGAGTGCGGGTGCACTGAAGGTGGCTTGTAGGAAAGCCTTGCCATTTGCTGGGTAGGAATTCTAATACTCTTCATTGAATACCCACAATTCATGATTATTCACGAATGAATTCATCAATTCAGCAATAATCCCAAAGCATGACTCCATCGGGGCCACATGAGCAGCCAGAGAAGTCTGCTTGAATGTGGGAGCCTGAACCAAGTCCAGGTGTGGAACCAGACTCCAAGGTGGCCAGCAGGTGAGATCTGTGCCAATGGTGTGGTTTGAGGGATAGGTGATCAGGGTGGACGGAGGCACTTCATTCAGGGGCAGATGCCCTGCCCTGTGGGAGCAGGGGCAGGTCAGCAGGTGGAGAGCCCATGGTTCTGAGCCGAGGGGCCGGTCAGCAGGGGGAGAGCCCGTGGTTCTGAGCCAAGGGCAGCTGGTCAGGGCCCAGGACACAAAGCCAGTGCCCCGCTGGGTGGGGCTGCTTTCCCCGGGGTCTGCGATTTGAGGGAAGAGCCCTGTTCAGCTGTTGTTCTGCTCCTGCCAGGTTTGCAGGACCCTTTTCTGCTCCGAGGGGGCCAGGGTCTTCCTCCTTTGCCCTCCTGCCTGTTGGCATCACCCAGGGGAACACTCAGGGCTAAGATGAGCCACCTCTGCGTTTGCCCTTTCCCTTCACAAGGTTGTCTCCTGGCCGAGGTGACTGAGGGGTAACTGAGAGGTGACTGAGGGGTAACTGAGGGGTAACTGAGGGGTGACTGAGGGGTGACTAAGCATCCAGCTGGGCCCAGAGCCCTCATCTTTGTTAGGGAACACGGACCAGCCATTGCTATTCAGGTAAACAAAAATGAAAGTGATTGCGATGCCTGGTCAGGTGGGACCACCATGCTTTCTGGGCCTGTGCATCCCTCTGTGGAATTGGACTCAGGGCCCTGGGTTTACTTCCTACCCAGCGGTAGGGTGCTGGTTGAGTCATGGTCCACGGCCTGTTTTGCAGGCCACCAGACTGAGGTCAGTGTGTGCCAGGGTGCGGCGGGAGGTAACAGGTGCTCGGAGGAGCTCGCAGCCTGGGCAGGAAGGGCTCACAGGACCTCAGTGGAGGGAGGCAGCATGA
This sequence comes from Myotis brandtii, assembly GCF_000412655.1. Classification (NCBI taxonomy): domain Eukaryota; kingdom Metazoa; phylum Chordata; class Mammalia; order Chiroptera; family Vespertilionidae; genus Myotis; species Myotis brandtii. Next base: position 150,216 of record NW_005355985.1, on the reverse strand, counting down.
CGGAGCATGTGGGGAGTGAGTGTGTCCCCTGACCAGGGGCTAGTACAGGATCCTTTTAGTTCCATTTTATGGCTCTACTAGAGGCCCAGTGCACAAAATTTGTGGACTTGGAGGGGGTCCCTGATCCCAGCCTGTGCCCTCTTGCAGTCTGGGAGCCTTTGGGGGATGTCCGACTGATGGCTTAGGCCCGCTCCCTGCGGACATCCTTAGCGCAGCGGCGGTGGCTTCTGGCTGAGTGGTGCTCCCCTTATGGGAGCGCACTGACCACCAGGGGGCAGCTCCTGCATTGAGCGTCTGCCCCTGGGGATCAGTGCATATCATAGCGACCTGTCATTCTGCTGTTCGGTCGATTTGCATATTAGCCTTTTATTATATAGGATTGGCAAGACCCTGAACTAACCTCTCAGAGAAATATGATTTTAAAAAGTTGAAGTGATGCCTACTTGCCAAGGACCTCGTCATCCATTTCCAGAGCAGACACCCCTGGAGGTCCGGATGACCTTGCTCCTGGTAGCAGGGAGCCTGCTAGGTTCTGTCTAGTGTGTGAAGTTAGGGGTGAGGGCTGCTCCTGCAAGAGACTGAGGAAAGTGGAGGAAGACTCCCCGCAAGCCAGGGGCCAGTGTAGCAGGGTCCCCTCTGGATGAACAAGGGGTTCTGTGGAAACTAACCTCACAGGGTGATCTGATCCTAAGTCCCTAACTGGGTGCTCATGGTGGGTAGGCCTGCCCCAGGCCTATAACTTCTGTAGTAAACGGTCTGTCTTTACCGTAAGCCAGCCCTGTCCATTGTTCTTGTGCATCTAGGTTAGCACACCTCTGAGATGCCAGAACACCGCCCTCAGGAAAGCACATACTCTTGTTAGTTATCCTGTAATCCACTCCCCTCCACGCCATCTTCCTTAGCGCTAATGCACAAAAGAAACCAAGAAACTGTCTCCAGTGCACTTGCGATCTTTCTTCCTGGCATGTCAGCAATTTGATTCAAATAAATTCATAAAAATTCTCTACAGGTTTGGGTGGTCTACGTCAGATCACATCTGCCAGTGAGTGCAAGGCGCTTCCAGGCCCCCATCACCCCACAGAACAGCTTCTTGGTCTGCGAACTTCTGTCAGTAGAGGAGCAGAGCACCCCTGTTCCCACTGAGCTCTGGGAATTATGGGGGTCCCTCTCCACCTGCAGGGAGGAAGGAGGAAGGTGACCCCAACCTGCTCCTGGTTCTCACCAAACCAGGTGGTGACTCCCAGGAGTGCCCTTACCCCGCCCTCTCTGCCTGGGAGCAGGCTGAGGCCAGGCTGCAGGAGAAATCCCAGTCCTAGTGCCCGGCCCCCATCTTTGGTTCTAAGGCACCACCATCATGCTGGGAGCACCTGGGGCTTCCTCTCCAGAGCCCGCCCATCCCACAGTCACCTGGGGTTTGTTCGTAGGATTCCGTGCTCCTGGCTGTGGGAAAAGACACAAAGCAAGAGGTGAGGTGAGGTGAGTGGGGGCCCGGGTCTTCCTTCCTTCTCCCTCCCGCCTCTAGGCCCTTCCCAGCTCAGCAGTCTCCCCTGGCTGCTGGGGGTCCTCGGGCCCTAGGACGGGGTGCGGCTGTGGGCAGGGGCAGGCTCAGCAGTAGCTGCTGCTCACCAGAAGGGAAAAGTTGCAGCTGAAGGGATGGAGCAGTGTATCCCCCTGTGAGACTGGACCAGCCCGAGGGCCTCCCACATTGATTCCACCCCACCTACCTCGAGGGCGCGTCCTGGTGAAGATCACAACTCCAACCACCAGCATAAGCACGAGCAGGATAGCGCAGGTAACCACGGCAACGAATTCTTGAGGAGGGGGCGGTTCTGAGGTAGGTGGAGAAAAGGCACCCCGGGACCATGGGTCTATCTCTGAGGGCCCTGGGACCCTCCCTGCCCTCATGGCCCCCACCAGCCACGCCCAGCTCCTCACCCCAAGCCACAGTGAGCGTGTGGTTCAGGCCGGAGTGCTGCACGCGGCAGGTGTAGCCAGCCTCCTCCCCGGCCTGCACCCACACAGCAGCCCATGTCTGGTAGGTGCCGTCCCCGCTGGGGCGCGTCTCCATGTGCTCCGTCTCCAGGCCCAGCTCCTCCTCCCCCAGCCACCAGCTCAGTGAGATCTCCTGTGGGTAGAAGCCCCGGGCCCAGCACCTCAGGGTGGTGCCCCTGCCTTGGATCGTGTGCCTTGTCACCTGCACCGTGGGTGGCTCTGCAGAGAGAGGTGGAGGGAGGAAGGCTGGTGAGTGGCCACTCTGCCTGTCCCCTATGCTTGATCCCAGGCCCCTCCAGCATCTTCCATGGTGGAGGGCAGGGAGGAGATGAGGACAGGGCTCTCTCCAGGGGGGCACTCAACCCATGTTGGAGGCAGGGACAACCTTTTGTCAACCATTCCAAAGGGGCCCTGTCCTGGGAATTCCCATGGCGGGGATGTGACTTCCTGCCCTCACCTCCAAGGGAGTCCTGGGTGGGGCCATTGGGTCCTTTATATATATATTTTAAAACAGATCTTTATTCATTTCAGAGGCAGGGAGAGGGAGATAGAAACATCCATGATGAGAGAGAATCATTGATCGGCTGCCTCCTGCACGCCCCCTGCTGGGGATCGAGCCTGCAACCCAGGCATGTGCCCTGACCCGGACCTCCTGGATCACAGGTCGGTGCTCAACCACTGAGGCACACCGGCAGGGCTATTGGGTCCTATATTGACACCACCCGCTTCATGCCACAGAGACCCTAGGGATTTCTTAGAGACTTTATATACTTCCCCGTGACTCCTGCACACAGCAGGTGCCGAATAAGGTTGTTGAATGCCACCCCTTCCCTCGCCTCAGAACAAGCATGGTGTGAGCATGGGCTCTGGAGCGGGGCCGCCTGGGTCCTGTCCACAGCCCTCTGCCTCACAGGCCCTCGTGGGGACCCATCATTTCTTCCCCCCAGAGTTGTTCTGAACGACATAATCTAGGTGCACGGTTCATTTTATGTGTCAGTATGACTGGCCATGGGACACTTGGTCAGGCAGTTTTCTGGGTGCTGAGGGTGCTTCTGGGTGAGAGTCACATGACTCTGAGGACTCAGTAAAGCAGACGGCCCTCCCCAGTGTGGTGGCCTCATCCGTGCCCTGAAGATCTGCACAGGACAGAGGCTGCCGCGAGGGGACGTCTGCCTGGCTGCTTGAGCCGGGACACTGGTCTTTCCTGTCGTCACTCCCCGTGGGTCGAGCCTGTCCACATTTGGCCAGAACTGTGCCATCGGCTCCCCCCGTTCTCCAGCTTGTGGACTGCAAGCCTCTGTGACCACACGAGTCAATTCCTTATATTACACCTCTTTCTCTTTATAGCTACAAACCTGCTGGTTCCGTTTCTGTTTCTGTGGGTAACTTGCCTCATCTCCCGGGAGAAGGAGGTAGAATCTGGTGCTGAATGGAGTTCAACACCACTCATTTAACAGCAATGTGGTGCCGCAGGGATGCCCCCCCCCCCCCCCCCCCATTACACTGATGAGGAAACTGGCACGTCCGGGAGCCGCTGTGGGTCTGGAGGCTGGCCTCAAGTACCGAGCTCTAAACCACGTGCTCTCTCTCACAACCAGTCTTCTGCCGACATCACTTGTTCTAACCTTCCTTTGGGGACTGTCTTCTCCATTCCCTCAGCCTATTCACATCCCACCACTCAGTGAGCAGACATCCCTGGTGTGCTGAGCGCTCGACCAGCCCCAGTCCCGGCAGCCTGCGGCCTCTACCCTCACACCCCAAGCACCCCACTTCCTTAGTGTCCACCCCAGCCCTCTATCTCAGCCCTGAGGCCAGGGTCAGGGGTCTGGGAGGCACCAGGTCTGGGGAGCATGCTTAGCAAGGAGGGGCGGAGTGTCCCCAGCAGTCCTGCCGGTCCTGGGAGTGGTGACGGACGCTGTCCCCGGGGCCTGGGGTTGTTTCCCAAGGAGCAGAACCACAGGATGTTAAACCCCAAAAGGACTTTATGAGCCACCAAGTGTCATCCATTCTCTCTCCAGATGAAGAAAACAAGGCTGAGTTGGGGGGTTATTCCCCACGACCACCCTTGGACAGGGGTTCCGGAACTCCTCCCTGTCCACCTCCCCTGGGGTGAGGGCCTGAGCCGGGTCCTCTCTGCTCTGGCGATTGGCCATCTTCCTGGGCCCCAGCGGATGCCCCCCCCCACCCTGACCCCCCAGACTGCTTTGTCGAGTGGGACAGCGCTGGACAATGGGAGCGCGGGGCCCCTGCACCGCCTCAGGCTGGGCCTTACCTCTGCGGGTGAGGCTCGGGCCTCCCAGCTCCAGATACCTGCGCAGGGAGGCGAGGCAGAGGCCTTCCAGGTAGGCCTTGTCATACTCGGCGTAGCAGCGCTCCGACTCCCACCAGCGCTTGGTCCGCACGGCCATGGGCTCGGCTGACACCCAGCTCAGCGTCTCCAGGTCCAGCGACAGGTGGTCCCGCCCATCAAAGCCAAACTGCCAGAAGCTGCTGGAGCGGCTGTCCTCCTGGATTTCACAGCCGAACATGCGCTGAGCGCTGTGCGTGCCTGGCACGCGGGCAGGAGGCCACGGTTAGAGCGGGTGGAGGGCTGGGGCGGAATCACTGTCCTGTCACCCACTCCCCTCCAGGTCATCGTCCTTAGTTCCTTCCTTAATGCTAAGGGGCCTCCTGAGTGCTGGGGGCAGGGCAGGGCCCCCGCCCCAGGCAATTTGGATGAGCAGCTCGGGCCCAGAACACTGATGGGCCTTTCATGTGGGAAGAACGCTCAACACATGGATATTTTCTGTGCTCGCGAGCAGGAAAAGATTTGGCTCCTCATGGGTGTAAGATGCCCCTGCCTTTAGAAGGGGGAATGTGAAAGCTGTGCACCTGGCTGGTCACTCTCCCCGGGGGGCTGGCCTTGCTTCTGGGGGCCCTGGGCTGAGCTCACCCCTCCCAGTCTCGGTCCTTTACACCTGGCCTTGGGCCTTTGTATCCGGTGGGAGTCCCGGCCCAGGGCCCAGGCGGGATGGCGCAGTATGAAGGAGCCCACCCCGAAGTGCACGTCCACAGCCCTGACCGTGGGTGTGAGCTCACTGCTGCGGAGTGAGGAGGCCGAGGGTGGGAGAAGTGCTCCCGTTCTTTGCTGACATTGGGCGGATCAGGGGTCCTACCCCAGGCTGTCTCCGACCCTGCGCTGTCTGCCCAGTTCAAGTTCATCTGGCCTCCCTCCCCTCCCTATGGTGCCTGGGGGTGGGTACGATTTGAAGCATTTGGGATGGGTGAGGCCGGGAAAGGCCGCCCAGCCTGCTGAGGTCTGGAACCCTAGCTAGCTGAGGGGGAGGCTTCGTGGGCTCCCAGCTCCTGTGGGTGCTTCCTGCACTGGCTCGGGGGCCAGCTGCTGACATCACAGCTGATTCTGAAGGCCCTGTGCCCCTGCTTGGCTGTGGGGGCAGGAGACTGGGAAGAGCCATGCCTCAGGGGCCTGCCCGACCCCCTGGCCCCTAGTGGAAGGAGGGCGGCTGGGGCAGGGGGCCTGACGCACCGCCACTCTGGTTGTAGTAGCCCATCACCGTCCACATCTCCACCTGCTGCACCTCTGCCCAGGCCTTCTGCTTCTGGGTCTCCATCTCCCAGTAGCGGGGGTCCACGGGCGCTATCCATGGGGCCTGGGGCTCGGCCCTGCCCACACGACTGTCATACCGTATGAAGGGCTGGTCGTTCACGTAGCCCACAGCCAGAAACTGGGGGAGGCCGGGGCCTGGCTCCGACAGGGCCAGGTAGTGGTAGCGGAGGGAGTGCGTCCCTGTGGAAACACAGATTGTCTCAGGCTCACACAGTGTCAGGCGGACCAGGGGTCGGGTCAGAACCAACCCAGAGAATTCGCTCTCTTGGGCAAGAGCAAGAACTGGCCATTTCAGTTACAAAGACAGGGCATCTGAATGGTTTAAACCAGTGATTCCCAAAGTGGGCACTACCGCCCCCCGGTGGGCGCTGCAGCGATCCAGGGGGGCGGTGATGGCCACAGGTGCATTTGGGGGCGATGAGTAACTGCTATTAAAATTTTTAAAAAATTAATTTCCAGGGGCTGAGTAATATTTTTTCTGGAAAGGGGGCGGTAGGCCAAATAAGTTTGGGAACCACTGGTTTAAACAATCAAACATCGAGGCAGGGCTATGCGCTGAGGCTTGTGACTTTACTCCACAACAGTTTTCAGCTCCTCTCTCGGGGCTCTTACTCAGACCTTACATCATCTCCAGTAAGTGTGCGTGTCCGGTTTCCAATCTCACAGTTAAAAAGGTGGTGGTTTTTAGAAAGTTGTTTGTTTAGAACAGTGGTTCCCAAACTTATTTGGCCTACCGCCCCCTTTCCAGAAAAAATATTACTCAGCGCCCCCTGGAAATTAATTTTTTTAAAATTTTAATAGCAATTAAACAGAAAGATATATGTATTAATGTTTCTACCTTTTTCGTAAAATATAGTAAAGAAAGGTGTAAATTAGAAACATTGAAGTTTGAAATTATGAAACTATTTATTGAACTCAGAATAGAAAGGTAATACAAAAAAAGTTAAAACAAATGCACCTGTGGCCATCACCGCCCCCCTGGATCGCTGCAGCGCCCACCAGGGGGCGGTAGCGCCCACTTTGGGAATCACTGGTTTAGAAGCTTAACTTATGTGGAATTGTTCATTCCCCAGAGAAGCCGATAAAGGTTGACCATCATTCTTGCCTTGAACCTGGGCTGCGGAGCTGGTGGCACCTGGACTCCCCCCCCCCCCCCCCCCCTCCCCCACCCACCAGTTGATCTCTTTAAGTCTAAATGCTGCCTCAGCTTGCTCCCTACCATGTCTCCTGAAGCACCAACTGATCCATTCACCTTGGTGCTGGAGATGAGATCAGTTTGGCAGCCAACCCCAATGCTACCGTTGTAACTAGCTAGCTGGTAATCATCGGAAAGGAGCAAGGGGAGGCCGGACATTACATGAATGCAGGATACGCAAGATAAATGAATACAGCGCACGGCAGGCTGGACAGCATAAGTGCTACAGGGAAAAGAGTAAGGGCATGTGAATGTTAAGGGAGGGGTTTAAAGTTTGGGGCAGAATGGTCAGGAGTGGCCTTCCCAAGGGGAACTTTTGAGTGAAGACTCGATGGAGCCAGCCATGAAGAACCCTGGGAGACAGCGTTCCGGAAGAGGGAAAGCCAGTGCCAAGGTCCTCAGGCAAGAGGGTGTTCGGAGACTGTGTAATAACAGGGAAAGGAAACGGGTGACTCGGGCGGAGGAGGGATGGAGAAGGGCTGAGTGCTGACTGCTCCGGCGTGGCCAGGGGTCTGGAATGGCCCGGATCCAGCTCGCCGAGCCCTCCACGCCATGGGAGTACTGGCTCCCGGCCTTGGCTTCTGCTCCACCCTGGATTGCTTCACCCACAGCTTACTCCTGCCATTGGATGCCCATCCCAGGAGTAAGGGCCACAAGCTCATTATCGTAGCTGCCTCCCAGGTCCCCAGTGAGGAGCCTGGCACCCCTCCTGCCCTGAAAACCCCACCACTGTCTGCTCTACCTGCCGGATGGCCCTGCGGGCCCAGCCTGCTCTCTGGGGCTTCACACACTGACTACACCCCTCTTTTGCCCCAGGAAGACGGTCTGAGCTTGACTAGATCCCCACTTGCTCACCAGACCCAGGAGGGATCATCACTCCAGTGCAGAGTGTGGCAAAATCAGCTGAGGGAGCAATCACCAGGCCACTCCCTGGCTCTGGAGGTACCAGGTGCCACCCCTGCCAGGCTGGGGTCAGTGCCAGGCACTGTGGGGCCACAGCAGGAGGAAGCGAGGGCCCCATGACAGTGTTTAGGGGAACCTGCTTCTGCTGTGACATGGGTAAGGAAGTGGCCGCATGCCCATTGCTGCCTCAGGGCCTGTCTGTGTCATCAGCCCCCACGGTCCCTTCCTGGTCACTGGGCTGTGTGGCCAGCGCCTCAGTGGGCAGTCCCGCACCCCGTAGGCAGTCTCTTCCTCTGACTGTGGGGAGCGAGATGCCTGGCCCCGTCCTTGCCCCGCCCCCCCCTCTCCCCAGGAGACTTTGCCTCTGCCCACCTCTCCACAGTCCACGGGCACTGGCACTTTAGCTGTGTGGCCTGAGGGAGTCATGTCACCGCCAGGCCTGCTCTCCTCTGTCAGTGAGAACCTCCCGCACTGGGCGCTCACCGAGGCAGTGAAGGGCACAGCAGTGGCCGGAGGAAGGCCCCAGACGCCACTGTTTCTCAGTGTCCCCGCTGCTTGCAGGGGAGAGGAGGCTGGGAAGGAAAGAGCTGGGTGGGGAAGCTTCCTGAAAAGCCAGTCCTCTGGAGACCAGTCCCTGCCCCCAAGCACCCTC
>NW_005355985.1:138049-141720 GCF_000412655.1 Myotis brandtii | reverse complement strand
CCCTCCCTGAGCCAGTCCCCCAGACTCCCAGACTGTGGAGGTGCCCTCCTGCAGGCTGGGGGCTCCTGGCCTCCGCCACCCGGTCCCTCCAGCAGGCGGGCAGGGCCTTACCTCCGGGCCATGGCTTGTGTTCTAATTTCAGGCCGGCCAGTTCTGCCATCACGGCCTTCGCTAAGGGAGCCGGGCCATCGGCCACCACCGGCAGCCCCCAGGGGCTCTCTGAAGGGGGGAATGAAAAGGGAAGCATGACTCTCCAGGCATAAACACCCCACACATCCTCGTGTCTGCTGGGAGAGAGGGTGTGGAATGGCAATGAGAGGCCCGTTGGCAGGGGAGAGGGGCGTGGGGGTCTGGCCTTGGAGTCACCAGAAACTTCTGCAGCACGCAGGTGCAAAGCCAACAAGGTGAGTCCCAGGTCTCAGTGCCAGGAGTGCTTCCTGGGTTCTGTAAGTATTGATTTATGGTGTTTTCACAGGCATTTCCTGTAAGGTCGGCCCTGACTGCTCCCACTCAGAGAGGAGGGAGGCCAGGGCTGGGCTGCCCCCTCGTCTGTCCAGCACCACCCAGCAGCTCCGATAACCCTGCCATTGACGTGGATTTAGCTGTCCTGGGGCAGGGGGAACGGGATACTGCAGGTGTGCAAACTCCCAGGTGACCCCCATATGCTGCCAGGTGGCCCGCCCACACCTCCTGGCCGGCATGCTCACTGCTCAGCTCTGCCAGCCCTGACCTCCTTGCATTGGACAAGCATCTGTTGAACACCTACCACAAGCCAGGCACTGAGCTAGGTGTGTGTGTGTGGGGGGGGTGGGGGGTGGGGGTGGGGACAGAGATGACCTGAGGCAGACATGGTCCCAAGGGGATCAGGTCTAGCAGGAAGCGGGACAACTGAGCACTTAAAGCAGGTTCAGTCAGCCTAGTGGGAGCTGAGGAGTGTGGGGTGCAGGAGGGACCAGGTGCTGGTAACTCTGTATATAGGTAGGTACATTGTTATTAACTTAATTAGGGTACTCCTAAGGCTTAGGAAGAGCCACACTCAAGGGGCCAAAGAGCCGCATGTGGCTCGCGAGCCGCAGTTTGCCGACCACTGTGGGAGCTGAGGAGTGTGGGGTGCAGGAGGTACCAGGTGCTGGTAACTCGGGCCAGGAGGCTGCTGGGTCAGGAGTCTTGTAGACTGAGCCCAGAGGACACCTCACCAGCTGTTTCCAGGCAGGGAGGTAGGTGAGCAGGGAAGAACATTCTAGGCTAGGGAGTCTTCAGGTGTTCTCCCTGGCCCAGCTGCACCAGTGTCACCTGGGAACTTGTTAGAAATGCACCTTCTCAGGCCCCTGCCCCACTGAATTGGAAACTGGGGGTGGGGCCCAGCTTCCTGTAGTTCACAATCCCTCTGGGTGATTCTCAGGTGATTCTGAAGTTTGAAAACCGCTGCTCTTGGCAAAAAGAACTAGCAGAGTATGAATACCTGGAGGAAGACTGATGTATCCAGAAAAACCCAGGCCAAGGGCAGACTGCAAATTTAAGAGATGAGTCTGGGAGCCTGTCTGCTGTGGCTCAGTGGTTGGGCATCCACCTATGAGCCAGGAGGTCACGGTTCGATTCCCAGTCAGGGCACATACTCGGGTTGCAGGCTCCATCCCCAGTAGGGGGCGTGCAGGAGGCAGCTGATTGAAGATTCTCATCATTGATGTTTCTCTCTCTCTCCCCCTTTCTCTCTCTCTGAAATCAATAAAAACATATTTAAAAAAAAGAGAGATGAGTCTGGGGAGGAGAGAAAGGTCTAGATCGCCTCTCCATGCCTCAGTTTCTCCTTTAGAAAGTTCTCTCTCCCCCTTTCTCTCTCTGAAATCAATAAAAAAACAAAAGAGAGATGAGTCTGGGGAGGAGAGAAAGTGCTATCGCCTCTCCATGCCTCAGTTTCTCCTTTAGAAAGCGGGGGATAATAGGACAGTTTGAGGGTACACTAAGTTAATATTGCAAAGTGCCTAGAACAGTGCCTGGTGTGAGGGGTGCTGTTCAAAGCATTTGTCAGATCGGCCCACGGGAAAGGCCAAGTTGGTGCAGAGCCTAAGGCTGGAATCCAGGGGCAGGACCTGGGCCAGAGAAAGGACGTGGCCGAGGTTGGCATGGAGGTGCCCCTGAGTCCCGGGGCTGAGCTGAGCCTTCCATGGAGGGAAGGGCTGGGGAGGCAGAGTGAGAAGGGCCTGCAGAACCACCTGAGGGGCAGGGGGCAGGGCAGCGGGAGACCAGAGAAGTCTCAGGAGGCCTGTGACGTCCCACGGGAGCATGCCTGAGGTCCCTGCGCTGGCCGGCCCTTTGCACTGCTCCCAGCTCAGCGCTCAGGCAGACACCCCAGAGCACCCCCCTCGTCCTGCTCCCACCTCCCAGCCCTAACTCCAGTTTTGCCTTAGTAACCAGCTTTGAAACGATCTGTCTTAATGATTCTGTCCCTAGTTGTCTTGTCCCACAGGCCACTGATTTCATTCTGCCTTCTAGCCGTTCTCACCTGGCCAGCACGCCCTGCCTGAGGCAGCGTGAATTCCTTCTGGGTCCAAGTCCTAACCAGACAATTAACTGCCAACCTCGAGGAACCAGTTAATCTCGTCTCCCAGAGCCTCAGTTTTCCTGTTTGCCCTGGAGATGGATATGCCTGAATCTGCAGTGCGCTCGGCCCCCTGCTGCACACTCACCTCTGTCCGAGAGCCACCTCCCACTCCTCACCTCCTCCAGGGAGGGCCTGCCGGCAGCCACAACACTGTGAGGGGGTCTGCTGGAACCTCTGGCTTTGTCCCCTCCATGTGCCATCTCTCTCCTACAGTTTGGCACACACCTGGGTTTATCCCTCCACTTCTCACCTCCTTGCTTGGGGTCCCATCCCCCTGGGCCAGCCCTAACCCTTCCCCCCACAAGGCTACAGGGCCTGTATGCACACACCCGTGACCATCCCTGCCCTGCACAACTGGGACCAGCCGAGGGCCCCTGTACCACAGCAGGGAGGGGCTGGAAGAGGCTCTTACCCCGGGGTCCACAGATCCCTGTGTGCACCTGAAAACCTGAGTCCCAGAGCCTCGATTTGGAGGGAAGATATAACCTGCTTGTTTTCACAGACTTCTAGCTGACAGCCTTCCCTCTCATGATGGTCGGAGGCCACGGTGTGCGGGAGGGTTCCCTGGTAATCCTGTGTGTTTCCTTTTATGTGTTAAGAACATTCTGAGGCTCATCTAAGCCTTAGATTCTAAGGCGCAGAAACGGTTTCACCACTCCAGGTCCCAGTGCTGTCACCTAGCGGCCTCCCTGGGCCTTATTTTAAGTCTGTAGATTGTAAATCGATGTTCTTGTAAGTGAAGCTCTTGGAACAGAGGCTGGCACACAGGACCGCAGCTAGAATGACCGCCACTGGTGGACACGTCCCGCCTGCGAATGGACGCTGGGCGGCGCCCGTGGCCTGCGGCGGGGAATTCGGGGTGGGCGCGGCCGGCCAGCTCTGCGCACTCAAGGAAACTGAGCAAGAATGGAAATCCCGAGCCAGGGTGCTGGCTCCTTCCTCCTCACCCTCTACCCCCCGCCAGGGCCACCGAGAGAGTCTCGCCAAGGGGCCAGGGAGACCCCCTCCCGGGAGACCCCACCCAGGGAGACCCTCTCCATCCCCGGCCCGCGATGGACCGAGCACGGCC
>NW_005355985.1:112328-137073 GCF_000412655.1 Myotis brandtii | reverse complement strand
CCCGCTCCCGCCCCGCCCCGCTCCGGCCTGGCTCTGGCAGATCCTCTGCTGGCCCCCTCTGCTGGTCCTCCCAAAGAGAAAAACCAAGAAAAATATGAAAGAAAACCAATCATATTGGTAATTATGAAAATACTAGAGGCCGGGTGCATGGGTAGGGTCCCTAGGCCTGGCGGGCGATCAGGGCCAATCAGGGCCTTCTGTCAGCGCATGTCATAGGGAGCGATTGAACTGCCGGTCAAACTCCCGGGGGACAATTTGCATATTAGGCTTTTATGTACACAGAGAAAGCGTATATGCTTCTTCACCACCTCATGAAACGGTATCCAGCGGTGGAGCCAACGACGTTACTGTCATTTGGGAAGTAGGGCAGGTGTCTGCCACAACTGTCACGTGATTCGGAAACACCTGTGGTTTCTGTTGGGGATGAGGCCCGGGTCCTGCTCAGTCTACTGCGCTTTGCTACCTCCATTCATGTCGGGGGAATGGCTACATTACAGCCAGCGCTTAGTAAAGCTCAAGGTTATTTTCCCATCCAGGTTCACAGTCCCGCTGAATTCTGACCAGGGAACCCCATGTTCAAGACAACAGTTTTCAGCTGGGCAATTTCTCTTACTTGAAAATTCATGGGGAGGTCCTGTCCCAAGTGCTTGATGGTGTTCCAGGGACATTGGCCAAACTCTCCCCCACCCCTGGCTCCATTCCCCCCGATCTCCAGCCCAGACATCCACTGGGATTCTCCCTCAGTGCTCCCCAGGGGGAGCTGAAGGCTAAATCCTTCTATAGGTTCACCGGAGACCTTAGGTCTTACGAGAGCTATTAATTCTCACTTTTCACAATCTCTATCTCAGGTGTCACCTGCCAATAACAGGCTCCCTGGCTAAGGTCTGCATTGCTCTGGCCTGAGGCCTTTGCAAGGAGGAGGAAGTATGGAAGGTGGCAAACAGGACACGTTTGCTCTGAGTGATGTCAGCTGGCTCCAGGCAGCATGGTGTCCTCCTGTGTGGGAGTGCTGGCTGCAATTTCCCATGAGCAGCAGGAAGTCACAGTGCTCTGGGATAGAGCCTTTGCCCTCTCTCCGAACCTACACCTCCCAGGATCTGCTTAGACCACCTGGTCCTAAAGATGGTCCAGGTCCACAGGCAGGAGGGACGCTCAGGGTGGGTGGAAGGAGAAGAGAGAGGTGTGTAAATGGACAAGGGCTCCCGGCCACAGAGGATTGGAGAAAACCAGTCCCAGCAAGGAACATGGCTGGGACTGGCAGCCCTGGTGGGACAGACAGCCTTTCAAAGCCTGCAGGCCTCTTAGGATAGCCAGCTCCATGTTGAAGGCAAGTCTGAGGCTAGTGCTGCCTGGCTGGAGAAAGGTTGTCTTCTCCCCACCTCCACCCTCAGTGCTGCCCCTCCACACTCGTGTCTGCAGAGAGGGCAGCCAGAGACAGGAGGCACAGAGGACTCAGAATCTGTGGGAAGCCCTCCTCAGCTGTCCCCAAGCCAGGAAAATTCTCCTGTGGCCCCAAACAATGACTCTCCCTGGCTGCCCTTATGTTGCAGCCCACACCGGCTTCCCACAGTGGCGGGCACAGGATGGGCAGCTGGGAGACGAGAGGAGAGGATAATGAGGGAGGAGCTGTTTCCAGCTCTGGCTGGAGGATGATCACTGTGTGGGGAGGACCTGCTGACTGTGGGACTGCCCCTCCTCTCTTTCCGAGAGGCCCACCTTCTCATACATTTCAAAATCCCTCCCCTGTGCAATAGGCAGGTGAGGACAGGACAAAAGGATGAGAAGGACAAGAGGATGAGGAAGACAGCAAGATGCAAACAGCACAGCGGGAGAGGAAGACAGGAGGCCAGGCGGAGAGAGAACAGGAGGACAAGGAGGAGAGGAGAATTAGACTCCTCTAAGGGCAGGAGGACCAGGCCAGTGATCCCATCCCCAGAACCAAGTCTATAGCCAGAGGGTAGAATCAGGCAGAGGGCTTGGCGTGTGGCCAGGCTCTGGGTCAACCTGCAGTCCTTCTGGAGATTGGGAGACTCAGCCTCATGGAGACTTGTCTAACCAGGCCAGGAAGGGGCCCCCTCTGACCACACCTTGGGCCCCAAGAAGCTCCTGCTATGACAAAGTTGAGTCCAACCCATTAGCTCCTCACCCTGGACCAGGGTGAGGATCCGTTCAGCCCCAAGTGTTCAACCTGCAGGTGCGTCCTGGCTCCTCTCAAGGGGGCCCCTCCACAGCAGCCCTGCTGGAATGTGCTGCCTCCCACAGGAGACGCCCACCCTGTGCAGCTTCCACACGCTCTGCGTGCTGAGCCAGGTCATTAAGTGTTCCGGGTAACCCAGAAGATGGCAGCTGAGTGGGTGGATCTTTCTTGCACCTCCTCCCAGAATCTAACTGGAATTAAAACTAAATTGGGGAATATTCACCCTGAGTTACCAGCTGAAGACTGGCTGAAGAGGAGACTTATTTTTTTAAAATTATTTATTTATTTTAAAATAATAAATTAAAACATAGATATATTTTATGTTAGAATGAGATTTAATAGTAAGTTCAATGAAATCAGATTCGTATGAAATCAAAATGTTCTTCTTGACTCCTGGCTCTCTGCCTCCCTGGCCAGCCTGTCTTCCCTCAAAGCCCCAGCCAGTCTCTCTCTTGCTTTCCTCACTCTGAGATTCTGTCTCTGGATGTCTCCATGGGTGACCAGTTGCCTGCACAGAAGCTGTGGGCCACAGAGACCTGCTCCAGGGATCATCTCTACCCCATGGAACAGTTGTGCTGCGCTGGGCTGGGGGCTGGTGTGTAGAGACCCAGGACCAGCACGGCCCAGAGTTTCACGCCCTCTTCCTGGTGCAGTTGTTCTCATCACATTTGTCACGTCCAAAGTATTTACACGTCCCCCTTCACTGCCGCAGGCCGGGAGCCCCTGCAGTCTCCTGCAGGCACTCATCTGCTGGGGCTCCTCCAAGGTCTCCTCCTGCCGCCTGCGCCTGACCACGTTGTCAGGATGGGCAGTGACCTTGGTGACTGCACTTTTAAAAATGCAGCTGGTCAGCCTCATAGGAAGTTCAGTCCGTTCCTGACGTCTCCACTTGCTCATGGCTAAAACCAGTTGTCTCTTCTTCGCTAAAGTCTGGGGCATCATGTTTCTCTGGAGCTTTCCCAGAGAACCCTGGTTTGTCTTCATGATTGATCCAGGCTCCCCCATGGCTGCTGAGCTGTGTTGCTGGCCCACTCCTGACGTGCACACAGCTTGCTGAAAACTGCAGTGGCTTCCCCCTCTGCTTCCCCTTTTATGGAGGAAGGGAGCGGGCAATCCCATCAGTAGATAATCCTGTCTCAGATCCACCCTGTTCCTAATCAGTTTATTCTGTTCATCAGATTATTTATTCACTTGATTTTTAGATTCATTTGTTGATAGATGTGTATTTGTTGTTCATAATTTGTATCTTTCAAGAGGAGACTTTTAAACAAGGAAGGGCAGAAACCACCTTGAGTTTGGTAGGAAGGGTGGGGTCATGAGAGGCGCTGGCCCAGCTCCCAGGAGCAGTGGGCCAAGGGTAAGGAGGGTTATCTCTGAGAGGAGAGGGGCCTGGGACCCAGGCAGGGCTCCCCAGCACAGACAGACAGAGCTGGAAACAGCCACCCACACAGCAACCAGCAGAGGGGCTTCTATTTGTCAAGAAGCTGAGCCTCTCAGAGACAAAACCACTTTTTTTTTAAGGGCTGGCACACAGAATTTTTATTCTCAGCCACTCACCCTAGGTTTCAGTGGATGTAGGGAAGTGTGGACTGGAGTCACCTGAGACCTGAGGAAAGACAGGGGTTGAAGAGAGTCACGGGGGCCGTTTCAGCCTCACCGGGGCTGTTTCAACCTCACTGGGGCCGTTGCAACCCTACCAGGGCCGTTGCAACCCCACCTGGGCCGTCTCAACCTCACCGGGGCTGTCTCAGCCTCACCACGGCTGTTTCAGCTTCACCAGGGCCGATTCAACATCACTGGGGCCGTTTCGACCCCACTGGGGCCGTCTTGACCTCACTGGGGCCGTCTCTACCTCACCAGTGCCGATTCAATCTCACCGGGGCCATCTCAACCTCAACGGGGCCATCTCAGCCTCACATGGGCTGTGGGGTCGAAACAGCCCCAGTGAGGTTGAATCGGCCCCGGTGAAGCTGAAACAGCCGTGGTGAGGCTGAGACAGCCCCGGTGAGGTTGAGACAGCCCCGGTGGGGTTGCAATGGCCCCGGTAGTGTTGCAACGGCCCTGGTGAGGTTGAAACGGCCCCGGTGAGGTTGAGACGGCCTTGGTGAGGCTGAGACGGCCCCAGTGAGGCTGGGATGGCCCCGGTGAGGTTGAGACAGCCCTGGTGAGGTTGAATCGGCCCCGGTGAGGTTGAGACGGTACTGGTGAGGTTGAGACAGCCCCGGTGAGGCTGAAACGACCCTGGTGAGGCTGAATTGGCCCCAGTGAGGTTGGGACGGCCCCGGTGAGGTTGAGACGGCCCCAGTGAGCCTGCAACAGCCCCAGTGGGGTTGAAACGGCCTCGGTGAGGTTGAAACGGCCCCTGTGAGGCTGGGGCGGCCCCTGGGAAGCTGAGAAAAATACCACATGAACTCACTCATTTATGGGTAATAAGAAACATTATAGACTGATGAACAAAGAGTGAGCGGGTAAGAGATCAACCGAAGCACTTGTATGCATGCATATGAGAATAACAAATGGACACAAGACACTGGGGGGTGGGGGAGGCCGGGGGAATGTCAAGGGGGAGAAAAAAGGAGACATGTGTAATACTCTTTGTAATACTTTAAGAAATAAAAAAAAAAAGAGTCACGGGTTGGGGAGTGGCTGCCAGGATCCCTGTGCTGAGTCATTTCCCCATCCCTGATATCGCTGAAGCCATTTTTCCTGAGAGTCACAAGCCCTTTCCAACAGCAGAAAGACAAATACCCCCCCATCCATTCACCCCATATACAGCTCATCCCATCCTAAGGAATCCTGCTCACCCCACCCTATGGAATCCAGCATGTCCCACCCTGCATCTCAACCTCTGCTGAGGAGGCAGCAGTCTCATGGACTGGCTTTGGGGAGGGGCCATTCCCACAACATTCCTGGGACCTGGCTGGCACTTCTCGCCCATGGAAGAGCCGATAGAAACTCCTGGCTCCTGGCAGTCCCCACCAGCCTGCCTAAGAGGGGCTCTGCCTTGCCAAGGAGGAATCCAGCATGTCCCACCCTGCATCTCAACCTCTGCTGAGGAGGCAGCAGTCTCATGGACTGGCTTTGGGGAGGGGCCATTCCCACAACATTCCTGGGACCTGGCTGGCACTTCTCGCCCATGGAAGAGCCGATAGAAACTCCTGGCTCCTGGCAGTCCCCACCAGCCTGCCTAAGAGGGGCTCTGCCTTGCCAAGGATAGGGAAATATTCTGGGAACACCCCCCCCCACCCCCCGCCATCTTCCCTTGAAATCTGAACGTTTGCTGACCCAGTTTAGGGCCCCATGCTGCTAAAAAGCCAGCCTAAGAGCTCAGCTTGGCCCCTCCTGTGGGCAGCCAAGCCCAGTGGAGGCAGCCACAAGCTGTGGATCGCTTCAAGCTAGCCAAACGTGGACAGCTTCTGACACTGGCTAGCACAAAAGTATTTCCTGGGAGGCCTGAAAGTGGCATACAAAACAGCCTCAGACAACATAAGAGCAAGATCCAAAGGGTAATCCTAAACCTGCTGAGATGAACTTCACTCCCTCACCCCCAATATTTTCTTTATTTTTTCTTTTCTATTGCTTTGGTATTATTACTATTGTTACTTTTCCTCCTTTCTCTTGTGATTCTTTCATATCTCATATATGCCCCTATCCTCTTTTTCTTTTGCTTTATCTTTCTTTCTCTTCTTTTTACCTTTTCATAATTTTTCCCATTCTTTTATTTTTAAATATATTTTTATTGGTTCAGAGAGGAAGGGAGAGGGAGAACAGAGATAGAAACATCAATGATGAGAGAGAATCATTGATTGGCTGCCTCCTGCAAGCCCCACATTGGGGATCGAGCCCACAACCTAGGCATGTGCCCTTGACTGGAATCAAACCTGGGACCCTTCAGTCCGCAGGCTGGTGCTCTATCCACTGAGCCAAACCGGCTAGGGCTCTTCTAGTACTCTTTTTATTTATTATTATTATTTACTTTTTCTTATTATTCTTGTTCTCTTTCCTAATTCTTTTTTCTTTTGTGGCTGTTTTTGCTGTTGCTCTTGAGTTCTTTTGTATGGTTTCATTTATTTCCTGTTTTGCTTTGTTTTGTCAGCACCTGTGCAACAGCTTGCACATTGTGGTCAGGGTGAGCCTAACAGTTAGGATGCTTGAGAGGAGATCTCATGCATAAATGGGACAACAATCAAGACCCAATTACAACAGCAGAGCCCAAATAACCCACAAAGTGACAGTCCTAGAGCAGCCAGCTCAGGATTTCAAAGAGACCATACCACTGGGCCCCAAAGGAAATTTACTACCAAAGTTCTACACATGAAGACTGGGAGTCATAGCAGTTATAGCTAATACATAGCAACAAATGCAAAAACATAACTAAAATGGGGAGACAAAGAACACCCAAATGAAAGAAAAGAAGGAATATCTAGAAAAAAGAAATAAATGGTATGGAAATAAACAATTTAACAGACATAGAGTTCAGAGTAATGGTTCTAAGGATGCTCAAGGAACTTAAATACAACCACAAGGAACTTAGTGAGAATTACATCAGCATGACAAAGTACATAGAAACCATAAATAACAACCAGTAGGAAATGAAGAATACTATAGGTGACATCAACAATACACTGGAGCCTGACCAGTGTGGCTCAGTGGTTGAGTGTTGACCTATGAACCAGGAGGTCATGGTTTGATTCCCAGGCAGGGCACATACCTAGGTTGTGGGCTCGGTTTCCAGTAGGAGGCTTGCAGGAGGCAGCCAATCAAGATTTTCTCTCATCATTGATGTTTCTCTCTCTCTCTCTCTCTCTCTCTCTCTCTCTCTCTCTCT
Organism: Myotis brandtii; assembly: GCF_000412655.1. Lineage (NCBI taxonomy): Eukaryota > Metazoa > Chordata > Mammalia > Chiroptera > Vespertilionidae > Myotis > Myotis brandtii. The sequence goes on along the minus strand of NW_005355985.1, from coordinate 130,048 downwards.
CTTCCTCTGTGAAATCAATAAAAATATTTTTATAAAAGCATGAGGAGAATATAAGGGAACATTGGGACAACATGAAATGGAACAACATCCACATCACAGGGGTATCAGAGGGAAAAGAAAGTGAGCGAGGGATAGAGGACTTTTTGAAGAAATAATAACAAAAGTTTTCCCTAGCCTGGTGAAGGAAAAAGTCACACAAGTTCAGGAAGCACAGAGAGTCCCAATCAAGTTGAACAAAAAGAGACCACAGCAAGACACGTCATAATTAAAATGGCAAACATTAAAGACAAAGAGAGAATCTTAAGAAGAGAGAGAGAGAGAGAGAGAGAGACAGTTATCTACATGGGAGCTCCCATAAGGCTGTCAGCTGAAACAGTACAAGCCAGAAGAGAATGGTATGGAGTATTCAAAGCAATGGAAATCAAGGATCTGAAATCAAGACTACTTTATGCAGCAAGGCTATCATTCAAAATTGAAGGTGAAATAAAGAGCTTCCCAGACACACACATAAAAACCAAAGGAGTTTATTATCTATCACCAAACCAGAATTGCAAGAAATGCTAAAGGGACTATTGTAAGAAGAAGAAGAAGCGGAGCATGTCCATAAAGAATAAAAATGAAAAAACGTATCAATCATAACCTTAATGTAAATGGCTTACATGCTCCAGTGAAAGGAGACAAAAATGTCACTACATAATACTAAAGGGATCAATCCAACAAGAGGATATAACCCTTGTAAACATATATGTATGCAAAAGAAACCATATATGCATGCAATATAGGAGCACTTAAATATATCTAAAGACTTCTGGAGGACTTTTAGGGAAAGATCACCAGCAATACAGTCATAGTAGAGACTTTAACACCGCACTGGCATTACTGGATAGATCTTCCAAACAAAAAAATCAATATGGAAACTACAACCTTAAATGACACACTGAATCAGATGGATTTAATTGATATTTACGGAACATTTCACCCCAAAGCTGCAAAAGTGCATATAGAGCGTTCTCAAATATACCACATGTTAGGACACAAAATAAATCTTTATAAGCTCAAGATGATTGAAATCATATCAAGCATCTTCTCGAATCACAATGGCATGAAACTAGAAATAAACTATAATAAAAAAAACTTGCTCAGCTGGCGGGGTTCAGTGTTTGAGTGTCAACCTATGAACCAGGAGGTCACCTTTCGATTCCCAATCAGGGCCCATTCCTGGGTTGTGGGCCCAATCCTCACTGTGGGGAGCATGCAGGAGGAAGCCAATCAATGATTCTCTCATCATTGATTTTTCCATCTTTCTCTCCCTCGCCCTTCCTCTCTTAAATCAATAAAAATATATTTAAAAAACAACTCAAAAACATTCAAACACCTGGAGGCTAAAAAACCATGTTATTAAACAATGAATGGGTTACCAATGAGATCAAGGAAGAAATAAAAAACTTCCTGAAACATATAAAAAAGAATACATAACGACTCCAAATCTATGTAACACCATGAAAGCAGTCCTAGAAGGGAAGTTCATAGCATTATCGGCCTACCTCAAGAAGCAAGAAAAAGCTCAAATAAATGATCTATCCCTATAAGTAAAATAATGAGGAAAAGAATAAGAAAATCCCAGAGTAAGTAGAAGGAAGGAAATAATAAAGATCAGAGTGGAAATAGATATAGAGACTAAAAAAATCAATAAAAAGATCAATGAAACAAAGAGCTGGTTCTTTGAAAAGATAAACAAGATGGATGAACCTTTATTCTTTATTAATTTATTTTATTTTTTTTATATCTTATTGATTTTTTACAGAGAGGAAGGGAGAGGAATAGAGAGTTAGAAACATCAATGAGAGAGAAACACTGACCAGTTGCCTCCTGCACACCCCCTACTGGGGATGTGCCCACAGCCAAGGTACATGCCCTTGACCAGAATCGAACCTGGGACCCTTTAGTCCGCAGGCCAACGCTCTATCCACTGAGCCAAACCAGCTAGGGCAGATGAACCTTTAGCCAGACTCATCAAGAAACAAAGAGAGAGGACCCAAGTAAATAAAATCAGAAATGAAAGAGGCAAATAACAACTGACACCACAGAAATACAAAGATTATAAGAAAATACTATGAACATCTCTATGCCAACAAACCTGGGCATAATGGACAAATTCCTGGAAGCATACAATTTTCCATACTCAATCAGGAAGAATCAGGAAACCTGCATAGGCCAATAGCAACTAATGAAATTGAAACAGTAAGTAAAAACAAACCTGTAACCTGTAATCATTATACCTGGCCTACTTCCCCATGCCTGTAATTCCTACTTTCCTGTGTAATCTTTGTCCTTCTACCCAATATAAGCAGCTGGCTTATGGGAAGGGATAGAGCAGATTTTCGTGGATATGACCTGCTGCTCTCCCATACTGCTGGCATTATTGGAATAAATGCTCATACATGATTCAACCCTGTCTCTGCTTAATTGGCTCAAATAGTGACAGATGACCTGGACCCATTCATTGTCCAGTTTCAAATTCACAAGAGTGGACACTTCTTCCTTGTGGACTCTGCTGTGCCTGTCCCAGAATTAGCCCATTCTCTTTGTCTATAGTTAATGTAAATCTTTTCAGAATAGCGTACATTTTCTCCACCTACTTGGTGTATAAAAAATGCTTGCAAACAGAGAACCAAGATGGTGGCATAGGTAAATGCCGGTATTTGCTGCTTCCCACAACCACATCAAAATTACAACTGAAATACAAAACAACCATCATTCAGAACTGACTGAAAGCTGGCTGAATGGAAGTCCTACAACTAGAGAAGTAAAGGCGAAATCACAGTGAGACTGGTAGGAGGGGCAGAGGCATGGTACTGGCTGGTCTGACAACCACGTGTGCTATTTTTTAAAATTGGGAGTTATATCTTGGCTGCAGAGGCCCCCCGTGAGGAGCAAGGGGTCCTAGCCCTTCACCACAACTCCCCCCCCCCAGCACAGGGTTTCAGGACTGGGAAGAGAAATCCCCGTAACTTAAGGCTATAAAAACCAGCAGGGATTATGGCTGAGTGACGCAGAGGCTGCTGGAGACACAGGTGATCCACTTAAAGGGCTGGCATATGAGCTTACTCAACCTTTGTCTTCAACCTTTTGCATTTTAATTATGATGTGTCTTGGTGTGGGCCTCTTTGGGTTCATCTTGTTTGGGACTCTCTGCACTTCCTGGGCTTGTATGTCTATATTCATCACCAGGTTAGGAAAGTTTCCTATTATTATTTTTTTATATAAGCTTTTAATTCCTTGCTCTCTCTCTGCTTCTGGCACCCCCACGATGTGGATGTTGGTGTGCTTGAAGCTGTCCCAGAGGCTCCTTATATTATCCCCATTTAGTTTTTGCTGTTTTGCTTGGATGTTTTCTGCTGTCGTATCTTCCAGATCTCTGATTTGATCTTCTGCTTCATCTACTACACTGTTGATTCCTGTAATGTATTTTTCATTTCAGTTAATGTAGTCTTTATTTCTGACTGGTTCTTTTTTTGTGGTTTCTAGGTCCATTTTTACATTTCCTAGCTCTTTGTTGAAGTTCTCATAAGTTCTACTTTTCCTCTAAGTTCATGGGACATCCTTACAAGCAGTGTTTTGAACTCTGCATCTGGTAGATTGCTTATCTCCACTTTGTTTAGTTATTTTTCTGGAGTTTTATTTTGTTCTTTCACTTGGGACATGTTTCTTTGTCTCCTCATTTTGGCTGTTTTCTTGTGTTTGTTTCTATATTAGGTAGAGCTGTTTCATCTCCTCGGCTTGGTAGAGTGGCCAGGTGCAGTGGTCGGCAAACTCATTAGTCAACAGAACCAAATATCAACAGTACTTCTTCAAAATAGACTCACCCAGGCCGAAAACCGACTTCTGTGCATGGGCCACGAAGTTTCAATCGCACTGTACGTGCACGCCTGCACGTGGTATTTTGTGGAAGAGCCACACTCAAGGGGCCAAAGAGCCGCATGTGGCTCACAAGCTGCAGTTTGCCGACCACAGGCCTAGTGTACTAAGTGACCTGTAGAGTCCAGTGGCTCAGCCTCCCCAATCACCCAAGCTGTTCATTTGAGGTGTGCACCCCATGTGGGCTGTGTACACCCTCCTCTTGTAGTTGAGCTTTGTTTGCTGTTGGCATGGCAATGGGAGAGATTTGCCACCTGCCCAGTCAGTTGGAAGAACTGGCTGTGACCACCGACACCAATCTCCGAGCACAGTGGAGCAGCAGCTGTGCAGTGGCCCAGCCCATAGAACAGTATTTACTTCAGCAGGACTCTGGTGCCCACTGAGTCTGCCCCTTGAGTGTGTCGTTTGTGGAGGTGGTTGCGTGGCGGTACTTCAATGTGATCTGAAGCTGTCTACTGGGTGCCTGGCTCTGGGGCCTCCCAGGAAGTACAGGCCAAGGTCAGCCATTGCCTGTGTTCTGCCTGGGGCCACCCAGTATGAGCTACAAAGCGATCTGCAGATGGCTGCTACTTGTGCTGGGCTTGGAGGTGCCTAGGAAAGGCCATGCTGTGAACCAAGGTTGGCTGCTGCTAGTGCCAGGCCTGGGGCCAATTAGGGAGAGGTACAGGGCTTGCTGAGGACAGATGCTGCTTACTTGAGAGATTTTGGGAAAATCAGAAGCATGAGCCAAGACAGGCCATTCCTATAGTAAAGTCACTGGAAACAGCTTGTGTGGGCCTAAAAGTTGGGTGGAGCAGGGCCTCAGGGAATCACCAGGGTGGGCAAACAGTGTGAGCTTAGTTGATGGAGTTACAGAAATGCTCCTGCCTGCTGGCTCTGTGGACGCAAGGCTCAGCAAAGGAACAATGGCCTCTGCCAGCACTTCTGTCTGTGAGAAAGGTACCCCGACACCCCAGTCTTGCCTTGATGCCTGACAATTCCGTTCCTCTCCATGTGTCTCTGGTGCCTTTCAAGCTGCTGCCCCAGTGTTGGAGCTCAGAGGAAGTGAGTCTGAATAAGTCCATGCAGGGGCCCTTTAAGAGGAACTGCTTAGGACTCCAGCAGCCTCCGTCTCACTGAGCCATAATCCCTGCTGGATTTTACAGCCAGAAGTTATGGGACTTCTCTTTCTGGCACTAGAACCCTGGGCTGAGGAGCCTGGTGTGGGGCTGAGAGCCCCTCGCTCCTCAGGTGGCACCTCCATGGCTGAGATATCCCTCCCATTTAAAAAAATACATATTTTTATTGATTTTAGAGAGGAAGGGAGGGGGAGAGAGAGATAGAACCATCAATGATGTGAGAGAATCATTGATTGGCTGCCTCCTGCACGCCCCCCACTGGGGATGGAGCCAGCAACCTGGGCATATGCCTGACCCAGAATTGAACCATGACCTCATGGTTCATAGGTCAAAGCTCAACCACTACACCAGCTCCACCAGCTGGGCCCAATTTTTTTAAAAATTTATTTTGTAGTAATCCTCAGCCAGGGATATTTTTTTTCCATTGATTTTTAGAGAGCGTGGGAGGGAGGGAGTGGAAGAGATGGGGGGAGTGGAGTGAGAGAAACATCGCTGTGAGACACACTGATTGGTTGCCTCCTGCATGTGCCCTGACCAGGGTCAGGTGTTGAAGCTACAACCCAGTATGTGCCCTTGACCCAGAATTGAACCCAAGACCCTTTGGTGCATGGCTGATGCTCTAACCACTAAGTCACATTGGCCAGGGACCTATTTTTATCTGCCACACATGGGTGTGGGACCAGTTTGTTCCTGTCTCTGCCCCTCCTACCAGTCTGGATGTGATTGTGTCTTTAATTCCCTAGTTGTAGGACTTCCATTCAGCCAGATTTCAGGTGGTACTGAATGATGGTTGTTCTGTGGTTTAGTTGTAATTTTGATGTGGTTGTGGGAAGAAGTGAGTAACATGTTTACTTACACCTCCATCTTGCCTGGAAATCCCCTCCTGTTTCTGGAGCATGATTTATTATAAATAATTTATTTCAACTAGGAGGCACAATCTCTCAGGGGTTTCCTAGTTTAAAACGCTACCATCACATCATGTAACTACATAAAAAACAGTGCTGTAAGTGGAACTGCCTGGCTTAGACCATATAGATTTCTGCACAGTCTTTATGGTATCTACACACACACACACACACACACACACATCTTCTTCCTTTGTTCCAATTAAAAAAAAAACACCCACAAGAAAATAAAACATGCAGTCAACTTAAAAGTTAGGTTGAAAGAATGTTAAGTCTCTTACAGGCCAAGTGAATCAGATCTTATTTATTTTTTATAAGACATCTGGGAGCCATTCTTTGATGACTGAATTTGCAAGGTCTGTTGGAATCAGAAAGACTGAAGCTAAGGGAACCAATGAGAATTAGAAAATATTGAGCTAGCAAAAGCAGTGCCCGCTGGAATGGAGAAGAGAAGAGTAAGTTCAAGAGATATTTCTAGGAGAGAATGAACAAAAGTGAGTGACTGATTTGGGGTGTAGGGTGGGTGATTGGGAAGGAATGTATGGGTAGCCTTTCAATCAAAAGCCTTCTTGAAATCAGCTAGCAATGGCTCGGATGGAGATCTTAAATCGTGACCTCAATGAATGAAGTCCCACAAGCTCTATCTCCCTCAACCCTTTCTATTCGTCAGCAGCAACAATTGCTTCCATCAAAACTACCCTTCCCCCAGTCGCCTCCATTGAGGCTTGTGTGCATCTTCCAGTAGGTTCACCTCCCTAAATTCTCTCAATCAGTGAGCCTTGATCATGATCTCCCATTTTTTAATTTCTACTTTCTGAGCTGCCCCTCACCATACGTCTACTTTACTCAGAAGGAAAGGAACCACCTAGTTTTCTCTGTTTCCTGGGCAATTAATTACCTTATTAGCACTTGTTTGACCTCAGTTCCAGGACTTTGGTGGCTCAAGGCTGAGAGGAAGCATGGGTGGGGGTGGGGGACAGGGAAGATGACCAGCGGGGTTTGGGTGCAAGGTGGGGTACCAGTCTTCGGACTGGTGGGGTCGAGCAAAGGAACCACCTGTGGAGGGCTGAGAGGGAAGAGCATAATTGCAGGGGTGAGGGAAGCAGGTCCCCGGTGGCGATGGTGTGGAGTAGGAGTAGGGGCAAGCAGGGGACTCGGGCAAGAAACCAGAGAAGGTGGCAGGAGACAGATGGGCCAGTGGCTGGAGCAGTGACCGCTCTTGCTTCCTCTGCTTAGCTCTGCGGTTCTGGAACCAGACCTGAGGAGGGGCGAGAATAGCCATGTCAGAGCCCTCCTCTCAGTTAGGTGGCACTGTTACATGCGACGCCCACCCCTGTGGCAGAAGGAATAGGCACAGGGCATAAATGTCTCCCACGTCACCACAGGAGTAACGCTCTCCAGGAGCCATGTCTGCGCCAGACCTACTGACGAAGTGAGACGCACACTGTTATCCCCAACTTGTATCTACATTCGCCCTACTGTAATTTGGGTAAGAAATCTTAACTTGCAACAAGAAGGAGATAAATATGACACCATGGCATTTCTCCCTCCCCAGAGAATAAGACAGTTCCCCTAGGGTTATCAGACATTCAGACAATGGACAAGTTGAATTGTTGTAGACAGGGTTGGATTTAGGGCCGGGTTTATGCTTAAGATTGATGAACTCCACGGTTAGAATTGAGGGAGCCTCAGGCTGGTTGAGTTTTGAGGCCACGGATAGGGATAAGGTTATGTGTCTGTATGTAGGTGAAGAGTTAAGATTGAATTTCTGTTGGAATTCACATCACTGTTAAGGGTGGGGGTAGGTGCTGAAATGCAAGTTCAATTAGGTTAGCACTAGGGTTAACTCAGGGACACTCCCGAGCAGAGGAGGTTCTGTTGACTGTTGGATGGGCTATATTTTGGTGAATTTTAGGTTGGGGTCATGATGCCTGTGAGCATGTGTGTCCCAGTAGTTCCTCAGCACCCAAACCGCACTTCTTCCCGGAATCCATCACCTGGATTCTGGCCTCGCTGAGACCGGTGTCCCGGGCCAGGTCCTCTCGGGCCCAAATGTCAGGGTACTGGTTCCTCCCAAAGGCTGACTCCAGCTGCTCCAGCTGCGCTGGGCTGAAGGTGGTGCGGTGGCGGCGCCGGGAGTGCAGGTGGCCTCTCTGTCCTTGCGGGGAAAGCCGTGGTGTCCCCACTCCCACACCAGAGAGGCTCCTGCAGGGCTGGGCGCTCAGGTCTGAGGAGGGAGGGAGGGAGGGAGGGAGGGAGAGATGCTGTCCAGTGGACCCACCGTCCATTCCCGACACTGGTGCTGTCCCCCCGAGTCTGCTCAGAGCCTCCATGCTGTCCATATACACTCTGCCCCGACAGAAACCCTGCAGCTTTTAGAACCAGCTGGACCCAGCTCAGCCTTGGCCCTGCCTCACCTCGAGTCTCCTAAGCCAGGCTGCCTCTCCGCGTGGGATCCACTCTTCAGACTCACTCCTCCTCCTGGGCACTCAGCTCTGGCAGCCTGGCCTCTGCAGGGCATGCCCACCCCATCCCACTCTCCAGGTCCACCCCCTGCAACAGCCGCCTCCTGCGTCTCACCCTGTGGCTGCCCTATTTGCTCTGACACCCAACCGACTGTCCAGATCTCTAAGACCCATTACTTGTCCCTGTCTTAGGGCTCATGTCCACCGAAACCTTCGTTACACTGCTCCTATCCTCCACACCCCTCCCGGGGAAGACAACCCGCTCCCCCCTCTTCCGCTCAGACACACCCTCCCCTCTGAACATTTCATCTTCTCCCTTATTCCGGCCCTGGCTGGCCACTCGGCTGCAGGAACCTGAGCTCGTGGGAAAGGCTTGTCTGTCCTTCCCACAGGCTCCCTAAGCCCCACACTAATTAGTCTGAGAGCCCGCGGGGAAGAGAGAACAGGGAGAGAAAAGAAACACCTGGAAGGCACTCGCTGAGAAGAGGAGGTGTCTGGAGCCGTGGCACCGCATCCCCATGGGGACCCAGGGGCCTGGTCCCACCCAGTGCCCACCTTTGGCCTTGGGGACACGGATGCCTTGAGCCACTGGTCCCCTGCTCTCCTCAGATCCCAAACCCTAGCCCCTCCAGCCCCCTCCTTCAGAGAAGGCGGTGCAGTGGGCAAACTGAGGCCAGGAGCCAGGAGACAGGCCCAGCTTTCCCCGTGCCCACACCACGTGAGGTGAGCCGCTCAGCAGCTCAGCAACGCCAGGGAAGGAGTGGCCCAGGCTTTCCCGGGTCCCCACGGCTCTAACACTGTAGGGCTCTGTTCTATTCCTTCTCTTCACCTTCCTGTGTCAAACCATTGCCCCACGGAGCCCAGGCATGGAGCCCCCGCACCTGCCGCCTCAGCAGGAGCGCCCCAGAGATTCACTCACCCACCGTGGAGGTCTGAGTCCTGGCGGCTGGGCAGCTCTCCAGCCAGAGGCTGCTGCAAACTCGCCCCTTCCTTGGCTTACCCTGCTCACGCCTCCCTTCCACTTCCATGCCTAACAACAGCACCCTGGACAGTCCCGGCCTGTGCGCCCGAGTCTCTAAGAGTTTCTAATCGGGGGCAGTCTTTCTCTCTTCCCGTTGTTCCCTCTATGCCTGTTACCTCGCTCTGTCTCCCTCTGTTTATACCTCTCTCGAATCTCTTTCTTTGTAGATATAGATAGATATCTCTGTGTTTTTTTTTAGTTACCTCGCTCTGTCTCCCTCTGTTTATACCTCTCTCTCTCTCTGTAGATATAGATAGATATCTCTGTTTTTTCTAATTCCCCAGTTCTTTGCTTGAGCTTCACCTCTTTCTCTGTCTTGCCCTCCCCCTGTTTGTTTCTGCCTCTATTATCCTCTCCCTGCCCCTTCGCTCCTGCACACCGTCTCCCTTTGCTCTCAGCTGCCTCCTTGCCCAGCTTGCAACCCCACACCACCTCTGTCTCCCGAGTCTTGAAGGAATGACCTCCTCCTCGCCCTGTGGGCCCATCCAATCACGGCCTGGTCACCAGAGCCCCTTCATCAGGGGAGGATCACACGCCGGATGAGGGAAGGTGCTCTGCTGGAGGGTCCAGGGACTGGGGCCAAGGGCTCCTGTTCCCAGAGGACAACATTCTTTTGTCCTGTTAAATCCCCTCCTGGGAGCGGAGGGGAAGGAGGAGAAAATGCATTCCTCCTAAGACCCTTCCTCAGAACCCCACCTGGGGGGAAGGGGCAACGGGGGCCAGGAGCAGGGCCTGCCTGGCATCTCAGCCCGTGGGTGCTGCCCACAGGCCTGTGTCCAGACAACTAAGAAACTAAGAGATACAAGTGCATCCTGGCCCCTCCAGGATACCCTGATTCTCAGAATACACCAGACACCCCCGAGGACAACCCGAGCCACGGCTGAGTCTCCAGGACACCACAGTTCTCTGTGCTCTCTGCTTCCTCCTCCACATGTCACCGCCTCATTCACCCAGGGCCCCGGACTCCGCGATCTTCCAAGGTTGCCTAGACTTTCAGAAAACTCTGACCCTGAAAAGCACCTGAATTCCAGGGGCACCTTGAACCCCCTGGGCCTCAGGACTCTGCAGGAGACTGGGATTCCCGTGACATTCCGACATTTGGATTGCTCAAGGAAACCTGGATACACCCCAAATCCAAGAGCAGACAGGACACCCGGACACCCACAGTACTCTGGCCTTGAGGCTACACAGACCCAGGAAGTACATTCTGACATCCTAGGACATCCTGACTCTTTAACGACAACTTGATATCCCAGGAATCTAGGGTCCTCTAGGACACACTGAAATCCAGAACATTCCACCTCCACTAGGAGAACCCCTGTCCCCACTATGAAGCTCTGAGCTCTCAGGACACACTGCCCCAAAGCGGACACCCTAACCCCCTTAGAACACACGGCACCCATACAACAGTCTGATCCTCAAGGTCATGCTAATCCTTCACACACATCCTTTAAAAGCACCCTGACAAGTTAAGACAGAAAATCATCATAATCCTCTAGGGCAGTGGTTCTCAACCTTCTGGCCCTTTAAATACAGTTCCTCATGTTGTGACCCAACCATAAAATTATTTTCGTTGCTACTTCATAACTGTAATGTTGCTACTGTTATGAATCGTCATGTAAATATCTGATATGCAGGATGGTCTTAGGCGACCCCTGTGAAAGGGTCGTTCAACCGCCAAAGGGGTTGTGACCCACAGGTTGAGAACCACTGCTCTAGGATCTTGAGACTTACAATATGGTCCATGAATCAAAAGCATCAGAAACATATTAAAGCTTGTTAAAATGCAGGATCGTGGCTCCATCACAGTCCTACTGAACCAGAATCTGAATTGCAACAGGATCCCCAGGAGAACTGAATGTACAGTTGTCTTCGTCAACTCAGGCTGCCAAACAAACAAACACAAAACACAAAATCCCACACCCTAAACCCACAAACAAACAAACAAAACCAAAGGTTGGGTGGCTTAAACTATAGACCTTTATTTCTCACAGTCCTGGAGGCCAGGGAAGTCCACGATCTAGGCGCCCGCTGATCCAGATCCTGGCGAGAGCTCTGTTGCGGGTTGCAGACGGCCAGCGTCTCCACAGTGCAGGAGCGAGCCAGCTCTGGTGTCTCTTCCTCTTCTTACAAAGACACTAATGCCATCGTGGGAGCCCCACACTCACCATGTCCTCTAACCCCAACCACCTCCCAAAGGCCCCACCTCCAAATACCCTCACACTGGGGTCAGGGCTTCAACTTATGAACTGGAAGGAGGCACATTCAATCATAATAACATTAAAGTCAAGAAACACTGACCTGAGATACCAGCCCCTCTCCCTCTACCCCAAGATATACCGTGACCTCTTAGAATAACCTGAGCTCCATGACAGCCATGACCTTCAGAGACCCAGTAACATGTAGTCAACTTGGACCCACAAGCAAGCATTGAAATCCAATGTACCCTGACATCTCAAGATCCCTTAACACTACACGGGAACTCTGCCCAACCTCCCAGGACAGCCTAATTTCCCAGGACCTTTTGATATTACAAAGAAACTTTGATCCACTAGTCCTGTTTTCAGAGGATACTGAGGCATCATAACTTTGACTTGACATCCCAGAATATCATAATCTCTCAGGAGGCTGGGAGATTTAGAGGCATTTGGTTTTCTAGGACACCCTGATCCCCCCAACCTTGACCTTCAAGGAACCCTGATCAGGAACCTCTTGTCTTATAAGAAACAGAGTGATGTGATAGGAAAGAGAGCATAGGTTCTGGAGCCAGTCTGCCACAGGTTCAAATCCTACCTATACCTCCTACTAGCTATGTGATTCTGAGCTCATTACTTCATATTTCCATGCCACAACTTTATCGCCTGGGGTAATTAACAGAGTTTCTCTCTTTATTTGAGATAGGTAGTTATGTTGCATAAAGTCACTACAAAGACTGAATTCATGAATACTGAACCATTGCTCCTATGGGAAATAGGTTCCTGTTAGCCGCTGAACAGAGTTTCTCTCTTTATTTGAGATAGGTAGTTATGCTGCATAAAGTCACTACAAAGACTGTTAGCCTCTAGACACAATATTTTTGTCCACTGGTCAATACATAACCTTGTTTCATGTGTGTTCCTGTTTAAAGATACCCCTTACTTAACACATTTTGTTAATTCATTAGCATTGAACTCTTGGCCAACAGTCCTATAACTTGTGCTGAACAAAGCTCATCTAAGCTCATGTATTTTCTCCACAAGGCATGTCACAGCCTTCCTGCACTTAGGAACACCAGATGGCACTTCAGCTTTGATGCATTTTAAGCAGCAAAATTACCCCCCAAAGCACAAAAATGTGAAAAATAACGGCACTAAATAGACTGCAAAAGACACCTGTGTACAGTATGAGAGCTGAGACAAAAAGGTAGAGCAGTTGCCTTGTTTGACCTCACCTAGGAATGTGAGACTCAAATTTTTCACCCCTCCATGCAGCACATGTCTACAAATAACCACAGACATGCCAAAGAGCACTGCAAAAGAGTATTGACTTGGGGTTTACAAATACATTTTAGTGAATAGGTGAATTTGCAAATACAGAATCCACAAATAATGAGGACCACCTGTGCCTACTCGCTGAAGTAGTGATTGAGAATTCAGAAGAGAAGAGGATTTAGGACTATGCCTGAAATAGTAAGCATGGATGAAAATGCTATCTTGTTATCCATACTAATAATTTATGCTAATAAAAGGATAATATGCTAATAGACTGGAAGTTTTCCAGACATCCTTCTGGACAAAGCCACGGTGGCGGGGGCCAAGGCAGAGGTGGTTAGGGGCGATCAGGCTGGCAGGGGGCGAGCAGTTAGGGGCGATCAGGCAGGCAGGCAGGTGAGTGGTTAGGAGCCAGCGGTCCTGGATTGCGAGAGGGATTTCTGACTGTTGGGTTAGGCCCGAGGGGTCCTGGATTGGAGAGGGTGCAGGCCGGGCTGAGGGACCCTCCCCCCACACAGTCATTGTTATAGTTACTAGAGTTTCTAAGAGACTCATTCTGACCCTATCAGATTCCTGATTCCCTAGGGCACAAAGAATGCATTCACTCTCTAGGACTAATGGGCCCTCCAGCAAGTTTTGACCTGAGTACGACACTCTAGGACATCCAAACCTATAGAGATTTCGGAAATTCTGACCCTATAAGGAATTTCCTGACCTAAAGGATCTAGACACTCAAGGGCATCCTGCCCTTAAGTCCATTCAGAACCCTTGGTTGGTTCTAATCTTGCAAGGGCATGCTGACACTAAAAAACCACTCAACCCCCGATCCAACCCAGGAGATACTTTGATCATACAGGCCTGACCCTGTTGGCCAGGTAAAGACATGGTTTTTCTTTGTTAAATGGCATTTAAATATGTAAAATAAATATCAAAAATATAAATCTTTGTTTTACTCTGGTTGCAAATATCAAAAAATTCTATATGTGACACGGCACCAGAGTTAAGTTAGGGTTTTTCAAAATGCTGACACGCCGAGCTCAAAAGGTTCGCCATCACTGCTCTAGGACATCCAGACCTATAGAGGTTTTGGAAACTCTGACCCTATAAGGAATTTCCTGACCTAAAGGATCTAGACACTCAAGAGTATGCTGCCCTCCAGTCCATTCAGAACCCTTGGTTGGTTCTAATCTTGCAAGGGCATGCTGACACTAAAAAAACCACTCAACCCCTGAACCAACCCCGGAGATACTTTGATCATACAGGCCTGTCCCCGTTGACCAGGTAAAGACATAGCTTGATCTCCCAGGGCACCCTGACTATCTGATGCACCCTGGCACATCAGGACATCTGAGGCCAGGACACTTTAACCCTCTAGTGACCTCTGCTCTCTCAGCCCTAGACTTCTCAACAGGTACCATAATCACTGACACTTCCTCCTACCCCCAACACACAGACAGCCCAGAACAGTTTTGACCCACCAGGACCTTCTGAATCCAAAAGATGATTTTTCTAACCCTCAAAAAAATTCTGGACTCTCAAGGAAACCATTCCCTATAAGAGACTTACTCCAGCCCTAACCGGTTTGGCTCAGTGGATAGAGCGTCGGCCTGCGGACTCAAGGGTCCCAGGTTCGATTCAGGTCAAGGGCATGTACCTTGGTTGCAGGCACATCCCCAGTAGGGAGTGTGCAGGAGGCAGCTGGTCGATGTTTCTCTCTCATCAATGTTTCTAACTCTCTATCCTTCTTCCTTCCTCTCTGTAAAAAATCAATAAAATATATTAAAAAAAAGAGACTTGCTCCATAACATTCCCTGAACTGCCCAAGTATCTTGATTCCCTGGATACTGTCGTCACTCCTGCCTAGCATCCTCTGCTCCTCCAAGAGCTCTGATTCTTGACAAGAACACCTTGACACTCTACTCCATGACAGGTCTATTCAAGTCGATTCAAACTCTCAAGGGACACCAGCTCTCCAGAAAACGTTGACCTACTTAGAATGCCTGATTTCACACATTCAGATACCAACAGGGTATGCTGATCTACCTTAAATCCCTGCCAGCTCTGTACTCCCAGAATTTCCAGGACTCTGAATCACCCAGTCACCCCAACCTCCAAGACATCCTATTCTTTGAAAACAGTTTCACCTTCCAGGATACTCTAACCTCAAGGTTAGTGATGTTATAAGGACACTTTAAGAATGTTCTGACATGATAAAAATCCCGAGGCTCAGAGCACTCTGCCTCCCATGACATTCTTTCTCTCTAATATCCCTGTCTTCCCAAGACTCTCCAAATCTCCCAGACTCTGTGACTTTTATCTTTCAGGCATTTGGTCCTATATGATATCATGGAATCCTCTAAACAACCCCCTCTTGCTTCCCCAGGGTACTCTGACCATTTAGAATGTCATAATCCAACAAAACACTTGGAGACTACACAGGTATGCTTACTAGCCTGAGACCAGGTGAACTCATAGGACAGTACTCTGACTATATAAAGAATCCCTGAGTTCCTAGAGTATAAGGTCCCTATAAGAATATATAAATTCCCTGGGCAACATAAATACTAGTTTACTCTGAGCATATGAACCATCTGTCTTCTAGATTATTCAATCTTTTAGGGACATCTTAATTTCACAAAATACTCTTACTCCCATGGAATTCTAGAAGAAATAATGACAGAAAACTTCCCTAATCTGGTAAATAGACATACAAGCCCACAAAACACAGAGAGTCCCAAACAAGATGAACCCAAAGAGGCCCACACCAAGACACATCATAATTAAAATGCAAAAGAGAGAATCTTAAAAACAGAAAGAGAAAAGCAGTTAGTTACCTACAAGGGTGCTCCTATAAGACTGTCAGCTGATTTCTCAACAGAAACTTTGTAGGCCAGAAGAGATTGGCATGAAATATTCAAAGCAATGAAAAGCAAGGACCTACAATAAATATTACTCTACCCATCAAGGCTATCATTTAGAGTAGAAAAAAAAGATAAAGAATTTCCTAGACAAGAAAAAGCTAAAGGAGTTCATCACCCCCAAACCAATATTAATGTTAAAGGGACTTCTTTAAGAAGATTAAAAAGAAGAAAATAAAAAATATGGATAAGAAAATATGGCCAAGAAAAAATACTCTACTGACAAAGGCTAACATATAATAAAAGCAATGGATTAACAAACTATAAAACTAGTACCAAGTTAAAAGGCAAAAGTAGAATTATCAGGTAATTATAAAAGCAAATTAAAGG
The DNA here is from genome assembly GCF_000412655.1 of Myotis brandtii. Lineage (NCBI taxonomy): Eukaryota > Metazoa > Chordata > Mammalia > Chiroptera > Vespertilionidae > Myotis > Myotis brandtii. The sequence goes on along the minus strand of NW_005355985.1, from coordinate 113,903 downwards.
ATATACACAACACACACACAAAAGAAGGAAAAAATAATGACAAAAACATAAAAGTGGAGGGGATGAGAAAAATGGTAGGGAATAAAGAATGTGTTTGAACGTAAGCGATCATCAACTTAAAATATACTGCTCTAAACACAGTTTGGTATCTATGAAGCACATGATAACCAGAAACTAAAAATCTATAAGTGATATACAAGAAATAAAGAGAAAGGAATCCAAACACAACACGACAGAAAGTCATCAGCATACAAGAGAGCAAGAGAATAAGAAAGAAAAAAGAGAAGAACTACAAAACAAGCAGAAAACAATAAAATGACAATAACTAGATACCTGTGAATAATTAAATGTAAATGGATTAAATGCTCCAATGAAAATACATAGGGTGGCTTAATGAATTAAAAAAGGCCTATATTTGTTACCTACAAGAGACCCCCTTTAGATTGAAAGACACACAAAGACATAAAATAAATAGACGGAAAAGATACTTCATCCAAATGGAAATGGAAAAAAAAAGCTGAGGTAGCAGAACTCATATCAGGCAAAATAGACTTTAAAACAAAAGCTATAAAAAAAGACAAAGAAGGGCATTTCATAATAATAAAGGGATAATTTCAACTAGAAGATATAACTCTTGTAAATATATATGCACTCGAGTGTGGGAAGCCACCGCTTTCCCAATACTATCATGAGAGTGCATCAAGGAACGTGGAAGGCCAATGGACCTAATTGTTAGGAGGGCTGTGTTGAGATAGCCGTGGCTCGAAGCAATTTCCTTACCTAATAGCCTCAAAGTAAATGTTTACTGAAGCTTATTGATCTTTACTGATCTTTATTGACCTTAGAGATGATCTGTCTGCTACCTGTTTGCCGTGCTTTACTGAGGGCAAGATGTGTATCTAAAACTGAATAAAAAGCGAATAAGGCCAGGTGTCAGTGTCCCTCTCCAAGGGAGAGGTCTCCACCTGGCCCTCATGCCTTCAAAATTCATATTTCTTGTATAGTATTTTCATTTGTGCTTCAGCCCCTCCTTTAGATCCTGAACCCTAGCTGCGCAGGTTGTGGCACCCAACATCCAATGCAAATTGACAAACATAAAGGGAAAGATTGACGGTAATAGAGTCATAAAAAGGAACTTGAACACCCCATTGACATAAATGGACAGATCATCAAGACAGAAAGTCAACAAGGAAACAGTGGCTTTAAATGACACATTAGGTCACTGGATTTAATTGGTAGTTTTAGAACATTTTACCCCAACGCAGAAAAATATATATTCTTTTCAAGTGCATATGGAATATATTCCAGGACCACATTTTAGACCACAAAGCAAGTATTGATAAATTTAAAAAGATAGAAATCATATCAAGCATCTTCTCTGATACAATGATATGAAACTAGAAATCAATTACAAGAAGAAAATTGAAAAAACATACAAAAACACAGAGGCTAAACAACCTGCTACTAAATAATGAATGGGTCAACAATGATCAAGAAATAAAAAGATACCTGGAGATCAATAAAAATGAAAACACAACAATCTCAAATTTATGGGGCATAGCTGAAGCAGATATA
>NW_005355985.1:98025-111819 GCF_000412655.1 Myotis brandtii | reverse complement strand
GGCGGGGAACCTTGGCTTCCTCCTTCACTGGAGCAAGCAAGCCTCCTGTTCGCTTCAGCTGCCTGGCTGCTGGCCGCCATTTTGGTTGGCAGTTAATTTGCATATTGCCCTGATTAGCCAATGGGAAGCGTGTCAGAGGTACGGTTAATTACCATATTTGTCTATTATTAGATAGGATACTATGAGCCCTAGCTGGTTTGGCTCAGTGGATAGAGCGTTGGCCTGTGGACTGAAGGGTCCCAGGTTCGATTCCAGCCAAGGGCACATGTCCGGGTTGTGAGCTCGATCCCCAGGAGGGGGCATGCAGGAGGCAGCTGATCAATGATTCTCTCTCATCATTGATGTTTCTATCTCTCTCTCCCTCTCCCTTCCTCTCTGAAATCAATAAAGAAATATATTTTTTTAAAAGAAAATACTATGAACAATTATGTGCCAACAAACTGGACAACCTGGAAAGAATGTATAAATTCCTAGAAACATACAATCTTTCAAGACTGAATAAAAAAGTGTTATAGAATATGGAATTTATGGAATCGGTGCAGAAGAGACAGTTGGACACTCTGAAGTTTCAGGAAAAACCCTTCATTCAAAGCAGCGCTGCTGGCTCAGGGGACTCTAAGATCCAGATCCTGAACAACTTAGACGATAAGATTTTCTCTTTATATATTTCTGAGTTTCTTTGTTCCCTAAACCACTAAGCTTCTGTAGTGGACTCTCACAGCCCCCCCGCCCCCGCCCGTCCCCTTGAGAATCAGTTAGAATGGTTAATTTAGATTGTATCTAATGTCCATCCTGGATGGCGTCAGTGACCTCCCTCTAGTTAAGCTGTTACATCCCTGGTTTATGGCCCCTTATCAATTGGGAGTATTTAGGTAAACAGCTCTTGCAAGACCAGATAATTAAGGGAGGGGCAGTGACTTCAGGAATGTGCATTAGGGACATTGATTAACTTAGGTATAGAGTCCAGATGCTAGTCTCCTACATTCTGTTACAAATGGAATTAATTATCAGCTAGCAAGAGAGTGCAGTAGAAAGCAGGTTGATGGAACAAATTCAGATTGCTAGCCCCCAAAATGTCCTAAAACTTATATGAAACTGCAGAAGACCCTAAATAGGCAAAGCAATCTTGAGAATGAAGACCAAAGTGGGAGGTATCATTCTACCAGATACATAAAAACAGACACATAGACCAATGAAACAGAGTAGAAAACCCAGGAGTAAACCTACATCCATATGGTCAATTAATCTATGACAAAGTAGGCAAGATATTACAATAGGATAAAGAAATTCGATTCAGTAAATAATGTTGATAAAACTGGAAAGATACATGCAAAAATATGAAACTAGACCACTTTCTTACACCATATACAAGAGTAAACTTAAAATGGATTAAAGACTTAAATATATAACCTGAAACCATAAACTCCTAGAAGAAAGTGCTGGCGGTAAACTCTTTGGTATTGCTTAGCAATATTTTTTTTGGATGTCTCCTTGGGCAAGGGATACAAAAGAAAAAAAAACGGGACCACATAAAGCAAAAAAGTTTTTACACAGCAAAGGAAATGATCAACAAAATGAAAAGACAACCTACCAAATGGGTGAAGATATTTGCCAATGATACATCCAATAGGAGGTTAATATCCAAAATATATAAAGAACTCATCAACTTAACACCAAAAAACAAAACAAAACCCACACCATACAATCTGATTAAAAAATCGGCAGAGGACCTAAATAGACACTTGTCAAAGAGAACATACAGAAGGCCAACAGACATATGAAAATGCTCAACATCACTGGTCATCAGAGCCATAAAAAAGAATGAAATCTTACCATTTGAGAAGACATGGATGGACCTAGAGGGTATTATGTTAAGCAAAACAAGTCAGACAGAGAAAGACAAATATATAGTTTCACTTACAGGGTGGGGCAAAAGTAGGTTTACAGTTGTTCATATGGACAGACTTTTATGCTGAAAAACTACAAAATATTACTGAAAACGTAAAGATTTGAATAAATTAAAAGATATACAGTGTTCATGAATCAGAAGACTTAGTAATGTCAAGAAGAAAATACTACCTAAAGTGATCTATAGATTTGCTGTGCTGCTTATCAAAGTTCAAATAACCTTTTTTTTTCTTGCGTTAATATAAAAGTTAATCCTCACATTCATATAAAATTGTAAGGGGCCCTGCAGAGACAAAACAATCTTGAAAAAGAACAAGGACATACACTTCCTGATTTCAAAGTTACTGCAGTAATGAAAACAGCATGATACTAGCAAAAGGCAGACATGTAGATCAATGATCTAGGGTGCCCAGAAATAGAACCTGTGTATATCTAGTCAATTCATTAAAAGTTTTTTGGTTTTTTTTTTTTTAGTATCTGCTATCCAGTCCTCTCCTGCTCTCTCTCCTGGGCTCCCATCTCCTCCGCACTTTGCAAATCTCCCATGAGAATCCCACCCGCCTCAGGCCCACACAGATGCTGTGGGGCAGCGCCCAAAACAAGGCTGGGCCTCTCGCGCACTTCAGAGTCTGTCTATAGTCAATTGATTTTGAACAGGGTTCCACGGTCATTGAATAAGGAAAGAACAGTCTTTTAAGCAAAGGATGACTGTGCATCCACATGGCAAAGAATGAAGCTATAGGTTTTTCCTTTGTGGTTACCATGGGGATTACATAAAATATTTTATAGTTATAACGATCTTTTCAAACTGCTAATGATTTAACTTCAATTGCATACAAAAGCTCTACTTCTTTATGTCCTCCACTTCATGTTATCAAGGTCACAGATCACATATTTTTATTTATTTACTTACTTATTTATTTATAATTTTGATCTTTATTGTTGTAAATATTACATATGCCCCCTTTATTCCCCCATTGGCCCCCTCCAGCCCGCCCCTGCCCCCTGCCCCAGGCCCTCACGGCCCCCTTGTCTGTGTCCATGGACTATGCATATATGCATACAAAGTAGAGGCTTCTATTTGTCAATCAAGGTAAGCATTCCATTCATTCAGTTCCACGTTAGAGCCTGCTTTTTCCAATTGAGCATGTAAAAAATTAACTTTGAATCTCAAAACAGCCCCATTTTGGACATCTTAAGCTGAAATCACTTTTAATTAAATCTCCCCATTTGGTAGATACTTACACGATGAGGCTTCATATGAATTGTACATTAAACTTGCCAGAGTACTAAAGGGAGGCTGACTGTTGTGGGACTTGTTGGCCATGGGGCACGATTTTCCATGTTAATTTTAATTTTTCTTTTGAGCCAATTATAAGAAAACCCCATGAAATTAAAAGCAGCCACATAAGAACAGCTCAAATAAAACCAGGAACCACTACCTAAAGCAGGTAGGTTTGGGGCTCCAAGAGAAGACTCCCCTAGTTCAACGAATTTGAAGCAGGGAGCCAGTGGGGCACATGGCAGCTGGTCCAGATCCTGGGCTGGTCCTGGGTGGGCTTCTTCAGAATCCTGCCTTACTATGCCAAGAACATGGCCACACAGGGATGTCCAAACCTATAGAGAATTTTTATAAAAATTGTTTGAGTCAAACAGAGGATATGCCTGGAAGCAAGATATCTCAACAGCCTGAGACAAATGCTCCAGAAAATAACAATTTCTAGTTTCTGTTATTAACTTGGAATTAAGAAGAGGCCTTCAGGAAGATTACATGAAGGTGGGAGAGAGGCAGGGATCAGGTCACAGGTTAGCAAAGTTATGTGTTCCCTGGAGGGTCCTCTCCTGTAGAAGGTGTCTGAAAGGGCAGTCACACTTTACAGCGGTTCTCAACCTATGGGTCACGACCCCTTTGGGGGTCGAACGACCCTTTCACAAGGGTCGCCTAAGACCATCGGAAAACACATATATAATTACATAATGTTTTTGTGATTAATCACTATGCTTTAATTATGTTCAATTTGTAACAATGAAAATACATCCTGCATATCAGATATTTACATTACGATTCATAACAGTAGCAAAATCACAGTTATGAAGTAGCAACGAAAATAATTTTATGGTTGGGGGTCACCACAACATGAGGAACTGTATTAAAGGGCCGCGGCATTAGGAAGGTTGAGAACCACTGCTTTAGAAGGAAGGGTCTGAAAGAGGCATTTCGAAGGTGCGTTAACCTAGATTTACCGAAACAATGGTCTTGCCTAAGACAAAGATGAGCCTTTTTACCAAAGAAGTTATATCCCCACCATGACCTGCCCAGGTAGGAATGTATGATCAGATAACTCTGTGAAAATTACTTTCCATAGAAAAGTTACTTCCCTTTATTTATCCACAAAAACAACTTGCATCTTTCTTCCCCAAACACATTGTATAAAAGCCCCATCAGCTCAAGGATCGTAGATGTGGTTGCCTTATCCATGTAGCTTGGCTGCTGGTACTTTAGACTGTATGCCCCAGGTTCTGGCCCTTTTCTCTGGCTAGTGTATGGCTCAATAAATCTTTTCTTTCAGGAAAGCTTTCAGCTGGGATTGTTTTTAACGAGGCAAATAGTGTCAAAATTGAGTTAACTGCTTGGTGGTGTTGGAAAAATACAAGTTGGACAGTTAATGAGCCCTTCTGTGGATGAATGTTGAGCTGCAGAGCTGCAGACAGAGTAAGCAGAAGTAGCAACGAAAATAATTTTATGATTGGGGGTCACCACAACATGAGGAACTGTATTAAAGGGTCAAGGCATTAGGAAGGTTGAGAACCACTGCTTTAGAAGGAAGGGTCTGAAAGAGGCATTTCAAAGGTGCGTTAACCTAGATGTACCGAAACAATGGACTTGCCTAAGACAAAGTTGAGCCTTTTACCAGAGAAGTTATATCCCCACCATGACCTTCCCAGGTAGGAATGTATGATCAAAACCTCTGTGAAGTTACTTTCCATAGAAAAGTTACTTCCCTTTATTTATCTACAAAAACAACTTGCATCTTTCTTCCCCAAACACATTGTATAAAAGAGCCCCATCAGCTCAAGGATGGTAGATGCATTTGACTTCTCCATGTAGCTTGGCTGCTGGTACTTTAGACTGTATGCCCCAGGTCCTGGTTAGTGTATGGCTCAATAAATCTTTTCTTTCAGGAAAGCTTTCAGCTGGGATTGTTTTTAACGAGGCAAATAGTGTCAAAATTGAGTTAACTGCTTGGTGGTGTTGGAAAAATACAAGTTGGACAGTTAATGAGCCCTTCTGTGGATGAATGTTGAGCTGCAGAGCTGCAGACAGAGTAAGCAAGTAAGCCCACTAAGGTCCTGGTTGACATCCATTTTGAAATATTTTTCATGTCATCTATTGCTTATTTTCAAAAACTCTCTGCCATTTGAAGCATTCAATATTTTCTTTTTAATCATTTTTTATTTTCAATTACAGTTGACATACATCATTATGTTAGTTTCAGGTATTCACCCCAGTGACCAGACATTACATAACTTAATAAGTGATCATCCCAGTAAATCCTGTACCCATCCAGCACCATGCCTCGTTATTAGAATATTATTGACTGCATTCCCTATGCTGTACTTTACATCCCCATGTCTATTCTGTAACAACCAATGTGTACTTCTTAATCCCTTCAGCTTTTTCACCCGTTCTCCCAATGCCCCTTCCATCTGGCAATCAACAAAAAGTTCTCTCTATCTATGAGTCTGTTTCTGTTCTGCCATTTTATTATTCATAGTTTTTTTTATCTTCTTCTACTTCTTCAAGAAGATCCTTTAACATTTCATATAATACTGGTTTGGTGATGAACACCTTTAACTTTTTCTAGTCTGGGAAGCTCTTTATATGTTCATTGATTCTAAATGATAGCTTTGCAGGATAGAGTAATCTTGCTTTTCATTACTTTGAATATTTTTGCCACTCCCTCCTGGCTACAAAGTTTCTTTTGAGAAAACAGATGATGGTCTTATGGGAGCTCCCTTGTAGGTAACTAAGTGCTTTTCTCTTGCTGCTTTTAAGATTCTCTGTCTTTAACTGTGCACATTTTAATTATGATGTGTCTTGGTGTGGACTTCTTTGGATTCATCTTGTTTGGGGCTCTCTGTGCTTCCTGGACTTGTATGTCTTTCACCAAGTTAGGGAAGTTTTCTGTCATTTTTTCAAATAGTTTTTTGATTTCTTGCTCTCTCTCTCTTCTCCTTTTGGCATCCCCATTATGTGAATGTTGGTACACTTGAGTCCCAGAGACTCCTTACTCTATCCTAATTTTTTGGAATTATTTTTTCTTTTTGCTGTTCTGATTGGGTGTTTTTGCCTTCCTTATATTTCAAATTGCTGATTTGGTTCTTGGCTTCACCAACTCTACTGTTTATTCCCTGTAAATTATTCTTTATTTCAGTTAGTGTGGCCTTCATTTATGACTGGCTCTTTTTTATGCTATTGAGGTCCTCACTAAGTTCCTTGAGCATCCCTATAACCAGTGTTTTGAACTCTGCATCTAGAAGATTGCTTGTCTCCATTTTATTTCTCTTTCTGGGGTTTTGTTGTTCTTTCATTTGGGCCATGTTTCTTTGTCTCCTCCTTTTGTTAGTCTCCCTGTGTTTTTTCTATGTATTAGGTAGAGCTCTTACATCTCCTAGGCTTGGTAGTGTGGCTTAATGTAGTAGGTGTCCTGTAGGGTCCAGTGGTACAGCCTTCCTGATCACCACAGCTGAGTACTCAAGTAGTGCCCCCCATGTGGGCTGCACACCCTTCTGTTGTGATTGAGTCTTGAATGCTGTTGGCACATCAACAGGAGGGATTTACTCAGGCTGATCAGCTGCAAGGACTGGCTGTGTCCACTGACCACCAACCTCCAAGCACAGTGGAGGATCAGTGTACAGGGACCTGCCTCACAGAGCAAGACTTACTTCAGCAGGGCTCTGGTACCCATCAAGTCCACACCTTGAGTGTGTCACTTGTGGAGGTGACTGAGTGGTGGCACTTCGATGTGGTCAGCTGTCCACTGGCTGTGCTGGCTCTGGGGCTTCCTGGGAGGTGCAGGCCAAGGTTAGCCAGCACCTGTGTTCTGCTAGGGGCCATCAGGCATAAGCTACAAAGCAATCTGATGATGGCTGCTTCCTGTGCTGGGCTTGGAGGTGCCAGGCAAGGCCATGTTGTGAACCAACCCTGGCTGCTGCTAGTGCTGAGCCTGTGGCCACTTAGCGAGAGGTATGGGGCTCGCTGAGGCCAGATGCTGCTTATTTGAGAGATTTTAGGGAAATCAGAAGCATGAGCCAAGGTAGGCCATTCCTATGGTAAAGCTACTGGAAACAGTTTGGGTGGGCTGGGAAGTTGGGTGGGGCAGGGCCTCAGGGAATCATGAGGGTGGTGCAAACAGTGTGAGCCAGATTGATGGAGTTTCAGATACGGTGCAATCTGCTGGCTCTGTGGGGGAAGAGCCCATTAAAGGAACAATGGCCTCTGCTGCACTTCTGTCTGGGAGAGAAAGCTGCTGTTCCAGCTCACACCCAGTTGCCAAAGAATTCAGTTCCTCCCCATATGTCTTCATGCCTTTCAAGCTGCTGCCCCAGCACTGAATCTCAGAGGGAGCGAGTCCAAGTAAGTATGTGCACAGGCCCTTTAAGAGGAACTGCCTGGGAATCCAGGAGCCTCCATCTCCCTCAGCCACAGACTCCACTGGTTTTTACAGCCAGAAGTTATGGGGACTTCTCTTCCTGGCACTGTAACCCTGAGCTGGGGGCCTGGTGTGTGACTGGGACCCCTCACTCCTGAGGTGGCACCTCCACAGTTGAGATATCTTCTGATTTTTATCTGCCACACAGGGGTGTGGGATCAGCCCTTTCGAGTTTCCACCCCTCCTACCAGTCTCATTGTAGCTGCTTCTTCTTCTTCTTCTTCTTCTTCTTCTTCTTCTTCTTCTTCTTCTTCTTCTCCTTCTTCTTCTTCTTCTTCTTCTTCTTCTTCTTTTTTTTTTGGTGGCTTCTTCTTTAATTTCAAAGTTGTAGGACTTCCATTCTCCTTGATTTCAGGTGATTCTAAATCAGAGGTTCTCAACCTGTGGGTCGCGACCCCTTTGGGGGTCGAACGACCTTTTCACAGGGGTCGCCTAAGAGCATCAGAAAACACATCTATAATTACATATTGTTTTTGTGATGAATCACTATGCTTTAATTATGTTCAATTTGTAACAATGAAATTGGGGGTCACCACAACATGAGGAACTGTATTAAAGGGTCGAGGCATTAGGAAGGTTGAGAACCACTGTTCTAAATAATGGTTGTTCTGTAGTTTAGTTGTAATTTTGATGTGGTTGTTGGAGGAGGTGAGTACCATGTTTACCTCCACTGCTCTCTTGACTGGAAGTCTCAAAATTTTCCTTAGCAGAGCCTTTATTGCTTTTTTCACAACATATAACCTCAAAAGCAGTCCATAATTTGGCAATTTTTGTTCAATGGATGAGAAGAGATTATTAAAAAAAATTACAACTCCAAAATTACTGAACTATCTGGTTTCAGAGCCTCTTAAATGCCTGTATACCCCATTTCTAATGCAATACTTCACTGCTAACAGAAACATGACCCCATGTTTAGGGCATTTCATTAACCCAGGAAAGAAGTCTTCTTAGAAGACTGTTTTCAGTGGTCCTAGGGTGTGGTATGCCAGAGTTTTACACCCATGGGCACTGCATCATTTTAAGAGTTCTCTGGTGAGTGGGAAGAGGGCTCTTTAAGAGGTGGCTCAGTTGGCTGGAACATCATCTCATACACAAAATAGTTGTGGGTTCAATTCCCCATCAGGGCACTTACTTAGATTGTAGGTTTAATTCCCATCAGGGAGCATATGGCAAGCAACCAATTGCTCTCTCTCTCTTTCTCTCTCTCCCCGCCCCCTCTCCATATCCTCGGGTAACGATTAAAGAAAATAAAGGGAACCCGACTGCTGTTGCTCATTGATTGAGCTTTGACCTAGGAACCAAATTGTCATGTTCAATTCCTAGTCAAGGTACATGCCCAGGTTGTGGGCTCGATCCCCAATGGGGGCCATACAGGAAGCAGCAGATTAATGATGGTTCTCTCTCATTGATGTTTCTGTCTATCTCTCTTACTTCCTCTCTCTCTAAAAATCAATAAAAACTTATCTTTTTTTAAAAAAAAAAGTGATGAAGAAGAGAGAAGAGAATCTTCCTTATGCAGGAGAGTACAAATGGAAACTGTGGCCTTAAAACTATGTACCCATAGGGAAGCCCTCATGTGTCCACAGGCATCTGCAAACCCTAGAACAACTCATGAAGTGGTGTACTAGCTTGTATAGAATGTTTACAGCAGCATTCTTCCCTTTCTTTATTGCGGTAAAATATACGTAATGTGAAATTTACCGTCTTAATCATTTTAAGGGTACAGTTCAGTAGTATTAAGTGCACTCACAATGTACAACCACCATCACCATTCACTGCCAAAACTCATCTTGTAAAAGTGAAACTCTGTACCCATTAAATAAAAAAAACCCCATTCCCCCACCCCCTGCCCCAGCTTCTGACAACCACTTCTGTCTCTATAATTTGACTCCTTTAAGTACCTCATATAAGCGAAATTATAGAGTATTTCTTTTTGTGACTGGCTTATTACAGATGCATACTTTTTTCCCAAATCCTTACCTGAGGATATTTTTTTCCCATTGATTTCTAGAGAGAATGGAAGGGAGGGAGAAGCGGGAGGGCGGGGGAGAGATTCTTAGACCTGAGGGAGAGACACATCAATTGGCTGCCTTCCACACAGGCCCCCACCAGGGCTGGGGAACCTGCAACTGAGGTATGTGCCCCTGACCAGACCTGAGACTCTTCGGTCCTTAGGCTGACACTCTAACCACTGAGCAAACTGGCCAGGGCACAGTAGTATACTTTTTAAAGCTATTATTAGAATTTAATTTTCTTTTCTTCTCATTCTTCTGTTTTTCTTCTCTTGCCTTTCCATGGGTTACTTGAAAATTTTTTAGAATTTCATCTTGATTCATTATAGTGCTTTGAGTATAGCACTTTAGTTTTTTAGTTGTTTGTTGTTGTTTGCAGCATCCTCCTACTCTGCTGCCATTTTTAATCTCCCTATTTTTGTCTGGGATTGTTTTTAACGAGGCAAACAGTGTTACAACTGAGTTAACTGCTTGGTGGTGTTGGAAAAATACCAGTTGGACAGTTAATGAGCCCTTCTGTGCATAAATGTTGAGCTGCAGAGCTGCAGACAGAGTTGACATTAGCAAGTAAGCCCACTAAAGTCCTGGTTGACATCCATTTTGAAATATTTTTCACGTCATCTATTGCTTATTTTCAAAAACTCTCTCACTGCCTTTTGAAGCATCCGATATTTTCTTTTCTGTGAAGAAATTTTGTGAGTTTATTGAGCCAAATCATTGACAAATGCCAGGAAGCAGAATTTTAACGGATTGAGATAATGCTCTGGAGAGAATGCACCTTGTTTGATACATTGCAATCTAAGGAAGAGACATAAGTGGGTTACACGAAATCCATTGGTAATCAATTAGGGAGAAATCAAAGTGGGGAAAGCTTGGATTGATTGGATGAAAAGTAAAATGATAGATACATAGGTGAGTGCAGGATAGTTAACAGTCAACAATTAACTCAATAACAGTGAGGGTAGTTGTTTGTTGTTGTTTTTTTATTACTGATTTCAGAGAGGAAGGGAGAGGGAGAGAGAGATAGAAACATCAATAATGAGAGAGAATCATTGATATGCTGCCCCCTGCATACTCCCTACTGCCCTCCCCTGCTGACCCGATGGCCCCCAACTGCCCTCCCCTGCCGGCGTGATCTCGCCCCCAACTGCCCTCCCCTGCTGGCCCGATCATCCCCAACTGCCCTCCCCTGCCAGTTTAATGGCCCCCAACTGCCCTCCTCTTTCCATTTTCTCTTCCCTTGACATAAAAGAAGCCTGATTCTGTTACTTTCTTAAAATGGATTTGGAGATTAGGATGCCCATCTTCTCAATTGGCGCCTCCTTGATCAATAAACCTTTCCTTATTCCAAATTCTGATGTTTTGAGTTTTGGCCTTTGGAAGAGTTGGGCACACAAATTTTGGGCTGGTAACAACTAGGCAATGTGCTTAAAATTCTAATAGTCCCTGATATAGCAATACAATTTCAAGAAATTTAAAGTAGGAGAATAATCCCAAAGATATAGCTACAAGGGTATTAATGGAACAAAAAATTGGAAATAATATAACTAACAATAGGGGTTTCGTTAAATATATTTTAATAAGTGAACTCAGTTTAGTTAAATATATTTAACCAACAGAATTAATTAGGTGAAATGGCATGAACTGAAGCCATTAAAAAACACGACTGAGGAACAATACTTATTGGCAAATTCAAATAAATATTTAAGACATATTCTTAAGTGGAGAAAGAACCAACATAATTACAATTGCAATTTGCAATATTCCATTTGTTAAAATGAGAGCTGCAGTGACTGACTGATAATGAGTATGTGTAGTTCAGAGGTCTGTTAAAAGATGTTCACCAAAATGTTAACTGCTTATTTCTGCGTGGTTGGCAGCAAGTGCATTTTTCTTTTACTTAAGAAAAAAATTATCAACCTTTCAAATGGGACACGTGTTCCATTAGTAAAATTTTAAAAATTATAGTTGGTTTCTCAGTGCCTGGACTGCCCCTCCCCTCCCACGCTGCCCGGGACTCTTTCCTCCATTCTCATGATGGGGACCGCACGGGCCACACTACTGATTCTGCACTTTCGCTTTTTCCCATAACCCTTATCTTCTAATCTAAAAAGTGTCAACGTAAGATGTTATTAGGGTTTTTAGAAGCTAAAACCTGGCAAAAAACATGGCTACTGAACTGATCAAATAATTGAATCGATACTCCCTCCCCTGGGAACTGACCTGTAGGCCACTTCACAACGGACATTCCACTTGCTGAGACCATTCTCTCCCTCCTCCAGACTTTCCTAGAATCCAGACCTGCACAGAGCATTCTCCGCCCAGAAAAAGCCCGCCCAGAGTCCTTTAAAAACCTCTGACTCCCTGACTTTGGGGGCTGGTGCCATTTTGAGGCTCAGCCCATTTGGGTATCCAGATGACCTAATAAATTCTTAATTCTTTTGGCTTTGTGTGTTCCTCCTTCGGCAACCCTAACATAAGAGACATTCAAACCTGTGAAGAAATTTTGTGAGTTTATTGAACCAAATCATTGACAAATGCCAGGAAGCAGAATTTCAACAGATTGAGATAATGCTCTGGAGAGAATGCAACTTGTTTGATACATTGCAATCTAAGGAGGAGACATAAGTGGGTTACATGAAATCCATTGGTAATCGATTAGGGAGAAATCAAAGTGGGGAAAGCTTGGATTGATTGGATGAAAAGTAAAATGATAGATACATAGGTGAGTGCAGGATAGTTAACAGTCAACAATTAACTCAATAACAGTGAGGGGATATCTGCAGAGCAGTACCTGTGCTCTGAGGGGTCTGGAAAAAGGAAAATGACTTTGACCTTCCAACAATATGTTACGGTAGATGCAAAAAGACAACGGACAGGCTCAGTTAAGGTAAAGATTGATCTTTGTCTGGGAAGATACCGGCCTAGGACATGACTACACACCATAAACTGCTTTTTAGTTTAAAAAGTTTTCGTTTCAGACCATCCTTTGTGGTTACTTTAGGTCTCTGCGTTTGCAAGGCTGCCAAGCAGGCCTCCCCTGAGCTAGTCAGGTTAGCATGTGTCCCCTGTTTGTCTACACAAGTTATATAATTACTAGAGGCCCAGTGCATGAAATTCATGCACTCGGGGCGGGGGCAGGGGGGTTGTCCCTCAGCCCAGCCTGGGCCCTCTTGCAGTCCGGGAGCCCTCAGGGGATGTCCGACTGATGGAAGCAGGCCTAAGCCATCAGTCGGACAACCTTAGTGCTGCCTGGGAGGCGGGAGAGGCTCCTGTCACTGCTGCTGCGCTCACCAGCTGTGAACCCAGCTTCTGGCTGAGCGGCTCTCCCCCTGTGGGAGTGCATTAACCACCAGGGGGCAGCTCCTGCGTTGAATGTCTGCCCCCTGGTGGTTAGTGCATGTCACAGCGACTGGTCCTTCCACTGTGGGGCCAAAACTGGCTCTCCGACATCCCCTGAGGGGGTCCTGGATTGTGAGAGGGCACAGGCCAGGAGAGGGACCCCACCAGTGCACGACTGGGGCGGGAGGTTGGCCAGCCAGGGAGGGACTTCGGAGGGCTCCAGGGCGTGTCTGGCCCTTCTGGCTCAGGCCTGATAGGCTGGACCCCCACAGCAAGCTAACCTACTGGTCAGAGCATCTGCCTCCTGGTGGTCAGTGCATGTCATAGCGATCAGTTGAGCAGCCTTAGCATATCATTAGCATATTACACTTTGATTAGTTGAATGGACGACTGAACACTTGGCATAGTGGGCTTTTATTATATAGGATGTTCATGGCTTATGTATGCGCTTTACCTCCTCAGAGAGTTCTGGAGAGCAGTGAGCAACCAATGATCTTTGTTTTTTTCACGGTCACATTTCCAGCTGCCTAGACAGGCCTGGCGCACGTGCACTTTCCTTGAATGACAGGGGAAGTTAGTCCGTCCTGCCTGTGGTCTGTCCGCCTGACATCTTTATGCAGATGCAGAGGCGACCCCGCCGGGGAACCGCCCTTTCCTGACCGGGAGCGCAGACAGGCTCTGAGGACTACACTTCCCAGAATCCTCGGCTCTCGCGTGGGCTCCATTTCCCAGAGAGGCGGCCCGCCCCGGCCGGACCTGCGTGGGGCGCTGGACCTTTGCCGCGGGAGTGAGCGCCTTCCTGGCCCCAGCCCTGGGGG
>NW_005355985.1:96638-97085 GCF_000412655.1 Myotis brandtii | reverse complement strand
TGCTGCTGAGCCGGGGCGGAGGGGCCTGACCAGGTGGCCGGTCTCTCGGTCCGGTCTGCCCCTCGCTCCTCCTGACTCCCCTCCCTGAGGGCTCACGGAGCCGTTCTCCGGTGCAGGGGTCCGAGAGCTGGTGAGTCTGAGGGTGGAAATGGAAGGGGCTTCTCCCCCCTGGCGCCCCTGTTCTTCCTTAGATCTGCCCTCTGGAGACTCTGCCCGTCCTCAGGGTGAAGAACCCAGCGGGGGACATGGCTGCAGAGCCGAGGGGCGCAGGCTCTATTGTGCGGTCACTGTATCTCAGGCCTCAGGGACAGCTGTGTCTTTGCGTTGCTTTGTTTTCTGTTTTCCCTGGAACTGGAGTTCTCCACCCCATGCAGTCTCCCCAGGATGTGGAGCCCAAGTCCTTTCCCATTGAAGAGCTGGTCCCCGGGGGATGGTGGTTCTGTAATT
>NW_005355985.1:91836-95845 GCF_000412655.1 Myotis brandtii | reverse complement strand
ACCCATGTTTATTGTTTCCCCTTTCCTTCCCCAATAGGCACTCTTACTCATTAATTCCAATTCACTACCTGGTTACCAATTTGACAGGTCAGATTCCGCACGCCTTAGCTCACTTGGGGTCAGAACAAACAAGCGTCACACTTGGCGAGTTCCTTCCTGGCCCTGCCTCCTTGCTCACCCCCATCTCCCTCCCTGCTCACCCCCATCTCCCTCCCTGCTCACCCCAATCTCCCTCCTTGCTCACCCCCATCTCCCTCCGTGGCTCACCCCCATCTCCCTCTGTGGCTCACTCACATCTCCCTCCTTGCTCACCCCCATCTACCTCTGTGGCTCACCCCCATCTCCCTCTGTGGCTCACCCCCATCTCTCTCCGTGGCTCACCCCCATCTCCCTCCATGGCTTACCGCCATCTCCCTTTGTGGCTCACCCCCATCTCCCTCCATGGCTTACCCCCATCTCCCTTTGTGGCTCACCCCCATCTCTCTCCCCGGCTCACCCCCATCTCCCTTCGTGGCTCACCCCCATCTCTCTCCCCGGCTCACCCCCATCTCCCTTCGTGGCTCACCCCCATCTCTCTCCCCGGCTCACCCCCATCTCCCTTCGTGGCTCACCCCCATCTCTCTCCCCGGCTCACCCCCATCTCCCTTCGTGGCTCACCCCCATCTCTCTCCCCGGCTCACCCCCATCTCCCTTCGTGGCTCACCCCCATCTCTCTCCCCGGCTCACCCCCATCTCCCTTCGTGGCTCACCCCCATCTCTCTCCCCGGCTCACCCCCATCTCCCTTCGTGGCTCACCCCCATCTCTCTCCCCGGCTCACCCCCATCTCCCTTCGTGGCTCACCCCCATCTCTCTCCCCGGCTCACCCCCATCTCCCTTCGTGGCTCACCCCCATCTCTCTCCCCGGCTCACCCCCATCTCCCTTCGTGGCTCACCCCCATCTCTCTCCCCGGCTCACCCCCATCTCCCTTCGTGGCTCACCCCCATCTCTCTCCCCGGCTCACCCCCATCTCCCTTCGTGGCTCACCCCCATCTCTCTCCCCGGCTCACCCCCATCTCCCTTCGTGGCTCACCCCCATCTCTCTCCCCGGCTCACCCCCATCTCCCTTCGTGGCTCACCCCCATCTCTCTCCCCGGCTCACCCCCATCTCCCTTCGTGGCTCACCCCCATCTCTCTCCCCGGCTCACCCCCATCTCCCTTCGTGGCTCACCCCCATCTCTCTCCCCGGCTCACCCCCATCTCCCTTCGTGGCTCACCCCCATCTCTCTCCCCGGCTCACCCCCATCTCCCTTCGTGGCTCACCCCCATCTCTCTCCCCGGCTCACCCCCATCTCCCTTCGTGGCTCACCCCCATCTCTCTCCCCGGCTCACCCCCATCTCCCTTCGTGGCTCACCCCCATCTCTCTCCCCGGCTCACCCCCATCTCCCTTCGTGGCTCACCCCCATCTCTCTCCCCGGCTCACCCCCATCTCCCTTCGTGGCTCACCCCCATCTCTCTCCCCGGCTCACCCCCATCTCCCTTCGTGGCTCACCCCCATCTCTCTCCCCGGCTCACCCCCATCTCCCTTCGTGGCTCACCCCCATCTCTCTCCCCGGCTCACCCCCATCTCCCTTCGTGGCTCACCCCCATCTCTCTCCCCGGCTCACCCCCATCTCCCTTCGTGGCTCACCCCCATCTCTCTCCCCGGCTCACCCCCATCTCCCTTCGTGGCTCACCCCCATCTCTCTCCCCGGCTCACCCCCATCTCCCTTCGTGGCTCACCCCCATCTCTCTCCCCGGCTCACCCCCATCTCCCTTCGTGGCTCACCCCCATCTCTCTCCCCGGCTCACCCCCATCTCCCTTCGTGGCTCACCCCCATCTCTCTCCCCGGCTCACCCCCATCTCCCTTCGTGGCTCACCCCCATCTCTCTCCCCGGCTCACCCCCATCTCCCTTCGTGGCTCACCCCCATCTCTCTCCCCGGCTCACCCCCATCTCCCTTCGTGGCTCACCCCCATCTCTCTCCCCGGCTCACCCCCATCTCCCTTCGTGGCTCACCCCCATCTCTCTCCCCGGCTCACCCCCATCTCCCTTCGTGGCTCACCCCCATCTCTCTCCCCGGCTCACCCCCATCTCCCTTCGTGGCTCACCCCCATCTCTCTCCCCGGCTCACCCCCATCTCCCTTCGTGGCTCACCCCCATCTCTCTCCCCGGCTCACCCCCATCTCCCTTCGTGGCTCACCCCCATCTCTCTCCCCGGCTCACCCCCATCTCCCTTCGTGGCTCACCCCCATCTCTCTCCCCGGCTCACCCCCATCTCCCTTCGTGGCTCACCCCCATCTCTCTCCCCGGCTCACCCCCATCTCCCTTCGTGGCTCACCCCCATCTCTCTCCCCGGCTCACCCCCATCTCCCTTCGTGGCTCACCCCCATCTCTCTCCCCGGCTCACCCCCATCTCCCTTCGTGGCTCACCCCCATCTCTCTCCCCGGCTCACCCCCATCTCCCTTCGTGGCTCACCCCCATCTCTCTCCCCGGCTCACCCCCATCTCCCTTCGTGGCTCACCCCCATCTCTCTCCCCGGCTCACCCCCATCTCCCTTCGTGGCTCACCCCCATCTCTCTCCCCGGCTCACCCCCATCTCCCTTCGTGGCTCACCCCCATCTCTCTCCCCGGCTCACCCCCATCTCCCTTCGTGGCTCACCCCCATCTCTCTCCCCGGCTCACCCCCATCTCCCTCCTTGCTCACCCCCATCTCTCTCTGTTGCTCACCCCTTTCTCCCTCTGTGGCTCACCCCCATCTCCCTCCGTGGCTCACCCCCATCTACCTCCGTGGCTCACCCCCATCTCCCTTCATGGCTCACCCCCATCTACCTCTCCCCATCTCCCTCCATGGCTCACCCCATCTCCCTCCGTGATTCACCTCCATCTCCCTCTGTGGTTCACCCCCATCTCCCTCCTTGCTCACCCCCATCTCTCTCTGTTGCTCACCCCCATCTCCCCCTGTGGCTCACCCCCATCTCCCCCTGTGGCTCACTCACATCTTTCTCCTTGCTCACCCCCATTCCCTCCATGGCTCATCCCCATCTCCCTCCTTGCCCTTGGCAATAGTGCTTTCCTTTTTCTTTCCACCCTTAGAATCCTCACGACACCTTCCCCAGGCTTCTGTAATCCATAGTTTTTAATTTTTCCTTTCTCTTCACTTTGTTTATTTATTTTTTAATCTTTATTGTTGAAGGTATTACATATGTTCCCCATTTTCCGCCATTCTAGCCCACCCTGTCCGCTGCCCCAGGCCTTTGCCACATCCCTCTTAACTTTGGATTGTGCGCCTTGCTTCTGCACTTTTGAAAACTGATCTTGTTCTGCTGTTTTCATCTTTATGTGTGTGAATGAGGGAGGGCCCCCGTATGGTGAGCCAGTGTTTGAACAAACGATAGCCATGCTGGAGGGGACAGTCAGAGAGGTCTCTTGACTCTGGGGGCAGAGAGAAGACTCCTCAGGAAGCTCATGGAGGGTTCCATGGGATATTGGTAGTGGAGAGGCAGTGTGTACGTGGCTAGGAAGTAGGGCTATTGAGACAGATGGCCAGGTTTGAACCCACGTCCTCTGTTGTCATTTCTGGGCTTTGGGCAAATACTTTCACCTCTCTGTACCTCAGTTTCCTCACCTGTAAAATGGGAATAACAAAAAGTACCTACCTTATAGGTTAAGTGAGAGGCTCACATGAACTAGTGCATGCAAAGTGTTTAGATCAGGGCCTAGCAAAATATCATCATGGTAGCTGAACAATGTTTTTCTAGTAATAATATCATTAACGTTGCTAGATAGATACATAATCTACACTAATAAAAGAGAAACATGGTAATTGGCGTACGACCGCTACCCTTTTCATTGGCTAATCAGTGAGTATATGCAAATTAACTGTCAGCCAAGATGGCAGCCAGCAGCCAGGCACTGAAGCGAGCAGGGAGGCTTGCTTGCTGCAGACTCCAACGTTCACCGCCTCACTTGCCGGCCTCTCAGTTGCAA
>NW_005355985.1:71173-91156 GCF_000412655.1 Myotis brandtii | reverse complement strand
TGCTCTGTGTGTGACAGGGTAGAGCCATAACCTCCCCATTGGCCCTGCCCTGAGTGTGACAGGGTGCAGCGCCCCAACCCCCTGATCCGCCCTGCTCTGTGTGTGACGGGGCGGTGCCCCAACCCCCCAATCGGCCCTGCTCTAAGCCTGACCAGGGGCTGCACTTAGGGATTGGGCCTGCCCTCTGCCACCCGGGAGCAGGCCTAAGCCAGCAGGTCGTTATCTCCCGATGGGTCCCAGACTGCGAGAGGGCACAGGCCGGGCTGGGGGACCCCCCTCCCCCCGAGTGCACAAATTTTTGTGCACCGGGCCTCTAGTCTATATATATAAAAGCCTAAGCTACTGGCTGACCATCCGACTGTCCGGTAGCTATGACATGCACTGACCACTAGAGGGAAGACGCTCAATGCAGGAGAGGAAACCACAGGCATGGAAACATGGAACAGACTGATGAATCTCAGAGGGAAGGAGGGAGGAGGGAGGGCAGGAAGAGATTAACTAAAGATCTGGTATCCGTACTAGTGGCCTGGTGCACGGATTTGTGCACTGGCCTCTAGTGTTACATAATGTTCATAGGACCCATAAATACTTGTCCTTTCTTTATTCATCTTCATCTAATAATAACAGGCAGTGTTGCTGGGAATGTCCTGAGGGCTTTACCTTTGTTCTCACTCTCATAACAGTGTAGCAGTTATTATCCCTATTTTATTATTATGTTTTAAAATAATATTTATATTGATTTCAGAGAGGAAGGGAGAGGGAGAGAGAGAGAGAGAGAAACATCAGTGATGAGAGAGAATCATTGATGGGCTGCCTCCTACACATCCCCCTACTGGGGATTGAGCCCACAACTCAGGCATGTGCCCTGACCAGGTATCACACTGTGACCTCCTGATTCATGGGCCAGTGCTCAACCAGTGAGCAACACAGGCTGGGCATATTTTCCTCATTTTACATGTGAGGCAACGGGGGCTCAGAGAAGTCAGTAACCTGGATTCAAACCCAAGTGGGTGTGGCCCGTAAGTTCACACTTGTGACCGTCCAGCCGTTGCTGGTGATCTTCAGAGCACAGCGCAGACCCCGCCCTGTGTCGCCAGGCTCTTCTGCACGTGATGCTCTCTTTTGGACCCACGCAGTTTGGTGGTGGTTGATCTGAGGCTGTGGCTGGAGCCTCCCATTGCATGTGTGGGCTGCTTTTTTCCCAAGGTCTTGCCCTTTCATTCCAACAGAGCCAAGTGGGTCTCTTGGCCAGAATCATCTTCATCCTGTGTGTGAGTGCATCCCGCATGGCAGTGGTTCTTACCCTTCCTAATGCCGCGACCCTTTAATACAGTTCCTCATGTTGTGGTGACCCCCAATTTCATTGTTACAAATTGAACATAATTAAAGCATAGTGATTAATCACAAAAACAATATGTAATTATAGATGTGTTTTCCGATGGTCTTGGGCGACCCCTGTGAAAGTGTTGTTCGACCCCCAAAGGGGTCGTGACCCACAGGTTGAGAACCGCTGCCGTATGGCATTCTCCCCAACCTTGCCTGCTGCCCACACGGCAGTACTGCATGGGCCTGTGTGGAAATCTCACTGACGGGACGTTTATGACCAGAGGGAGAATAGACTAAGCACTGGATTAAAAGGAAACTTCAGTTATTGTCTTGCCTCTGTCACTAATACATTATGTGACCTGGGGTCTTGACTGCCCTGGACTTTGGTTCCTCACCTCTGGGTGAGGATTGAACTAGGAGATGGCGTACAGTCCTGTACGGCTACACTTTTTTTTCATTGTTCACATCATTTCATGTCTTTTCTTCTCTACCAGTTGGGTTTTAAATTATTTTTAGGGCAAGATTGTTTTGTATTCCCCCATATGCCAATAAGTTATCTTGTTATACATGTGTTGCACTCTCATGTTAAAAATTCAGAGAATAAAAAATGCATATATAAAGAAGTTAAAATCACTCTTACCCCGCCCCAGCCAGTTTGGTTCAGTGGATAGAGCCTGCGGACCAAAGGGTCCCGGGTTCGATTCCGGTCAGGGCATGTACCTTGGTTGCAAACTCCTCCCTGGCCCAAGCCCTGGCTGGGACGTGTGCAGGAGGCAACCAGTGGATGTGTGTCTCTCACATCGATGTTTCACTCTGTCTTTCCCTCTTCCACTCTGTCTAAAAGATAAATGGAAAAGTATCCTTGGATGAGGATTAACAAAAAAAATAAGCTCATTCTTACCCCAACCTCTGGAAATAATCACCATCACCCCTTCGGTATGCATTACCTCGGAATAATATGCATCTTTATATATGTACATATGTATGTATTTTATCATTTTAACTTTTTTTGTGACAAAATTTACCACTTTAACCCCTTTTGAATGTATAATGCAGTGGCATTAAGTACATTCATGTTGGGTGACAATCACTACTGTCCATCTCCATTATATGGATTATCTCATTTCTTTCTTGACTATGAGGTAGGCATGACGGAGTTTGGCAGAGAGGTGAAGAATGGCACCTTGGACATCCACCTGCATTGGAATTTCGTCTCTACCACTGAGCAGCTGTGATTTTGTGATTTATAAAACGAAATATATGTTTGGTCTTCGTCTCTGTTCCCGGCACATATCTTCCAAAGCACTTACAATTCCCTAAGTGATTAGTAATATGTGTGTGTGTTTTTTTTTTACCTGCAATAACTTCAAAGCAATAAAGATGAAATGGCTGTGTTTTGTTATTCATAACCAGCCCTTTTCAGTCACATCAGAGTCTGTATTAATGAGCTGACTTTAGGAGAGCCCTAAGGTGGGGCTGGTTCCAGAGAAACCAACCTCGACTAGAGGTTGGCACTTTCAGCCTTCTACCCGCTGCCTGTCTTGGGCTGGAGGTTGACTCAGTCCTGCCTGTGTAATG
The DNA here is from genome assembly GCF_000412655.1 of Myotis brandtii. NCBI lineage: Eukaryota > Metazoa > Chordata > Mammalia > Chiroptera > Vespertilionidae > Myotis > Myotis brandtii. Next base: position 88,252 of record NW_005355985.1, on the reverse strand, counting down.
AGTTAATCAGTTGTGTACATGTGTTGGCCAATGATGTGCATGATGGTTTAATCCATCATGCCTTTGTAATGAAGCCTCCATACAAATCCAAAAGGACAGGGTTCTGAGAGCTTCCTGGTTGGTGAATGAACATGTGGAGAGTCGAGGAGAGTGGCACAGCCGAGGGTGGGGAGGCTCCGCGCCCCGTTCCCCAAAGCTTGCCCTGTGCATCTCCTCACGGACTGTTCCAGAGTTACGTCCTTTTATAATAAGCTGGTAATCTTGTAAGTAACTTGCTTTTCTGAGTTCTGGGAGCCACTCTGGCAAATTAATGGAACCTGAGGAGGGGGTTGTGGAAATCTCTGACTAAGCATTTCCTGGCGGCCCATCTACCGCCCCACGGCCTCCTTCCTCACTCTACGTGGGTCTTCGGGGTGAGCTGGGATGGCTTGTCTTTACAGATGTCGGTGACGTTCAAGGACGTGGCGGTGCTCTTTACGCGGGATGAGTGGAGGAAGCTGCGTCCTCCTCAGAGACACCTGTACCAGGATGTGATGCTGGAAAACTACAGTAACCTGGTCTCGCTGGGTAAGGAAGTTTCCCTGTGGAGACATTTCCCTATAGAAATGGGGTAATGCAGCACCTGCTTCTCTGAATAAAAGCCCCGGGTCATCAGAGACTTGAGCTGAGATTTGCCTTAGGATTGCACACTTCGGATCTCCACAAATAGATACTGAAAACCTTTCCCCTTTTTATAGACATTGGATTGCCTGTGGAAGGCACACTCTGCAGTCACACATTAGGAATTCCCTCCCACTTGAGGCATCGTTTTCCCATCGTGATTGTTCTGTGTTTGGTTCCTCACCTCTCGGCAGGGAGCGTCCCTCGACCCTCTTCATGGACCGACCACTTGCCTTTCCTAATTCTCTTCCAGTTCAGAAACTGAGTTGATTTAGCACCTGCTTCCCTGGATCAGTGCTGTGGGTTGTCTAAGAAACTTCTGCGTTTGCTGTGAGATTGTCCTTATGGGATATCTCTAAATCTTAAAAACACATCCCCCTATAGGCATGGAGTTGGCCATGGGAATGGGGGTGGGTATGATAATCATCCCCTTCCCTCTGTGTAATTACACACTAGAACTTTCTCCATGGTTAAGGCAGTATTTCCTTGCACCGATTGTTCTGTGGTTGGTTTTCACGTCTCTCAGCAGAGGGCTTTGTCCAGTCTCTGGGCCTTTCCTACTTGTCTTTTCCAGGGGTCAGCAAACTTTCTGTAAAGGGCCAGGTAATAAACATTTTAGGCTTTGGGGCCACATGTGGTCTCTGTAACCTTCTGCTTTTATTTTGTCAGCCAAGGGCATCCTTAGATAGTGGGCTCGATTTTGCATACTTTGGTGACCACTGCCATCGTTAAAGGGGGTCAGATTGTGTTTCTCATTTTAAACAAGCTACTGGATACATACGTATCTGTTTACAAATTTAATTCAGTCTATACATTTAACATATTTCATCTCTATAGGAAACCAATAACACCCTACTAATCAAGGCTGATGTTTATGCTCTTTCCCTAACGTACAGCTAATTATTACGTAGTCGTGTGCTACAAGTCCCTTTTTCCTAGCACACCTCTCACATCAGAGAGCTTTTGTACTATCAGAAGCTTTTGTACCATCCCCTGAGTTTCCACTCGGATCTGAGCTACCTCTTTGTGTCAAAAAAAAACCACACCAAACCCAAGTCTTTCCTTTCTTTTTTTTGTCTATGAACAGGGCTCCTATTTTCCAAACCAAAAGTGATCTCCCTGTTGCAGCAAGGAGAAGAGCCGTGGAAGGTGGAGGAAGAGAGTCCTGGGGGCGCCCCTCTCGGTGAGTGGGGCTGAGGTGCCCGCGGGTCACCAGGCGAGGGTCTGGTTAGTAAGTGGAGGGTGGGGCTTGCAGGTGAGGGTCGGGACGGCTCTCCAGGGTCCTTGGTCCTCAGGAGTGGCGGAGAAGGGACGCTGAGGACCAGACACGAGCCTCCTCCTTCCTCCTTTCCCTGCGAATCACTTTGTAATGGATCTGTCAGGACCTCTTCTTATCCTTTCCTGTGGTTTCAGAGGAGGGCTGTGTTCTCGTGTCCATTCAGCTAACGTGTATGTAAGGACTTGCAGGTAGTTCATTCTGACTGAGGCTCAGGGTACGTGCGTAGGGAAAGGAGACGAAGGAAACGATTTTGGGAAATTTGATTGGGCCCCATTATAAAGTGCTTCGGTACAGTTCTTAGAGATGTGAACTGCTCGATGGGTGAGTGCAGAGGGTTTTAGGCAGAAGAATTCTGTGGCCATTGACATTTTAGAAACATTGGTCTGAATCAGAAATGATGTAATATCCTCAGTAAAAGCCCCGCTGAAGGAGGCTGTCTGTCCCTGCTCTGGCTTACGGCCAGAAAGAGCACCTGATGTGGACAGACTCCCTCCGAGGCATGGTAAAGACTAAAGCAGTTCAGGGGCATTGTTATCATGTGTCACCATTTATGTTTAAAGAAAATTATGTGGGTGTTTGTCTAAGGTATAATATACAGAGAAGTTAGGGGCACAGCTTAGCTGGTAACAGTATGTTTGGAATGGGGTCCAGAATGGGTGGGATGAAAGGGGACTTTATTTATATGTAATCTTTTGATTTTTTTCACATGGAGAATAATCCATGAATTCCTTAGTAATTTGAAATTAAAAACAGTCACTCTGGAAGCATTGCAGGGGATGGGTTTAAAGTGAGGCAAAACTGGGTATGGGAGGTTTCTGGAGACCATTGTATACTGTAGGCAAGACGTAATGAGGGCCTGGATGAGGGCTCGTGCAGTGGGGTTCAGGAGGGAGGAGGAGAGGCCGCTTGGTAAGGGTGTAGGATGGATTTTGTGTGGGGGTGGTTTCATTTGAGATGTGAGTGAGATGCTCTAGTAGAGCTCCCCCATGGACAGTTGTGTAAGGCATATGGGACTGGAACTCAGGGAGGTCAGGAGCCATTGGTACGAAGGTGGCATTTGAAGCCTTGAGCTGACCAAGTGAGGGAACAGAGCAATGGACAGAGTCCCATGAAATCTCGGCATTTATGAGGCGGGTTAGGAAGAAGAATCGGGGGAGGAGTGGGAGAGGCTGCTGGGTGGGACTTGGGGACAGAAGGATGCAGATTGTGTACTGGTGGAGCTTGCAGTCAAGTAGGGAGAGGAGGTCATGAGCTGAGTGCACACGGGGTGCGGAATGGCCAGGACCTCGGGAAGGACCCAGAGTTGAGAACGTAGACCGGGAGGGAGCGGTGTCGGTGAAGGCTTCCCCAGGAAGGGTGGATCTGAGGATGGGGACACGTATTCCAGACACAGGAAAGGGCACATGTGAGCTTCCAGAGAAAGGAGGCCAGCGTGTGCGGACGGGAGTGAGGCGAGAGAGGGTGCTATGTCTCCCGGCCTTGGAAGGGCAGCATCACCAAGTAGGTGTCCTGGGAGACGCGGTGGCGCAGTCTCCCTGATCGCCTGAGCTGGGTGCTCTAGGCATGTCCCCTGCATGGGGTCACCTCTCAGGCTGGCTGCCTGTGAGGAGTGACTGACCACAGTGTGCAAGGCACTGTGGGAGCTGACCTGACCACATGAAGCAGAATTCTCCTCGGGAGGGCTGGTTCCTGCTAGCTCTCCCTTCGGGTGTACTTGTTGAGCCCATTGGGTCCTGTTTCGATGTTGTCTGAGGCCTGGCAGTGGGCATTTTGGCTTTGGGTCTCTTGAAAGGGACTCTGGTGTAGGTCAGTGTCTGACACTACTTGTGACTGGCCCTGGGCAACCTGTTTGGAACTACAGGGTGATGCACAGTGTTGGGCTGCCTCCGCTGGGCTGGGTGCATGCAGGAAGGCCAAGCCGCACACCAAGGCCAGCTTTCACTAGCACTGAGCTCCCGGGCAGGTGCAAACCGCAAGTCACCCTGAGAGTGGCCCCCGCCTGCCTCTGCCTGCTGGCTGCCTGCTCAGCTCAGTGTTAGAAAGTGCCTCCGGCAGTGTGCGAGTTCCGTACCAGATAGTGGTGAGTGGTGTTCACCACACTGATATGGATTCAGACTGGTGCCAGTGCTGGCCTGAGGCCACTCAGCAAAAGCCCCCACCAGGTGCCCACAGACCTTTAGGGTGGGGCTGGGTGTAAGGGAGTCGTCGGGGAGGGCAGCAGAGTTCATCAGGCCCAAACCAAAGAGAGGGCTCTGTGCCTGTCAGGTGTGCAAGGGACATATGCCCCCTTCCTAGAGCCACACAATCAGTCTGTCCTGGATCCTGCCCAGACCTTGTTGAGAGCCTGAGCTCTGCGGGGTGGACCTCCAGGAGCTGAGAGGATGGGGCTAGTGGATCTCACAACTCCGTCTCTGACACTCCCTGGTCTGCCCATACATGCGCACCCCAGGCCCGGGCAACTGACTCTTCACTGGGCATGAGCTTCGGAGGGTGGGATGAGAGGGAGGGAGGTGGGAGGAGCTATTGCATTCCTCCCAGCTGATGCCGTGTGCAGGGAAGTGCTCAACCCAAGAAAGGTGGCGTCTGTTGGCAGTGTGGGAGAGGGAGTCGGCACAGGGACCCTGTTGGCTCTCCCTTCAGCTCTCTTCCTGGAGCCACACAGCTCCATCTCTCCTCACACGACTCTCGTCCCCTCTGAGCCTTCCCCTGCGAGAGCCCAAGGGAAATGGCTACAAACAAGATTGTGTGTGCTGGCCCTTTAAGAGGGTGCCTGGGTTTCTGGCAGACTCCTGTCTCCCTGGTGGACAGAAGTCCTGCTGATTTTCGTAGCCAGATGTTACATGGGCTCCTTTCCTTGGCTCTCTTGGCGAGCCCGGTGGGTTGAGACGCCACACTATCAGGGGAGACCTTTGCAGCTGAGACATCCCTCTGGATTCTTAGCTGCGCACACGCGTGTGAGGCCAGCACTCTCCCATCTCCGCCCTTCCTACCAATCTTGATGTGGCTTCTTCTGTAAGTCCTTGGTTATAAGACTCCTGTTGAGCTGGTCTTCCGTTGCTTATTCAGCTTGTTTGTTCTGTATTTTAGATGTAATTCCAGTTTAGTTCTGGGAGACTAGTGTAACTTCCCACCTACTCTGCTGCCATCTTGGATCCTTCCTCCTCATTCTTGTTCCCCTTACTGTGCATTCTTTTCCTGAGAGTGCTTATCACTGCCTAATAGTGCATATTTATTTGTTATCTGTCTCTTCCTCTGAATTGTAAACTCCCTTATACTGGGTTGTCTGCTTCATTTGTTCCCATTTCCCCCGTACTTGATCAGAGTGCCTGGTCAGAGTAGGCTTCCAGTTACTGAATGTGTGAATGACTTGGTGGAGACAGGAAGGAGCAAACCAGTTTCAGAGACTTTTGGGAGACAAAACAGCAGGACTTGGAGATGGGTTAGATATGGAAGATGATGGAGATGAAGTCGAGGATGCTTGCTTGGTTTGTGGCTTGTTCTGGGATGGACAGTGACAGCATTCACGGAGATAGTGACACTGGAAGATCAGAGTTGAGAGATGATATAACTTTGATTTTGGATGTGTTAAATATAGTTGTCTTTGGTTGACCTTGTTATCCAAGTGGAGATGTCAAATAGCCTCTTAGATTTGGAGAAACACCCCTCTGAATATAGACTTGGTGTGAAATATAAATTTGGGAGATCCTGGTCCAGGTAGGCTAATTGAAACAGTGGCTGAATTTGACTTAATTGATGGAGTTCACATTATAGTAAGAGCAAGAAAGAGCCTCTGAGTCAAATTTGAGGAACTCTGGCATTTCATGGTAAGGTAGAGAGAAATGAAGCCATAGGGAAGGCAAATGGAGAGGTGTGATAAGAGGAAACTCGGGAAAGTCAGCTGTCATTGAAGTCAAGGCTCGTAGTGGGATTGTTATCAGTAGAACTTGGGAGAAATAGATGTTTTTGAGGCATTTTAGATGATAGAATAAACAATTCTTGATAATCGATTAGCTGAGGGATCTGAGGGAGAGATATTAATGATGCCTCTTAAAGGTTTAATTCAGAACTGGTGTCATTTACAGAGCCAAAGGATTATAAAGATTGGAGGGAATAATCATGAATTGGGTTTTAGGCATGTTGAATTTGAGGTGTCTTTGAGACATTTAAGTTGCTATTTGGAGTAGGTTGTTGTGTAGTTGGGTATAGAGAGTAGAGAAGTCACGACGCAGGAGGTATATGTTTATAATTAGAGCTGGCCGGTGGAAAGAGTGCAGAGTGAGAAGATTTGGGGGCCTAGTACTAAACCCTAAGGAACTCTAAGGGTCAAAGAGGAGGTAAAGTAAGTCACAAAGGAGACTGAGAAGCCCACCAAGGAAATTGAGGCTGGTGAGCAATGAGAAGGATGTGGAGGAAAGTCTGGCTTCACTCGCTTAGGAAGAGAATGTCTCCAGGAAAAGGAGTGCTCACTATCAGATGCTGCTGAAAAGAGCATCTTGTCTTAGCCATATGGAGATCATAGTTGCCTTAGCACGGGTAGTGGTGAGGACAGAAGCCAGCATGGAGCCAACGAGTGGTGAGTGAGCGGGAGGAAGTGAAGTGTAGGAACTATAGTCAGACTTGAAGCAGCAGCAGCAGCTGGAAGAGCTCTTCCATGCTTATATAAACAAATATTCCTGTATATACTCTTTCCTTTGTCCACTCCAGTGATAGTGTACCACACACATTATTCTGCCCCTTCACTTGATATGGAAACTCTCTCCATGGCAGTGCGTAGGGAGCGTCCTCACTCTGGGGAGTAGGGAGGAGGCCTTCGGCTGGCTCTCTTTCTTGCGGGGGAAGAGTGATTTTGATTGTTTGCTCCCTCTTAGCACCCATCCTACAGCACATCAGCAAGCCCAGTCCTGTTAGCAATTTCTTTATAGTTGATCCCGATGCAGTCATCTGTCGTCCACCCCTTTCTCACCTACATAGCTGCAGTGGCCTTTTAAGTGACTTATCTCTTTTCTGCTTCTGCTTGTGCCCCACCAGTCTGCTCTCTGCATAGTAGCCAGCTTGAGTGGGCGTGCAGTTTCCCTGTGGCTTTCTATCATGCTGAGAATAAAATTCCAAAGACCTTACTGTAACATATGAGGCCTTAATGACTGACTTGCCCTATCTGTTACGCTTGTCTTATTTACCTTTTCCCCTCTTGCTCACTGCATTCTAGGCACACAGCCTCTTGGCTGTTCCTCTGAAGTCACCACACTTTTGTTTGCTGTTGTTTCCTTTGCCTGGGAAGCCCTTTCTTCACATATCCATATGGCTTTTATTTATTATTATTTGTCATTTCATTCCACCCCTTCCCCCAGCACTCTCACACACACATACCGAAGTATAAGCTCCAGAACTCCTAGTCATCACATTCCCCAGAACATTACCTGGCCCATAGTAGGCAGTTAATAACCATTTGTTAATGGAAAGGATGTTTGCAGCACATGCAAAGATAAAGAAATACGAAAAAACATGGCGTGCTCCAGAAACTGCATATAGTTCAACATACCTGACGAGAAGCCAGGGGAGGGAGATGAGGACAGGTGGACAAAGGTCAGAACGTGAAATACCTTGGTGACCATGGAATATATATAAAGTACTCAGGACTTTATATATAAACTAGAGGGCGGATGCACGAAATTCATGCAAGGGCCTTGTCCCTCGCAGCCCCGGTTTCGTCCAGAAGGTTGTCTAGACGGTCGTTCTGCTGTTTCGCCATCTGGTCTAATTAGCATATTATGCTTTTATTGTTATAGATTATTAAAGATAAATTGGAGGATCTAAGGAAGTTTGTAACATGGTAAGATAAGATTTTAGAAAGATTACTCTGTCTACAGTGTGAAAACTGAATTGGAAGAGAGCAAGACTTGAAGCAGGGAGACTAGTTAGGAGACTATGGGAGACTACAGTAAAGCATGAGAAACAAAATACCATTTAGGTACCTGTGCCAAATGCTCAGGGTTTTAGTAAAGGAGTTGGTCACAAAACTGCAGTCTTTAGGTACAGGCCTAAGGCAGGATCTCTAACTTTATTACAAGCTAGAATCCAAATTGCAGAATCTTACTATCTTCTTCTCAGCACATATACTAAACCTAGAACCAATGACATATAGTCACTGGAGAAAGGAGCCATTTTTTGTGATTGCTTTCATACTTTTGCCCAAATAATGTATTGAGATTTTTTTTTTTAAATATATATTTTATTGATTTTTTACAGAGAGGAAGGGAGAGAGATAGAGAGTTAGAAACATCGATGAGAGAGAAACATCGATCAGCTGCCTCCCGCACACCCCCCACTGGGGATGTGCCCGCAACCCAGGTACATGCCCTTGACCGGAATCGAACCTGGGACCCTTCAGTCCGCAGGCCGACGCTCTATCCACTGAGCCAAACCGGTTTCGGCTGTATTGAGATTTGATCATTTAATTTATCAAGACTTAGATGGAGAGAAGGAGCTAGGAAGGTGTTTGGCAGGAAGTAAAAAACTCCTGGTTCCCTTACAATAAATAGTAAAGATATGGGTGCATATAAAATTAGTCAAGGAGGCTGTGTAGAGTGAAAAAAAAAATCCCAAAGCCTAAGGAATACCAGTTTTCAAAGGAGGGACAGAAAGTGTTATCCATGAAGGAATCTGAGAAGGGAATACTGGTAGAAGAAAGGAGGAAAGTGGAATATATTATGTTCACCAAGCAGAGGGAGTATACACACATTCATATGAAAGTGAATGTGAGATAGGAATCTCAAATGAGATGCAAAGGAGCCCTTTAAATGGTTACCTCTAGCCCAGAAGAAAATGCCAAACTATGTGCACAACCATTCCCCTGCCAAAATTTAATATTCAGTGAATTGTGTTCTTACCCAATTATAATATTTATTGAAATCAGTTTTGTTCTTTACCACTTTATCATATTGTCCTTTTTTTAACCTTATGCATATATATATATATAATATATATATTTAGCTTAATGTATTTTAATAGCAAACTTATAGGAACAGCACAGAAGACAGACAACATTAAAAACATGTATTTGCATGTAGGACAACTAAGTTAGAAAAGTATAGTGAATGGATGGAATCTAGTGTATGATAAAAATGCTACAAACACCATTTAGTTGCCATCAATAAGAAATTTACTTGTTTTAAAAAAATCCAAATGCTGGCATTGTCCAGAAAAATTTAACAGTTTTATTTATATTGTTATAAAGTTGAACTGCTGAAACTTGTTCACTGAAACATTTGACTTGCATTAACGCTGTATGTCCCTGCATTTAGATTTAAAAAATTCACACACAAATAAAAATGGAAAAATTGCCAATACCCGATTTCTGTCCCCTATTTTCGACTTGCAATCATATACTTAGGTACCTTTTGATCCCATCGGAAAAAAAATATCTAACGTTCAGAACTACCAATAGCAGGAAGAGTAGAATTTTTTTTTAAAGAATGAAAAATGTTTCCCATCATAGTGGATTCTTAAGCATGTTCTCCAGGTATGTGGCGTGCTGGCTGGATGTCTCCTGGCATAATTGTTACACGTTGGCATGGAGAGCACACAGGTTGGTGTCTTCAGAAAGGCCAACCAGACAGGCCTCACTAGCCTCCTGCAAGGCACCAGTTGCTGCGCTCTGGAAACGCAGATCTGTTTTGAAGTCCTGAGCAATTTCTCGCACCAGACGCTGGAAGGGAAGTTTGTGAATCAGTTCAGTGGACTTCTGATAACAGCTAATTTCACGAAGTGCCAAGGTACCAGGCCTGTAACGATGAGGTTTCTTCCTTCACCCCTCCAGTAGAGGGTGCACTCTTTGGAGCTGCTTTGGTAGCCACTTGCTTCCTTGGTGCTTTACCACTGGTTGATTTGCGGGCAGTCTGCTTTGTACGAGCCATGGTATAGAGACCTCTTTACTTGTCCCCCTTTCTCCTTTGGCTGGAGCTCCATGAGCTGGAGACAGCGCAGGCATTAGAGAGGGATGGCGGCTGCAAACACCCCTTTTTATATTTATGCCTATCACCCCTTTTTATATTTATGTCTATCTTATTCTTGATCTTTGACTTTTCTACTTTGCTTGCAGTCTCTCATGCTTGATGCATGAGCAAGGCTGCCTTCCTAAATTTTGACTTTGGCTTCAGGTCTACTTGTGACTCCTCTGTAACTTAATTCAATAATGCCTTCCTATGTGAACTGGCCCTGAAACCCTCCCATCACCCATGTAATGTACTGATCTGTAAGACAACTTCTACAAGTATTTGAATCATGTTTGTGTGTGAAATTGATGTAATAATTGAGAATATTTGACATTTTTCAAATTTGGAGTATATACGTAATTAAGAAAGATCAACAACAAAAATTGTATATAATTCAGATGCCATCAGGAAGACTTAGAGGTTAATAGGGTATGCTAATCTGATTGTAAAGAACACTTATGGGGAAAAAGGAAAGTAACATCTATATATATAACATTTTTAAAACACTGTGGTATGGTCTATATTGAAGGGAATGGACTATGGAAATTGAGTCAATAAAAGACTCAGAAAGAGTTTATTTTTTAATTGAATCTAAAGGATACCAAGGAATTTGGCATGAGGGAAATGGAGGAAGACTTTCCAGGTTAGGAGTGATTACATAAAGAAGAGAAATGTCATGAAGATAATTTAGGAATCTATCATGGGCTTTGGACTCTGATCCCAGATTGCCTTTCCTAATTCATACTCTTCTTTTCTCCATTCTTCATTCACCAGTTCTCTTAGTCACTCTATACTCACGATCTTTTAAATGTGTTTTTTAAAATTATTTTTTTCTACCCTAATACTTTAAGCTCTCATTGATTATTTTCCCGTACTGCTTAAATCTACTATTTTTTGGGCAGATACCAAGACCTTATTTAAAGATAATCAGTGTTTATTTATTCTATACATTTTGTCTCTGTAGCCAAAAGCTGTATCACATGAAACATCTTCAGTTTGTTTTTTCCCCCCTCCAGGATGGAAGAGCAATCATAAAACCACAAAGTCAACTCAAACGCAAGATTCTTTATTTCAGGAGTTGATAATGAAAAGATCCAAAAGGAATGGACCCTGGGTCTTCAAATCAGAAAAAACCTGCATATATGAAGACAGATTAGAGAAAAAACAGAAGAAAAAGGAAGGTGTTCAGATACTTTCAGTTACCCACAAAAATATTCTTACTGTAGAAAGAAGACATAAAAATACTGAATTTGGCCAAAACCTCAGCCCAAAGTCAGTCCTTATTAGAAAGCAGATGGTTCCTAGAGAAGAAATAGTACCAAAATGTGAAATACAAGGAAACAGCTTCAAACAGAATTTAAATTTGATTAATCAACCAAAAATCAACACAGCAGAGAAACGCTATAAATGTAGTATATGTGAGAAAACCTTTATTAACACTTCATCCCTTCGTAAACATGAGAAAAACCATAGTGGAGAGAAATTATTTAAATGTAAAGAATGTTCAAAAGCCTTTAACCAAAGTTCAGCTCTTATTCAACATCAAATAACCCATACTGGAGAGAAACCCTATGTATGTAAAGAATGTGGGAAAGCCTTTACTCTTAGCACATCCCTCTATAAACATCTAAGAACACATACTGTGGAGAAATCCTATAGATGTAAAGAATGTGGTAAGTCTTTCAGTCGAAGGTCAGGCCTTTTCATACATCAAAAAATCCATGCTAGAGAAAACCCCTATAAATATAACCCAGGTAGGAAATCATCTAGTTGCAACACATCCCTTCCTGGGTGTCAGAGAATTCATTCCAGAAAGAAGTCCTATTTATGTAATGAATGTGGTAACACATTTAAGTCTAGCTCATCCCTTCGTTATCATCAGAGAATTCACACAGGAGAGAAACCTTTTAAATGTAGTGAATGTGGGAGAGCCTTTAGTCAGAGTGCATCTCTTATTCAACATGAGAGAATTCACACTGGAGAAAAGCCCTATAGATGTAATGAATGTGGAAAAGGCTTCACTTCTATTTCACGACTTAACAGACACCGAATAATTCATACTGGTGAGAAGTTTTATAATTGTAGTGAATGTGGTAAAGCCTTAAGTTCCCACTCAACACTTATTATTCATGAAAGAATTCATACTGGAGAGAAACCATGTAAATGTAAAGTGTGTGGGAAAGCCTTCAGACAAAGTTCAGCTCTCATTCAACATCAGAGAATGCATACTGGAGAAAGACCCTATAAATGTAATGAGTGTGGAAAAACATTCAGGTGTAATTCATCCCTTAGTAATCATCAGAGAATTCATACTGGAGAAAAACCTTATCGATGTGAGGAATGTGGGATATCTTTTGGCCAAAGTTCAGCTCTTATTCAACATCGGAGGATTCATACAGGAGAGAAACCCTTTAAATGTAATACATGTGGGAAGACTTTTAGACAAAGCTCATCACGTATCGCCCATCAGAGAATTCATACTGGAGAGAAACCTTATGAATGTAATACATGTGGGAAACTTTTCAACCACAGGTCATCTCTTACTAATCATTATAAAATTCATATTGAAGAGAACCCCTAGAAAGTAGATTTGCATGTATGGAAGCCTTAAACCAAAGCTTATCAGAATACATGAGAGTGATGGAATAAATGTAATGGATACTTAAAAACATTTCTATAATTTAGTCATCAGATGTTAAATTCCAAGGATATGTCTTGACTGTGATAATGAGGAAAGTGTTCATGCCTGTAGACACTTTTTAAAATAACCTGAAATGAATTCACAGCAAGAGACATTAACTTTGGTCATTTGTCAAATAGAAGAATTGTTTTATTTCTACAGCAGTGTACACTAGATAGGTTATTGTCAGTAACATCTGGGCCAGGGGAGGGATGTGTATACTGGATTTCTCAAAAAACCCCACAATAATTGTAAACTGGTAATACTTTTTAAAATAACATTTTAATAGCATATAAAAGATGTGATCAAAGAAATTGTACATTTTTAGGGAAAAAGGACCAAATAAAATATAAAAATGAAGTGAAAATTACCTCTCAGTTTCTGAGGTTTGACCTTTCCTGACCTTATGTCAAACTTTGTGCATGGATATTATTTAAAAAAAGAAATAAAGTCTGTTGCCTTTCTTTGTTCTAGTAATTGCTGTGAGTTGAGGATTTTGTATCCAATTTGTAATTCTGTTCTCAGATTTTTTTTCTCTGTAGTTATTATGAATGTATACCTGCTATACACTGTGAGCTTTCATCTTATATGTATTAAGTGGAAAAATCAGTAAAGTTTAAAGCTATTTATATATATGGATATATCTATATATATAAAAGCCTAAGTGACCGAATGACCCATCAACTGGTTGCTGTGACATGCACTGACCACCAGGGGGCAGACGCTCAACACAGGAGCTGCCCCCCTGGTGGTCAATGCATTCCCATGGCAGAAGTGCCACTCAGCTGACTGACTCATCCCGGTGGCCCTTCAGTCTGGCGGTAGCCACTCACTCCCAGTAGTCCTGCAGGTCCAATCGCCAGAGAATGGGCGAGGCACTGATGGACCTGTGCCACTGGCCTCCTGGAAATCAGCCTCAGGCACTGCAGCCGCTTCCCCTCCCTAGATGCTCTGCAAGGAAGAAACGATATAAAAGCAGCCGCCAGGTGGCTCTCGACAATTGGTGCAAACGCCAGTGGGATGGATCCGGAGTCCGCCCAGAGGGCCGATTACATCCTGGCCCCCTCCACACCCCTCTTGGGAGGGGCACCAGACGCAGGGCTCATGGCTGGCAAGTGCCACTGTGGCGGTGTGAGCCTCTCCTGATCAGGACTGACTGGGCACAAGCCCATGGCAGGTGCAGCAGGGCCGGGATGAGCGGGAGTGGCAGGCAGCATTGAACTGGCCGTGTTGGACTGCTGGTTTCAACCCAATCTCCACAGGCCACGCCACGGGACCCCACCTGTGCATGAATTTGTGCACTGGGGTATGAATATATAAATTCCAACAGAGGAGTTGTCAAAGAAGGGTAATGAATCTTAACACCTGTGCCAAAATGTTGAAAGGTACATCAATCTTTTCATGATATAAATAGTATGTTATTTGGTGTTCTTTAGTGTCAAACAATCTTAGGAAAACAAAAGGAGTACTTATGAACAACGTAGTAATTAAAAAAAAAATCCCAGCTTTGTGGCAGGAACTATATACGGCACGGCTAGGAGTTTTAAGACACAGGCCTTCAAGAAGCCATGAATCAGGAAAAATGAGGTAGAATTCAGGGGCTAGCAGTTGAATAAGCAAATTATTATGTCAGTATGTAAATATGGTTAACAGGCAAATAGGTGACTTGTTGCAGTGTAAGAATGTAGAGATTTGAGCAGGATAAAGAAAGAGGAGATTGAATCTAACCAAGGGAACCTGGAGATATCAAATAATGCTTTTCAGAAGCAGTGATGTCTGAGCCAGAATTTGAAAGGATGGGAACCCTCTAGAAGGTGAGATATGCATTTCAAATAAAAGGAGACTGCCTATGTAATGACACTTTTGTGAAAACTCAAGAATAGAACTGATGAGCAAGAGAATCACAGATGTTAAACGTTGAGTAGAAGGGGGAAGCTAGATAACAAAAGGTCTGTTTGCCACACTAAGAAGTTTGGATTTTATCCTGAAATTGATGAAGTCAAAGATTTTCAGCAAGGGAAAGTGTTCTGGCAACAATGAGTAGAGGATGAAGATGGCTGAGCAGGTAAGTGCTGTGCTTGCCTCTCCCATGACCATACTATAATTACCACTAGATTACAGAACAACCACCTTTGAGAACCACCTACCTGAAGGCTAGCTGGAAGAAGACACATTGCGGCTGGTAAGAGGAGTAGAGAGCAAAACGGACTGGTTCCCACCTATGTGTGGTGGTTGAGAATCAACAGGGATATCTCAGCTGCAGGGTTCCCACTGAGGATTGAGGGGTCATATGCTCACACCAGGCTCCCCAGCCTGGACCACCAGTGTTAGGAAGAGTCTCCACAACATGTGGCTGTGAAAATTGGCAGGGATTCTGTTCAGGTGAGACAGGGCTGCTATAGACCTCTTAAAGGTGTCCTCTTAAAGGACCCATGCACAGACTTATTCCCTGATGAACTCACTTGCTCCAAGCTCCAGTGCTGGTGCAGCAGTTCAAAAAGGGCCAAGGACATATGGGGAGGAATGGAATTGTTTGGCTCCCGGGCCAGGAATGAAGGGCCAGCTCTGTTCCAGGCAGAAGTGCTGGCACCTGCCACTGTTCCTTTGTTGAGACTCACACACACAGCAAGCAGGCTCAGGTGGGTGCCATATCTGGTCTCCATCAATTTGGCTAACATTGCCCTCCCCTGTGTGGTGATTCCATGAGACTGTTACAACCAACCCTTCCATAAACCCAAAACTTTTCCAGTGGCTGTTCTTCACAACCTGCTGACTTCAGGCCACTCTGGATTTTGCTAAATCTCTCAAAGGTCCACAAATCCCAAAGACGCAGTGTCTGGCCTTTGCATGTTCGGTACTTCTAAGTGGCCCCAAGTCTGGCATTAGTAGCAGCCAGTCTTGGCTCACAGCATAGGCAGCTACAAACCTCAGATCAATTTGTAGCTCCTACCAGGTGGCCCTGTGCTGTGCACAGGCAGACACTGTCTTAGATCTGCATTATAACTGCTCTCAAGGTGCCCCAGAGTCAACACACCTGATGGGCAGATTCAGACCACATCAAAGCACCACCCAATTAGTGCCACAAACACTGCACCCAAAGGGCAAACTCAGCAGGTACCAGAGCCCTGCTAAAATGAATCCCAATCCCTGGAGACAGCTCCCATACAATAGCTCATCTGCTATAGTCACGGCCAGTTTTCAAAGCCAGACAGCCTGAGGGTCAATCCCACCCACTGGTGTGTCAACAACAATTAAGGCTCAATTATTATCAGGAGGACACACACAACCCACATAAAGGACATCCCTGGAACACCTGGCTCAGGTGATCAGGTGTTATATTGTCAATTAGAAGACGCCTTCATCAATAAGCCAAATTTATTTGGAGTCCTTTTCATTTCACTAGTGCTAGCAGGCCCAGAGGAAATCTTCTCAAATTCTGGGCCCCAACATGGTGGAAGTCTTCCCTATTTATAGTTTTTTTCAGCTCTTTGTTTTCCAAATTTGGAACGAGACTTCCGGACCTTCTGAGAAAAAGTCTTGTTTGCTGGGACAGGGCCATGAGACCATCTCTCAACCTGGCCTGGCGCCAGCACTGACAACTCTGTCTGGGGCAGAGTTTATGGCCTCTCTGGAATGGGAGTAGTCTTATTTTTCCCTATTATTTAAGCAAGCAAGCGTTTACAGAAGCCAGAATAGCAGGGTTAAAATTTTAAACAGAAGTTTTTACCCAAGATGGAGGTTACTGTGCTTCATAGGGAGTCACTGGGCCTCATAGGACACCTACCACATAAGGCCCCCCTTCCAAGACTTGGAGACAAAGCAGATCTATCTATATAACACATAGAAACAAACAGAGGGGCAGCCAAAATGAGGAAACAAAAATGTCGAAATGAATAAACAGAACAAAAGTCTAGAAAAAGAACTAAAACAAAATTAAGGCATGCTATCTACTAGATAGAGAGTTCAAAGTACTGATTATAAGGATAGTCAAATAACTTAGGGGGAGAATAGATGAACTCAATGAGAATTCACACTTAGACAGAAACCATAAAAAAACACAGAACAGACTGAAATGAAGAAAACAATAAAATGAAGATAGAATTGACAGCAGATAACATGAGTAAAAGATAGTTTGAAACTCTGAAGTATAAAACATTCAATATGAAAAATGATGGACAAGAATAAAAAAATGGATAAAAGACTGAAATGTAAGTTTTAAAACCATAAAAATCCTAGATGAAAACACAGGCAGTAAAACCTGCTGATATGTCTCCTAGGATAAGGGAAACAAGAAAAAATAAACAAATGGGACTACATCAAACTAGCTTCTGCACAGCAAAGGAAACTGTCAACAAAATGGAAAGGGAGCCCACTGTATGGGAGAACATATTTGGCAATGATACATCTGATAAAGGGTTAATATCCAAAATATATAAGGAACTCATACAACTTAACAAAAGGAAGACAAA
>NW_005355985.1:69186-70825 GCF_000412655.1 Myotis brandtii | reverse complement strand
TAGTGCAGGGGTGGGCAAACTTTTTGACTCGAGGGCCACAATGGGTTCTTAAACTGGACCAGAGGGCCGGAACAAAAGCATGGATGGAGTGTTTGTGTGAACTAATATAAATTCAAAGTAAACATCATTACATAAAGGGTACGGTCTTTTTTTTTTTAGTTTTATTCATTTCAAATGGTCCGGATCCGGCCCTCGGGCCGTAGTTTGCCCACGGCTGTATTAGATAGATCTGCTATACTTCTTAAGCTGTTTCTGACTAATACATCAGGCAAAAACTCAAAGCCTCCAGAGACTGCCTCTGCCTACAGACTGATAGGATTCGTCTTGAATAGCCCTCAGGCAATTGTCCACAGGTATGGTGGGAGTTTTTTTCAATAGGGTGGGGCAATTGCTTCTGCCTGGAGGCTAATTGTTATTCTTAGTCTCTACTAGTAATGGGCCTCAGAAACTCCGCCCTGTGGGGTAAGGTGTTTTCCAATAGTGTAGGTCATCTGTCTTCCCCCCAGGCAAAGCCACTTGTATAGCAAATGTCTGCATGAGAAAGATGACCTCTGCAATGTGAGGGAATATTCAGCACAGAAAACTGGGGTGTCTGCATTCTGAGTTCTAACTCCAGAGCCGCTGATCCTGGCTTCTGCTCACACATCTCCAGTCCACCCTGTCCTCCCTCCACTGGAGCACAAAGTGAATGTCTGCACAGGGAATTTTGTGCGTTGGCTCTTTAAGAGGGTGCCTGTATTTCCAGCTATCTCTCCCTGGCAGACAGCAACCCCACTGCTTTTCACAGCCAGATGTTGTGTGGGTACCCTTCTCAGTTCTGGTGCTCTCTGCTGGGGGGCCCAGCTTGGGGATTAGACCCCAGAGTTCTCAGTGGCATCCCCCCACCCAGCTGAGATATCTCTCCAGGACTTCAGTTGCTGTCTGTGGAACCCAGCCAGCCCTTTCGCACCTCCATGCCTCCTATCAGTCTCTATGCCATCTCCACTTTCCGTCTTCAGTTATCAGGGTTCTCTCCAGTTAGTCTTCCGTTGATTATTCAGGAAGTTTTTCTTATTTTAGTTTGGTTCTGGGAGCATGTCTGTGCAGCATCCACTTACTCTGCCACCATTTTTAATCTCAGAGATTCTTTTATTACAGCTGCACAGTATTCCATGATATAAATGTACCACAACTTTTTTTTCCACTCATCTACTGATGGGCACTTGGGCTGTTTCCAGATCTGAGCTATTGTAAATTGTGCTGCTATGAACATAGGGGCACACACATTCTTTCTGATTGGTGTTTCAGGTTTCTTAGGATATATTCCTAGAAGTGGGATCACTGGGGTCAAATGACAGTTCTATATTTAATTTTTTGAGGAAACTCCATACTGTTTTCCATAATGGCTGAACCAGGTCTGCATTCCCACCAGCAGTGCATGAGGGTTCCCTTTTCTCCACACCATCATTTGTTGATTTGTTGATGATAGCCATTCTGACAGGTGTGAGGTGATACCTCATTGTCATTTTAATTTGCATCTCGATGATGATCAGTGAGATGAACATTTTTTTTTCATATGTCTCTTGGCCTTCTGTATGTACAGTTTAGAGAAGTATCCATTTAGGTCCTTTGCCCATTTTTTAATTGGAATGTTTGCTTC
>NW_005355985.1:62599-68571 GCF_000412655.1 Myotis brandtii | reverse complement strand
ATGCCTGTTCTTATGCCAGTACCAGGCTGTTTTGATTACGGCGGCTTTGTAGTATAACTTGAGATCTGGTATTGTGATTCTTCCAACTTTGTTCTTCTTTCTCAAGATTGCTGCAGCTATTCAGGGTCTTTTTTGGTTACATGTAAATTTTTGGAGTATTTGTTCTAGATTTGTGAAATATGCCTTTGGTATTTTAATTGGGATTGCATTAAATCTGCAGATTGCCTTAGGTAGTATGGACATTTTTATGAAGTTGATTCTACCAATCCATGAACACAGAATATTCTTCCACTTGTTTATATCTTCTATCTCTTTTTTCAATGTCCTGTAGTTTTCTGAGTACAAGTATTTTACCTCCTCAGTTAAGTGTCTTTATCTGGTTTTGGAATTAGGATAATGCTGAGTTCATAAAAAGAGTTTGGAAGTGTTCCTTTCTCTTGGATTTTTTGGAATAGTTTGAGGAGTTTAGGTGTTAGTTCTTTGAATGGTTGGGAAAACTCCCCTGTGAAGCCCTCCGCAGCCAGGCTTTATTCTCTCTACCCATTTTTTTGATTGGGTTGTTTGTTTGTTTGGTGTTGAGTTTTATGAGTTCTTCATATATTTTGGATATTAAACCTTTGTTGGAGCTGTTTTTTGCAAATATCATCTCCCATCAGTCAGCTGCCTCTTTTTTAGTTGTTGTCAGTTTATTTTGCTGTGCAGAACATTTTTAGTTTGACATAGTCCCATTCATTTATTTTTGCCTTTATTTCCCTTGTTTTTGGAGTCAAGTTCATAAAATGTTCTCTATGACCAACATCCATAAGTTTAGTATGCTTTCTTCTATGTAATTTATTGTTTCAGATCTTATATTTAGGTCTTGGATTCATTTTGAATTACTTTTTGTACAATGGGACAAATTGTAGTCCAGTTTCATTCTTTGCATGTGGCTTTCCAGTTTTCTCAGCATCATTTATTGAAGAGGCTTTCTTTACTCCATTTGTGTTTCTGACTCCTTTGTTGAAAATTAACTACCCATATACATGTGGTTTTATATTTAAGCTCTCAATTCTGTCCATTGACCCGTGTGTCTGTTTTTCTGCCAATACCATGCTGTTTTGATTATCATAGCTCTGCAGTTTAACTTGAAGTCAGGTAGTGTAATATCTCTGGCTTTGTTCCTTTTTTCTCAGTGTTGCTTTGGCTATTCGGGGTCTTTTGTGGTTCTATACTAATTTTTTTTCTATTTATTTAAAAATTTCTTTGAGCCCTAACCAGTTTAGCTCAGTGGATAGAGCGTCAGCCTGTGGACTGGAGGGTCCCAGGTTCGATTCCGGTCAAGGGCATGTACCTTGGTTGTGGGCACATCCCTAGTGGAGGGTGTGCAGTAGGCAGCTGATCGAAGTTTCTCTCTCATCGATGTTTCTAACTCTCTGTCCCTCTCCCTTCCTCTCTGTAAAAAAATCAATAAAATATATTTAAAAAATTTCTTTGAGATTTTGATGGAGATTGCATTAAATTTGTATATTGCTTTGGGTAATATTTCCATTTTAACTATGTTGATTCTTCCAACCCATGAACATGGGATATTTTTCTAATTTATTGTGTCTTTTTCAATCTCTTTTAATAATGCTTTGCAGTTTTTAGTATATAGGTCTTTCACATTCTTTGTTAAATTTATTCTTAGGTATTTTATTCTTTTGGTTGCAATTGAAAAAGGAATGTTTTTTTTAAATTTCTTTATTTAAAGTTTCATTGTTAGTATATAGGAAGGCATTGGATTTTTGTACATTGAATTTGTATCCTGCAACTTTACTGTATATTTTTATTGTTTCTAATAGTTTTTTGGTGGAGTTGTTAGAGTTTTCTAGATACAGAGTCATGTCCTCTGCAAAAAGTGACACTTTTACTTCTTTCTTGCCAATTTTGCTACCTTTTATTTCTTTCTCTTGCCTTATTGCTCTGGTTAGGACTTCCAGAACATGTTGAATAAAAGTGATGAGAGTAGGAATCCTTGTCTTGTTCCTGATTTTAGAGGAAAAGCTTTCAGTTTTTTGCCATTGAGTACAATATTGGCTGAGGGTTTATCATATATGGCCTTCATTATGAGGTACTTTCCTTCTATTTTATGTTATTGAATTTTTAAATCATAAATGGTTGTTATATCTTTTCAAATGCTTTTTTCTGCATCTACTGATAAGATCATATGATTTTTATCCTCTCTTTTGTTAATGTGGTGTATTCCTTTGATTGATTTGCATATGTTGACTCATCCTGATGCCCCTGGAATGAACCCCACTTGATTGTGATGCATTATTTTCTGATGTACTGTTGTATTCATTTGCTAGTATTTTGTTTAGGATTTTTGCAACTGTATTCATCAGAGATATTGATTTGTAGTTTTTTTGTTTGTTTTGTTTTTGTGTGTGTTATCCTTGCCAGGTTATGGTATCAGGGTTATTTTGGCCTCATAAAATGTGTTAGGAAGTATCACCTCTTCTTCAATTTTTTTGGAAGAGTTTGAGAAGGGTAGGTTTTAAATCTTCTTTGAATGTTTGGTAGAATTCACTGGTGAAGCCATCTGGTCCTGGACTTTTGTTTTCTGGGAGGTTTTTGATGGTTGCTTCAATTTCCTCACTGCTGATTGGTCTATTTAGATTTTCTAGTTCTTCATTATTTAGTCTCGGAAGGTTATATATTTCTAGGAACTTAAGCATTTCTTCTAGTTTATTGAATTTGGTGGCATGTAGTGCTTCATAGTATTTTAGTATGATCCTTTGTATATCTGTTAGGTCTGTGGTGACTTCTCCTCTTTCATTTCTGATTTTGTTTACATGGGTCTTTTCTCTTTTTTCCTTAGCGAGTCTAGTCGGGGGCTTGTCAATTTTATTAATCTTTTCAAAGAACCAGCCCTTTTTAAATTAAATTTTTGTATAGTCTTTTTGTTCTCTATTTTATTGCTCTAATTTTTCATTTCCTTTCTTCTGGTGATTTTGGGTTGCTTTTGTTCTTCTATTACTAGTACTTTTAAGATGTAATGTTAGGTTGTTTACCTGGAATTTCTCCTGTTTCTTAAGATAGTCCTGTAATGATATAAACTTCCCTCTTATTATTGCTTTTGCTGCATCCCAGAAGTTTCCATATGTTGTATAGTCATTCTCATTTCTCGCTCTCAATTTTATATATATTTAGGGGAGTTGAAGAGAGAGGGAAAAACAGAGAGAAACATCGATGTGAGAGAAACACATCAATTGGTTGCCTCCTGCACGAGTCCTGACCAGGGCCCAGGCAGGGGAGGAGCCTGCAACCAAGGTATGTGCCCATTACCAGAATCAAACCCGGGACCTTTTGATCCACAGGCTGATGCTCTATCCACTGAGCCAAACTGGCCAGGGCTCTCTCTATATCTTTTGATCTCACCGTTTATTTCTTCTTTGACCCCGTTATTTTTAGTAGGATGTTGTTTAATCTCCATGTACTTGTGGGTTTCTTTACTTCCTTTTTGCAGTTGATTTCTACTTTTAAGGCATCATGGTCAGAGAATATGCACGGGATAATTTCAATCTTCTTGAATTTGTTGAGGCTAGTTTTGTGACCCAACATATGGTCTGTCCTTGAGAATGTTCCACGTACACTGGAGGAGAATGTGTAATCTGATGTTCTGCAACAAAAGGCTCTGTAAATGTCAATTATGTCCATTTGGTCTAGTGCAGCGGTTCTCAACCTGTGGGTCGCGACCCCTTTGGTGGTCGAACGACCCTTTCACAGGGGTCGCCTAAGACCATCCTGCATATCAGGTATTTACATTACGATTCATAACAGTAGCAACATTACAGTTATGAAGTAGCAAGGAAAATAATTTTATGATTGGGTCATAACATGAGGAACTGTATTTAAAGGGCCAGAAGGTTGAGAACCACTGGTGTGTCATTTAAAGCCAATATTTCCTTTTTTAATTTTCTGTTTGAATGATCTATCTAGAGCTGTAAATGGAATATTGAGGTCCCCAACTATGATTGTGTTTTGATCCGTTTCCCTTTAGTTTTGTGAGTAGTTGTTTTATATATGTTGGTGCTCCCTGGTTGGTTGCATATATGTTAAGAAGTGTTTTCTTGATGTAGTGTTCCCTTTATCAGTATAAATGTGCATTTTGTCTCATGCTATCTTGAAATCTATTTTTCATATTGGTTCTTTAAAAAATATATATATATTTATTGATTTCAGAGAGGAAGGGAGAGGGAAAGAGAGATAGAAACATCAATGATGAGAGAGAATCATAGATTGGCTGCCTCCTGCATGCCCCCTACTGGGATTGAGCCCGCAACCCAGGCATGTGCCCTGACTGGGAATAGAACCGTGATATCCTGGTTCATAGGTTGACACTCAACCACTGAGCCACACCAGCCAGGCAGATTGGTTCTTTTTTAAAGTTTTAATCTCTTTGTTAAAGTACTCATTTTGTTTATTAATTTGTTTTCTGCGTGCATGGAATTTCCTATCTGTATCCTCGCATCTTGCTGAGTGTTTTCAGAACTGCAATATTGAATTCTTGGTCATTCATATAAAATATTTCCATGTGTTGCAGCTTGCTTTCTGGAGGTTTTCATTTTCTTTCTGAGCTTCCTCATTCACATGGTTATTCATGGTATCTGCTGGTCTCTTCTGTTTAGGTGTTTTTGTATTATTGACTTTCCTCTGTCAGCTTTCTCTGAAGAGGTATTTTTACTGTTTTCCAGTAGGTGGCAGTGAATCACAAGATTTTTCCCTCTGTGACCTCCCAGAGCTGACCGTGGCTTCCCTCAGACACTCTGCTTGGGGGTGGGATTTGTTTTGCCCTCACCAAATGGCAACCCTGGACCTCCAAGGGGTCCCCTACCATAAGTCCCACCGGGAGATCAATCATAGAGGGAAACCGATTCCACTGCAATGGCTCTTGGTTTCCAGATAATGTGCTCTTCGACCCAACACCAAGGGCAACTGGAGGTGACTTTTGGGAGTCCAAGGGACGGCAGGGCTCTGTGGCTCTGTTTCTGTGTCTGAAACTCCTCTGCCCAGCAGCAGACAGCTTCAGCAGAACCCCTATGCCGGGCAGACCCCTATGCTGTGTCCTTGCCTGGACACCTTTGCAGGCTCAGCCGCTGTTCCCACCACTCTCCCTGCTGGAGAGCCACCAAGACTCTTCCTCCTGAATTATGGGAGGGCTTGCTGTCACCAGCTTCCTCCCCTCTCTGGGACGAGCTGGCCACCAGCTCCCAGGTGCAGGGCTGCATCCGTGGCTGTCTGAGCTCTCCTCCCTTCTCACCTCCCGTTTATTCCCAGTTGCCCACCTTTAGATGCTTCAGTGCACAGGCTCCTCAGGCACGCTTCCGTATTGAGCAGGGAACCCTTCGCTGAGCTATAGTTGATTAACTTGTTGAAGTTTCAGGGGGAGAGGCTAGGGGAATCTCTCACGTCTCCATTCCTCTGATGCCACTTAGATAGATATTTATTTTTAATATTGGCATTAAGTACTGTACACCTCCCTCTTTGAACTGCTTTTGATGCTTCCCATAGGTTTATGTTGTATTTTCATTTGTCTAAACATTTTTCTCTTTTGATTTCTCCTTTGACTCATTTGTTCTTTAAGAGCAGGCTGTTAATTTCTATTTGTAAATTTTACAGTGGATCTATCAGCAAGTGAATCGAAAAATTAAGTCAATAAAAAATCTGATGAACAGAATAAACTGGTGAATATAATAGAAGCAGGGGCATAGAAAGGGAGTGGACTGACAATTCTCCGGGGGAGAATTTTTTAGAGAAAGTGAAAGGAGGGGCGGTGGGGAGACACAGAGAGACAGGAGGAAGAGAGAAACATCGATGTGGGGGAGACACATTAATTGGTTGCCTCCCCATCACGCCCTCGCGGCTCCGCTGATCCCAGTGCTGGGAGGCATATTACCCTTTTACTATATAGGATAGAGGCCTGATGCACGGGTGGGGGCCAGCTGGTTTGC
>NW_005355985.1:60541-62264 GCF_000412655.1 Myotis brandtii | reverse complement strand
CAGGCGGGGAATGTTGGAGTCCTCCGTCACTGAAGCAAGCAAGCCTCCTGTTAGCTTCAAGCTGCCTGGCTACCGGCCGCCATCTTGGCTGGCAGTTAATTTGCATATCGCCCTGATTAGCCAATGGGAAGGGTAGCGGTGTGACACCAATCTGCATGTTTCTCTTTTATTAGTGTAGATAAGAACATTTTCAAAATGTTAGATAAGAAGTAGATAGTAAAGTAAAATTTAAAAATAAAGCGAGTATTTCTGCATTTAGATTTCAGATTATTAATAAACTAGAGGCCCAGTGCATGAAATTCCTGCACCGGGGGTGGTGGTGGGGGGAGGTCCCTAAGCCCGGCTTGTGTCCTCTCACAATCCAGGACCCTTCGGGGGATGTCAGGCCTAAACTGGCAGTTGGACATCCCTCTCGCAATCCGGGATGCTGCATGAACCAGTGACCATACTTTTCATACAGGTGAAGGCATCTTGACCTATTGTATGGGCAGCTACATTTTTTTGCCCTGATTATAAAAGGTAGTACATCACATGGTCCTTCTGAGGCAGGGGTACCATTTTCCCCATCTTATGGGTGGAAAAACTGAAGTAGAGAGAAGTTAGGTAATTGGCTTTGTCACCCAGTTATAAGTGTCAGAATCAGGGCTGACCACAAAATGTGCAAGCCAGAGTCCATGCATGTCACCACTGCATCATCCTGTTTTTTCAGTGTTAGAGTAGCCTTGCCAGGTTTTAATTTTTAAATTTAAGAGACTGCTCCCAATATATAGGGTAGAGTCCCTATGCCTGGCTGGTGAGCAGGGCCATCTGTGGAGCAACCAGTGGGCGGGGCGATAGGGGGGCCCCCACTGGCACCCACCTTGGCTGGTGGTCTGGCACTACCTGCTGGCCGGCCCCATCCCCCGATCTCCACCTTCAGTCACCTCCCTATTGGGGGGCAGATGCTCAGTGCAGGAACTGCCCCTGACCAGGTCATAATTGCTTCCTCTTTGCAAGCAATTGTGACTCCTCCTTGGGAGCAATTGTGACTCTTGCATTGAGAGTCTGCCCCTTGGTGGTCAGTGCGCGTCATAGCCACCAGTCGTTCCGGCGTTTGGTCGATTTGCATATTAGGGTTTTATGATATAGGATTCTTAGTCTTTCTTATTTTATGTGATTCAGAAATGTTGAAATGATGTAAACAATAAATATACCAAATACAAAAGTTTATGTGGGAGAAGTGAATCTCTCAGGGAGAAGTGTCTATTCCATTTTATTCTTCAGTAACATTTAGGACTATACTTTAGAGATATATGTGTTCCATTTACATGGGATCTAGTTTTGTAGATTTAGATAATACAAAAGAATCACAACAATATGTCTATGCACACTTAGGAAAGGTTTGTTACAGTGAAAATATGGTACATACTAAAAATAAGCAGGAGGAAGCCCTAGCCAGTTTGGCTCAGTGGATAGAGTGCCGGCATGTGGACCAAAGGGTCCCAGGTTTGATTCTGGTCAAGGGCACGTACCTCAGTTGCGGGCTCTGGTCGGGGCTCGTGCAGGAGGCAACCAATCAACGTGTTTCTCTCACATCGGTATATCTCTCTGTCTTACCCTCTCTCTTCTACTCTCTCTAAAAACCCAATGGAAAAATACCCTTGGGTGAGGATTTTTTTAAAAAAATTTATTTTATTGATTTTTTACAGAGAGGAAGGGAGAGGGATAGAGAGTTAGAAACATC
>NW_005355985.1:58670-59134 GCF_000412655.1 Myotis brandtii | reverse complement strand
AGTTCCTCATGTTGTGGTGACCCCCAATTTCATTGTTACAAATTGAACATAATTAAAGCATAGTGATTAATCACAAAAACAATATGTAATTATATATGTGTTTTCCAATGGTCTTAGGCGACCCCTGTCAAAGGGTCGTTCAACCCCCAAAGGGACCTAAGCAAATACTCTCAAGGTTTTATTATTATTATTTGCATAACTAATTCACTTCATTGTGCTGATGGAGTGGTCATAATAATCTGGCCACTCAGTGTAATGGCTGGAAATTTCCCAAATCTGGGGATAGATATAGACGTATGGATGCATGAAGGAGAAAGGTTTCCAATAGATTCAAATGAAAGAAGACTTCACCATGGTAAAGAACCTACAACCAAGATTACTTTATCCAGCAAAGCTATCATTCAGAATTGAAGGTTAAATAAAGAGCTTCACTGATAAGAAAAAGCTAAGGAGTTCATCCACCA
>NW_005355985.1:56248-57800 GCF_000412655.1 Myotis brandtii | reverse complement strand
GGGATGCGGGAAGAGACTGGACAAAAATCGTACACCTATGGATGAGGACAGTTGCGGGGGGGCAGGGCAGAGGGTGGGGTGGGAACCGAGTGGAGGGGAGCTATGGGGGGGAAAAAGAGGAACAACTGTAATAATCTGAACAATAAAGATTTAATTTTTAAAAAAAGAAAGTGAAATGATAAAAAATGATATCCTATGCTAATGAAAGCCAAAAGATAAAAGGCCTCTATTTTTATATTAGTAACTTTATGATGAAAACAGTTATAGGATACAAACAAGGACATTATATAATGACAAAACAGTCAATTTATCAAGAGTACATAACAATTGCCAATATAAATGCACCCAACATTGGAGCACTGAATATATAAAGAAAATATTAAGAGGTCTGAAGGGAGACAAAGCAGCCATCCAATAATAGCAGGGGACTTTAACACTCCATTTTCAACAATTGATAGATCATTCAATCCTATATAATAAAAGGCTAATATGCAAATCGACCAAACGGCGAAATAACCAGGTGCTATGACATGCACTGACCACCAGGGGGCAGATGCTTAACGCAGGAGCTCCCTCTTGGTGGTCAGTGCACTCCCACAGGGGGGAGCACCGCTCAGCCAGAAGCCAGGCTCACTGCCTCTTCCACCTCTGCAGCAACGCTAAGGATGTCCAACGATCGGTGGGGAATGGGCCTAAGATGTCAGTCAGACATCCCCCGAGGGCTCCCGGGCACGCTCTCTGCACTGGAAGTTCAGTAAATGTGGTTCTGTTTCCTCAAGGTAAACTACATGCTCTGGAGTCGCGGGTGTGTGTGTGTGTGTCGGGGTGGGTTCGGGGGAGGCTGAAATCCACCACATGTCACCTAACCCGGAGTGGACTGTGGGAACTGGAAAGTTTCTGGCTCGACTTCCTTCCCATCCCACCTTGCTACTGCAGCCTTGCCCCAGACAACATCATCAAAATGCAATGTTCGGTTTAAAGCCCTTTCCATCCGAAGGTGTTTGGTACTGTGAGATCATTGTCCTCCGGACATGCCATTGGGCTCACTGATTCCATGGCAACGCTCCCTCCCTCACTGGTCTCCCACCTACTTTCACTTTTCACCAGCTTGTCAGGAAAATAAGGTCTGGAGCCACTGTCTCCATCCAGAGGCCTCCGTAAGAACTGCTCTAATGACAGAAGCCCTCTAATGATTTTCATGTTTTGTTTTTTTGTTGTTGAACTTGTAACGTTGAAATAATTATAGATTAACAGGAAATTACAAAAAAAAAGTACAGAGTGGTCTTGTGTACCCTTCCTCCAACACTTACTAGTATATCCTATATAATAAAATGCAAATTGACCGAACAGCGGAACGACCGGTTGCTGTGATGCATACTGGCCACCAGGGGGCAGATGCTCAATGAAGGAGCTGCCCCCGGTGGTCAGTGCACTCCTATAGGGGAAGCACTGCTCAGCCAGAAGCCCGGCTCACAGCTGGTGAGTGCAGTGGCGGTGGTGGGAGCTTCTCCTGCCTCCGCAGCAGTGCTAAGGATGTCTGACTGACAGCTTA
>NW_005355985.1:46488-53655 GCF_000412655.1 Myotis brandtii | reverse complement strand
TTTCCCAGGGCAGCTGAGCAGTGGCAGAGCTCCAGGCCCTACACCCTGCCTGCTTTTGATCCAGCAAGAAAAAGCAAGTCTGTTCCCCAGAAATCTCAGTCCAAGTCTCCTTGAGTCTCCTTAGCTGTTCTTGGGTTCCACAGTTACCCCTCATGGCAATGGGCACAGGGGTTGTATTGACCCATGTGGGCCGTGGACATGCCTTCCACCCTTAGCATCGGAGATGGTACCAACTTCATGCATCGTTATGTCTTCAGTAAAGACATCACAGTGTTTTTCAATTCACTGAGGAAGGGACTGTCTGACAGAGCTTTGTGCACAGGCCTGGCCTTGTGACCGGCTTGAGGTAAACGTTCAGTAGGTGGTTATTACATAAGCGAGGGAAGAAACAGTTCACTCCAGATGACAGGAAATCCATAAAAAAACAAGCATGTCAAAGAGAAGTTAAAAATCAATCAACGCCACACCCTTTATTTAAATGTGAAATGCTGCACTCTGTACTTGGACTTCATTTACTAAATAGTATCCTATATAATAAAAGCCTAATATGCAAATTGTTGATTGGAGGAATGACCCGTGGTTGGGGGGGGGCGGGGGCCCTGTGAGTGGGCAGCGCCAGGCCAGCCAAGGTGGGTGCCAGCGGGCAGAGGGAGGGGATGGTGATTAGGGGGCGGCAACAACCAGCTGCGGGGCAATGGGGGCGGGGCCAGAGCTGCCCCCTGGTGGTCAGTGTACTCCCATAGGGATGTCCGCACAGAGCAGGCCTAAACTATCAGTCGGATGTCCCCCGAGGGCCCCTGGACTGTGAGAGGGTGCAGGCTGGGCTGAGGTACCCTTGTCCCCTTCTGAGTGCACAAATTTTTGTGCACCGGGCCCCTAGTTTTAAAAATAAAGTTACCATTCTCTGCTGCTTTGGGTTATTGACTATACTTCTCAACTTGAAATATGATGCAAGAACCTAATACTTATTGTATTTAAAGGACCCTACATTTTCGACTAACACTACATATTCAAATTTACTGGAGTGATACCATTATATTATTAGCATCATAATAATTGCTAGAGTTAATACATTTTGAGCACTTAGCATGTGTCAGTATATTTTGCTTAAGCACTTTATACATATAAATTCATTGGCTCCTCCCAAGAAGATATGGTGATCTAAAGTCAGGATAGCAGGGAGACGAAAGCAGAAGTCTTTTAAACAAACATGTGACTAGGAGCCACTGTTTACCTTTAACATATCATAATTTGTCTGGTTTAGGTGAAATCATTCTAATCTACAAAGATATAATATAAAAAACAGTGCAAAAAATAACACCTAGGTGTATTTTGGTATTTACTATGGAAACTGATGAACAAAATAGAAACAGAGACAGGGAGCAGACTGACAGCTGTTAGAGGGAGTGGGGAGTTGAGGACCAGATGAAAGAAGGTGAAGGGATTAACCTAAGAAAATATGTGCATAACCCACAGACACAGACAACGTGTGGTGATGCCAGGAGGCAGGGGGCAGGGGCTGGGTGGAGCTGGGCAAAGGGGAGGAAATGAGGCATCTGTAACAGTGTCAACAATAAAAATAAAAAAAGAAATTTTCAAATAAAACTTGGGGTAGAAAATATTAGTGATACATTCAAGCTTACTATGAAATCCGAGGTGCAGACCTTGAATCAAGATTTATTAAAATAAAGAGGGAAACGAAAATATCCGTCAGTATCCTTCGTTGCAGAGGCACCGAATCTCCTGGTAGCCATGAAACCTAAGCCAGACAGAAACACTATTTTCAGAGCAAACCAGCAGAATTCCCACAGTCATGTTCTTTGAGATGCTGTTTCTTCCCTAGCAGCATTCTTTCTTTCTTTCTTTCTTGTCTGAACAAAGCAGCTTCTGACAGTTTCAAAAAGTAGCTGCCTGTGTCCAATTAAAAAGGAGAATTATCTGCCTGAAAAAGTTCTCTCACACCCTCATTCTAAAGACCTTTGCACATATTTCATCAAATAGACCAACAAAGGATGATGTGATCGACTGGAAGAAAAAATGTTAAAGTACAGATGACTGTATTTCCCGAATATCTTCTTGTAGACAAGGAAACTGAAGTTATATATTTCTTTCCCACCATTTAACATATGACACCAATAAGATGTGGTCATCAGAAGTATTGAATTCTATGGTTACTTTTGGGGGGTACCTTCAACCGACATGCCACATTGTGTATGTTTAAGGGGTACAACATGTTGATTTGATACGTTTATGTGCTGCAACATGACAATCACATGACATAGCTTTAGTAACACCTCGATCCCATCACATAGTCACTCTTCTTCCGTGGGGAGAACATTTAACATCTAGTCTCTTGGCCACGTTGACGTATGTCATGCTGTGTGGTTGACTATAATCACTGTGCTGCTCTAGAACTTATTTATCGACTAGTTGCCTGCAATTAATTGTTGTAACATGTTCCTCAACTACTACGGGACCTCTGCCTACACCCACTCATTTATGGAATCAATATTTGTTAAGCAATGACGTGGCTGTGCTTAGCAATTCTAGCACGCTTATAAGTGCTGGTTATACCATGGTGAACACATTCCTTGCCTTCATAGAACTTACGTCCTAGGAGTAGAGATGTGAAACAGCCAAGTAAACACATAAATTAGATAGTTTTAGATAGTGAGTATGCAGATACGACTACAAAGAAGGAACGGGGACAAGGGAATGTGGTAGAGAATGACTGGATTGAACTTTAAACGGTGAGATCAGGGAGAAGAAACAAGACATTGTAAGAACAGTACAGACAGTGCTGTGCACCTCTTACCCAGCTTTCCCGTCGGCATCTTACATGCCCGTATTACATTACTGCAGTAACCCTGCGGGTCCTGGGCTTGTCTGTGCATTCTCTTCGGGGCTTAACTCCAGGTGGTGAACTAGGTCTTGTCCGCTACAAATGATGTCATCAGAAATGAAAAAAGACAACACACAGAACGGGAGAACATTTTCATAACCATGTATTTGATAAAGAATTTGTATCCAGAATATATAAAGAACTATGATGATTGGATAAAAACACAAGGGGAAATGTTAGTATGATTTATTGGTAGGAAACTGCTAGTTACTGGAAAGATAGACATTTTAGAGACAGAGAGGAGAGAGCTTGTCTAGACAGAAAACCTACAGCATTGCTTCTACTCTTGATGAGTTAATAAATATGCAGACTAAAATGACAAATCCAGAAATACGACTCATGCTTTCTGTCATTTCTCCTCAGTAAAACCAGTGAGCAACAGCAGAAGGTGTTCAGCCTTCTTCACTTGAATGCCACAGGAAAAACGTATTTCACTTAGCCCCTGAATATCCAATTGTATTATTCTGGAATTAAATTCTTTCTCTGTTCCAAACAAGTTTAAATGTTGAAATCCTACCCCTGAATTATTATTCTAAAGTTACCATAACTTGTTCTCAAGGCCTTACAACTGATTGGAGGAGGTTAGGCAGGGTGAACTCCCTAACTTCAAGTCAACTGATTTTAGATGCTAATCACATTCACTGAAGACCTTCGCAGACCACCTAGGCCAGCGTTTGATTAGATAACTGGCTGACAGAAGACCAACCACCACGCCCTCCAAATCTGCATCACACGTACAGCTGATATGCCTGTGGTTTGTTGCCTATATGAATAATTGAAGAAATTCATATGTTGATGTTAGAGACAGTAAAAAGAGAGAGAATGTTTTCCACCCAAGTTTATGTATGAATCGCAGCTTAAGCATTGCAGTTTGCAGAAGTGACTATCATTGTGACCTTCTGCTTCAGATTCCAAGGACCCTCACCAGCATTATTTTTAGAAAATCTTCAGAGAGCATCATCGTTCCGAGTGCCTTGAGTGACTTTAATTGACAGCTACACAGACTCATTGCCTGCACTCCTGGAACTTAGAATCTAAGACGGTTGGACATGGACCTGGAGCAGAATAAAAGCAATGCATGACTGAGGCAATGCATGACTCTGAGCTGTCAAGCCAAGGTCAGGTGCACCCGAAGAGGCTGGAGAAAGAAGCGCAGGGAGAGGCTCTCGCTCAGACCGGGCAGAGGTGAGCAGGCAGCTGGGATGAGGACGAGGCGGTCAGGCTTGTCTAAAAGCCAAGCCATTGCGTTTCTCTGTCACAATGAACTGACGGCTGTTGGCAGGTGGGACTGAGGAGAATGCACAAGCATTACTCCCCCACTGCCCTGTGTTTGGCCCTCGGCTCGCTCAGGTTCTCATGGACTCACAGTCCATCCCTGGAGAGGAGAACGGGCCCCGCTGCTGTCTTCCAGGCACAGCTTCTCTGCGTGCGGTGCTCCCCCAGGAAACATCAGGATCCCAGTGCTCTCCCTTCAGCGTCCCTCCCCACCGTTCTCTGCATGAGCCGCCTTTCCTTTCCCCCAGCAGCCTCTGCGGGTCATTCCTTGGGTGCCGGCCACTATTCTAGGCAATCGGGGTTCAGCAGAGAACAGCCGGAGACACGCGAGTACCAGGTCAGCGGGGAGGCAGGCATTAGGAGGGAGCAGAAGGAGAAAATGGCTACTGGTGAAAACCAGGAGACTTCGTGCTGGTCCACAGGCCGGTGCACCTCCGTGACATGCTGTTGAGCCGAGTGCCAGGTTCCTGGAAAAGTGCCGAAGCCCACGGTGCTGGTCTCCAGCCGAGCGAAGCTTTAGGAGACTCAGACCTGCACTGAATGGCTGTCGCATCCCAGCGCAGCTGCTGCGCACAGAGGGTCCTGAGAGAGGACTGGTTTGTGCTCAGATGGTGAAGGGCTGTTAAAAATGTCAGGATGCATTAGTAAGAGCTGGTAACCCGCTAATGCCCAAGCCTCTCCCATGCCCCCACACATGCCCTGGTCTCTGTTGGAGCCCTCGGGGCCTCCCCAGCATCTAACAACCAAATGACGAAGGCGGGCAGCATGCAGCCCCGGGCCCTGCTTTGGCACGGTGGGCGGAAAGGACGCAAGGACGCAGACATGTGCCACCTCAGTTATGAAATACAGGGTGGGGGGATGGTAGGCTTGCAGTTGCTCAATTATATAATTATATAATAATCCTATATAATAAAAGCCTAATATGCTAAGTGTCCAGTCGTCTGGTCGGCCTTTCAAACAATCAAAGCGTAATATGCTAATGATATGCTAAGGCTGCTCAACCGCTCGCTGTGATGTACACTGACCACCAGGGAGCAGATGCTCCGACTAGTAGGTTAGCTTGCTGCTGGGGTCTGGCCTATCGGGACTGAGCGAGATGGACCAAACATACCCTGGAGCCCTCCTATGGTCCCTCCCCAGCTAGCCAACCTCCCACATCCCTCCCTGGCCCCGGTCATGCACGGTGTGGTCCCTCAGCCTGGCCTGTGCCCTCTTGCAATCCAGGACCCCTCGTGGGATGTCAGAGAGCTGCTTTCGGCCCGATCCCACAGGCCAGGCTGAGGGACCCCACTGGTGCATGAATTCGTGCACCGGGCCTCTAGTTAACAAATAATAACATAAGAATAAAGTGTGTTTCAAGTACTCACAACTGTAAACCTACCTTTGCCCCACCCTGTATGCAGCATCTCCTTAAACAAAACCCCCAGCCAGTGAAGGGATGGCAGCTTCGCTGCGGACAGTCGGCTGCTCAGGGGAGAGGGTCGCAGGCGCACCTGGTGGCTCTTCACAGCCAGGCTCCCAGCCTGTGCGCAGCTGGCCAGCATGAGGTGCTGGGTAAGTGGGCGCCAGGGACCCGCTTGTGACGATGTTGTTGACTGGAGTGGACACTTGGGTGGCGGTTGGGACGCTCACCTGTGGGCTGGTCCCCTCCTCCCTCGCCACCGGCAGGAGCCCAGGCGGCAGCCAGAGAGGATTCCCCATGGTGCACCGCAAGGCATCATGTCTTCAAACGGCTCCTCCGTTTTCTTTACAAAAGTTACTGTGTTTGAATTCTGATAATTTAATTTTTATTTTTAAAGATTTATGGACACGTGGCTTTAAAAGTTAAGTTGTTCTACACGGTCAACCATGGAAAGTGGTGGATTTCCTTTCTGATTTCAGCCGCGATTAGATTTTGGATCTCGGCTACAACCAGATCCTCTCTAAACGGATACAGTTGTCCACTTTTTTTTCATGAGCTGACTCATCTAAATGAATTGCTGGGTGAAATTCGCTCTGTCAGTGCTTGGTTTGATAGTTGCTGTGTGACCTAGTTCCTGGAACGAGGAATTGGGGAGCTTCCTGAAAATGTTTCCTGCTTTCAGAGATGCCTGGGAGCGTGGCCCTCTTTCCACCAGATTCTGACAGCTCTGCGCAGGACACCAGAGATGGCCAAGACTCGGCGCCATCCTAATCCCTGAGGAGAGCTGGCCGCTCAGCCACGCTGACATCCTAAGGCTAGACGATGAGCCGCCGTGCCCCGGACACTTGTTACATAAGATAATACGTCATTTCAGGGCTTCAGCAGGTGGAGATGAGGTTTGTTAACTCCAGCAGAAAGCAGCCTCCAGACCAAAAAATTCTCTACTTCTTCCATACTGTGCCAGCCGGGGCAGGTCTTTAAGTCGCCAAACAAAATGTGCACATCGCCGCCAGGACTTTACAGTCCAGAGATCACGACTAGAACACGGACCGAGCGTAATAACCTCTCACCAGTTACCCAACTCGGGAAAAGGATTCCTTCCACACCAGTTGGGAGTTCTGGGTCACTAGCAGATAGATTTACTTGTTAGATATGATTTTTTTTTTTAAATTCTCCCCCTGAGGATTGTGATCTTTATGGAAAACAATCCTTTCTAGACACACATAATGTTAAACGATGATTACGGGCTCATGCTTTCATTTTCATTCTTCATTCAATTCAGAGCAGTCTCACCTTGAGGTGCCAGGTCAGCTTACATTCAAAAAGTCAGCTGGTGATGATGTCACATGGTCTCCTCATCACCCACAGGCACCACAGGTCTGAGCTCTATTGAAACGCTGATCTAGAAATAAATGCCTTGTTTAGACTGAGGACTGCGTCTGGATTACTTAGCCTCCCCATCCACTTCTCCAGAGCGAGGTGGTTTGGAGTGGACACAGTAATTAACGTGGCCATGACGTTCGTGGGGGGTGGGAGGAGGAGGAGGGATGCACCCTGAGATGGGCACAACGTCCCTTGGGACTCAAAC
>NW_005355985.1:25046-44841 GCF_000412655.1 Myotis brandtii | reverse complement strand
GAAGAGGCGTGATCAGAGACTGCTGTCCTGACCCAGGAGCCCGCTGCCCTTCACTGAACCTTACGTCTTCTGCGCACATTATGGTTACTTAGTGTGCATTTGGGAGGTGCTCTCTGCCTACAGCCTCGCCTTTACTAATGGTCTCACTTAGGCAGCCTTGGAATTCTGAACACCTGGGAGTTGGCCAAGTCTAGTTTTTATTTCCATTTGTGTTGAGCCACCCAAGAGGAAGTTGTTTTCGTAGGAACAGTGGAAGGAAGTGCCACTTCCTTAAATATTTGATTCACAGAAGTAACTTCATGTTCTTAGATGTCCAATGGCAATTGTGATGTGTTAACTTGGACGAGGTGTGGGGTGCCCAGGCATGTGCATGTGGCCACACGTTACTTCTGGGTGTGTCTGTGGGGGTGTTTCTGGGTCACATTAATGGATGATCGCTACGCTGAGTGCAGCCCCATGTGGGTGGGCCTCAGGCAGTCCCACGGAAGGCCTGAACAGAATAAAAAGCTGAGGAAGAAGGAACCCTTCCTCTCTGCCTGACTGTCTTTGAGCTGTGACACTGGCCTCCTCCTGACTTTGGACTCGGATTAGGACTTACACATCGGCTCTCCTGGTCTCCAGTTTGCTGACTGTAAATCTTGAGTTTCTTATTCTCCATAGTCACGTGAGGCATTTCCTTACAGTAAATCTCTTTTATCTATCTGTCTGTCTGCCTGTCTGTCTATCTATGTGTCTATCTATGTGCTTGTCTGACTGTCTGTCTGTATCTCCCATTGGTTCTGTTTCTCTAGAAAACCCAGACTAGAACAGTAACTTCCTGAAGCACTTCATGGTGCTGCCAGAATTATGAGTGCAGTGCCGGTGACTTACTGCTCACCCCAAGCGTTAGCCAACCCCGTGTCATTTATACATCAAAATAAGCAGTGACAGCAATGGTTTATCACGCATTGAGTAAAATAAGAGTCCATGTTTATGCTACTATAAGGAGGCAACTAAGTGTGCAAGGAAGGAAAAGCTCCTCCCTACAGAAATACATGTAGAAGAAATGATAGAATTAGGAATTCACCATTGGCAACCTCCATAGTAATAACTGTTTCAGGCAGGAAATGACAGGTTGGAAGTTTAATGAGACAGAGGATATTACATACCCTCACTGCAACCCCACCCGGGACAAAGGGAACCACAGAAAACTTACGGTGGGAAACCCAGTGGGCACTGCCTTACTGAGTGCTCCGGGTTAGTGGCACCTATCATCGGTCACACGGGTCCCATTCTCTCCTGAAGTAATGCACCAAGAAAGGGCACAGCCTCACCACATGGTGCTCCTGCCCAAACACACTGTGCGACCCTAATTGTGAGGAATACCAGAGTCTACAAAATGATGCTTTTCCAAATAAATGGCCTGAACTCTTCAGAAGTGTCAAGGGCAGCAGCCTGGAGAGTCCCGATTAAAGGCGACTAAAGAGAGAGGAAAACCAAACAACGAGTGCTCTTAGGCTGGAGCACACAGAAAACCAGATCTTTCCCTTTTCCTGTAGAGAATGTGTGTGAGAATGGGAACATGTGAATGATTTCTGTACATCACACTCACCTGTGTCACAGTTCATTTCCTGATTTCTGAGCTGTACTGTAGCCGCACAGAGGGCGTCCTGGTTTCGGGACGTACGCACTCCACATTCAGTGCCGAAGGAGCGTCATCTATCCCTTACTCTCCAGTGGTGCAAAGCGTGTGATTGCATCCACCTATCTCTATTTCTACAACCAACCATAAAGCAACTGTAAAAGGTTGACTTTTGAGGAATCTGGGTGAAATACACATGGATATTTTGTTGCCTTTGCAGTATTTTTGCAACTTTTCTGTAAAGCTTAAATCATTGTGAAATAAAAATTTAGAAAACAAGACCTGCAGTGGTAGGCTAGGTTGCAGAATCCTGAGCATACACGCTGAGGGCCCCAGGACCTGGTACAAGCTTGAACTCAGGCAGGCAAGCGTCTGCCCTCCTTATCCTCTCTACCGTAGAGAGGTTTCCTGATGGACAGCTTAGTAGAAAGTCAAGCCCAATGTATTCCCAATAGGCTTTTATTAGTGACTAGAGGCCTGGTGCATGAATTCGTGCATGGGTGGGGTCCGGCCAGCCTGTCCCAATCAAGGCCAATCGGGGGAGGCCGGCTGGGGGGAGGGCCGCCGGGGTTGGCTGGCCACAGTGCACGTCATAGTGAACTGTTGTTCCGGTCGTTCAGGTCATTCCAGTCGCTTAGCTTTATATATATACATAGATGATGATGATGGTGATGAAATAAACTGCCTGACAGCTGAAGCCCTTACAAATATTCTCATCCTATATAATAAAAGAGTAATATGCAAATTGTCCCCTTGACTGGGAGTTTGACCGGCATTTGACCAGGGGGTGGAGCCGGCCCACCAACTGCCTGTGGCCCCTCCCCTTGGCTGGCCCCGCCCCTGATCGTGCCCCACCCCCCATCAGGCGGGGCCTCCTGGCCAACCTCCTGTGTCCCCTCCCCCTGGCTAGCCCAGCCCGATTGGCCCTGATTGGGGCGGGCCAGCCAGACCCCACCCATGCACAAATTCATGCACCGGGCCTCTAGTAGTAGTATATGTGTGTTTTGACTTTATTCTTGACAAATGCATTAGTAACCATAACATGCATGAAAAATCATAGCATGTGAACCCCTGATGAGTGATTGTCTTATTACTCCATGAAATTTTAGGGAAGAAGATTGCATTCCATGTTTTCTAATGCTGAAGTAGACATTCCTACTACCCACACTAACACGAGATAGGGACAATGGGCCTTACTGCAACATTTAGGATGTTCTGGGTTTTGAAATATGTTTATATGTTTATATTTGGATATGGATGTGATTGATTTTCTGAGAATTCATGCAGAAAAAGCAAACAACGGATGCCCTGGACTCGCAGGGACATTTGGGAAAGTGCCCCGATGGGACATCTTGCCCATTTAACGTCTCTGGGGAACGTACTCCCTGCTGAGAACAGCTGGCCGTGTCCAGGTTGCCTGCTGACCACGGCCACTTACGTCCCGAAGCAGGCCAGGCCCATGGCTGAGTTTCAGGAGCATTTCCGTGCATGCAGCAAGCAGGCAGACACTGTCAGTAAACACTGAGAATGTTTTTAGGAGAAGTCATGTTGTGGCATGGTTTGAGGGTGCTGCTTCTTTGCGCCATCTGTGACTTTGCTTTTCCTCAGTCACAACAGCACCGGGGGGTGTGACACCCTCGTTAATGTTATGGCTACCGACAGGCTAAGAATGCGTTCCTGGTGCTGCACTCGCATCCTGAAGGTGACACTTCAGCTCTGGGGCGGCTCGGGGAGGGGAGCGAGCTGATTAGCGAGCGGGAGGTGTTCGCCAGCTGCTCTGAGCCTGTCTGTGAGTTTCCTACTTGTCCTGCTTCCATAACGGAATTTACAATTGAAATGGAAACTAAGAAGCCTGGCTGTCCCCGAATGGTTCGAAAGCATAAAAATATTCCTTCTATTTTGTTTACAAAGTAGTGAGACAGCTAGTCCGTGAGCCTGTCTTTGAGCTGCTCAAAAGACCCGCATCGGGTTGCAGAAAACTGCCCTGCAGTGCGCCATCTGGGACAAGTCATTCACCTCTAAGCGCCAGGGTCCACTAGCCTGTGCTGGGCTGGCATGCTGGTGGTGAATATATACAGGGACGGGAGAAGGCAGATTTACAGTTGTAAGTACACAAAACAGTCTATTCTTGTATTATTATTTATTAACTACTAATAGCCCTGCACAGGAATCCGTGGGCCAGTAGCTCGCCAGTAGCTTGCTGCCACCCTCCAGTAGCTCTCCGCTCACTGCCCCGCCCTCCTGTAGCTCCCCCACCCTCCCCTCTGCTC
The DNA here is from genome assembly GCF_000412655.1 of Myotis brandtii. Taxonomy (NCBI): domain Eukaryota; kingdom Metazoa; phylum Chordata; class Mammalia; order Chiroptera; family Vespertilionidae; genus Myotis; species Myotis brandtii. Next base: position 40,950 of record NW_005355985.1, on the reverse strand, counting down.
CCCTCATAGCTGAGGACATATTATGTACCAGGCATTTTACTGGAAACCATTCTGTGTAGATAAGCACAATTTCGGCTCTCATGGGATCCTTAGTAAATATCCACTTCTTGACCCACAGCCCTTTGACTTTCTTAAACTATACTGTTGTTCTGACTTGGCCCACACCACCAAGAAAACCGTATTCAAATACCTTCTCTGTGTGTATGCTGTTTTATTGAGGATGGGCCACGTGCCAGGCCAGGGGCTCAGAGTTTTGCATGCCTAATCTCCTTTAATCACCACAACACCCCCTAGAGGTGAGTGTGTTAGTTCTCGGTTTGTAAAGATGAGGAAATAGACATGGAAGGTCATTTGGGTAATTGGCAGGATTCAGATTCAAACCCAGGTGGTCTGACTACAGATACAGGCCCCGAGCCCCTTTAACAACAGCAGCAAATGTGTAGAGGCAGGCATGCATCTCCAGTCCTCCGGCCGGGACCCAGAGTTTAGCCTCCAGCCAAAGTCCTGCACATGCCAGCCCACCCGGCCATGGCCTCAGCCAAGAGCTTATTTTTCCTTCCATGCACTTGAGTGATTTCATTTTCCCCAATTCCTGGCCTAGAAGCTGCTCTGCTGAAATGTTGATTTACCCCGGGTGCTCCCACTATGGGGCAGGCACTTTAATTGCTTCCTAAAGGGGCCTTTGGTGCGCTTTTGAGAGTGCTTATTGGAATTTTTAAAGAATTATAATTTCCCAAAGCATGCTGTCATTAAAATCCCACCAACCTCACAGCCAGCGTCTTAATCTCCCCACTGTTCTGGGATTAAGCTTGCATCTCTCCTCTGCTTCCCAGGGGACGACCTTGGGAGGGTCCTTTCCAAGCTCTGAGCCTGGATTTCCTGCTGGCGGCCTTGGAGGGCTGTTGGGAGGCTTAAATGAGAAGGTGAACATCAAGTTCTTAGGGCATGCCTGGCAAGCTAGGTCCTTGCTGCTAAGCTAAATAAGCCCATTTACTGCAATTCAGGAGGAGAAAGTGACTTGCCTAAGGTCACACAACCAGAGATGGTTATTCTAGTGTCTTCGTAACTTCCATATTTCATAATGCTTCCTCCTCTTCTCCATGACCCCAGCAAACCATTAGTCTGTTCTCTGTGTCTATGAGTCTGTTTCAAGTTTGTTTGTTGTTAAGATTCCACACATAAGTGAAATCATATGCTATTTGTCTTTCTCTGTCTTATTTCACTTAACATAATAGCTTCTAGGTTACAAATGGCAAGATTCCCTTGTGGCTGAATAATATTCTATTTTGTGTGTATATATTACATTTTATTTAGCCATTCTTTCTCCATCTTTCTTTATGCATCCATCAATGAGCACTTAGGTTGCTTCTATATCTAGGCTATCCTATATAATAAAAAGGTAATATGCAAATTGACCCTAATGGTGCAAGACCGGGAATGACCAGTCGCTATGACACACACTGACTACCAGGGGGCAGACGCTCTATGCAGGAGCTGCCCCCTGGTGGTCAGTGAGCTTCCACAGGGGGAGCACTGCTCAGCCACAAGCCAGGCTGCTGGCTGCGAGTGCAGCGGTGGTTGCGGGAGCCTCTCCCACCTCCTCGGCAGTGCTAAGAATGTTCAACTGCGGCTTAGGCCCAATCCTCGCGGGGAGCAGGCCTAAGCTGTCAGTCAGACATCCCCTGAGCACTCCCAGGCTGCCAGAGGGATGTCTGACTGCTAGCTTAGGCCTGATCCCCCGGGGAGTGGGCCTAAGCTGGCAGGTGGACATCCCCTGAGGGGTCCCGGACTACGAGAGGGAGCAGGCCTGGCTGAAGGACTTCCCTCCCCTCCCCGAGTGCACGAATTTTCATGCACTGAGCCTCTAGTTGTAAACAATGCTGCAATGAACATGGGATGCATATACCTTTTCAAGTTAGTGTTTTCATTTTCTTCAGATAGATTCCCATAAACCGAGTTTAACGATGTGAACACAGACTAATTACAGAATGATGGACTCACAGAGCAGCCCACTTTGAGGAAGGGGTGGGAGTCAGGAGTTTAGTTCAATTTTAACCACCACGAGCTTGAAATGCCAGCGGCCATCCATCCGTCCTTGGACACACGGTGATCTTGGAGAGGAATGGCTGTGGCTGGAGATTCGGTGCTGCGTTGGGGCAGCGGCCATAGACCAGCGGCCTGCCCAGTGGTCCTGATCCAGGGGCTGATGGTTTCCTTTGGCAAAAAAAATGCTTTAAAATTTTGAATTTGAATGCTTTGTAGACCAGGCTCGTCAGTCACAGGCCACATAACTTCCCCTTGTCTTATGCCTGGTCCTATTACAACACAGGCCCCTGAAAGCAGAGAGCAGGTGTAATGAAGGCTGTTGCCGAGGTGGTGAGCTGGGCCACAGACTCTGGCCCTGGATCCCTGCCCAGCTCCTGGCGAGGACACCGCCAGTGAGTGATGTAACCTGCGATGGAAGATGCTGGGAACACTACCTGGCCTCAGGTAAGGGCTCACTTAGGTATTTGCTATTCTCGCTGTTAGAGTTTGTACTCCCATTAAGAAAGAGAAAGAATCCAGGACTAACATAGTGGATATTTCCTCAATAGAGCTGGACAGGCGGCCAGGAGGCCACCGGAAACGGCCAGGAGGAGGGCGGGCGAGACAGGCAGAGGGAGAAGCGGCTGGCGAACACACAGGGCATCCAAGGACACGCGGGGGCAGGACACCAGCCAAGCTCAGGCTGGACGGCCTGTGTCAGGGAGGCAAAGCTGTCCTCTCACCACTTGTGTTCACTGCGTGGGGGCCTGGGAATGAAACCGACCAAGGACAGATTAGTGAGAGGAAAGACAACATGTAATCACCTCCCAATGACTCAGAGGAACATGCGAACCAAGGAGGTGCTTAGAATTTGGGGCTTATGTCATCTCAACAGAGGAGAGGGAGGGAGAAGAGGAAATGAGTGCCCGGCTGGTGTGGCTCAGTGGTTGAGCGGTGACCTGTGAACTAGGAGGTCACAGTTCGATTCCCGGTCAAGGCACAGGCCTGGATTGTGGGCTCCATCCTCAGTGTGGGGTGTGTGGGAGCCAGCTGATCAGTGATTCTCGCATCATTGATGTTTCTATCTCCCTCTCCCTCTCCCTTCCTCTCTGAAATCAATAAAATATGTTTTTTTAAAAGTTTTAAAAAAAGAGGAAATAAGGGACTGGTAGGAGAGATGAGTGGCCCTCAGGGGAGTAGAGGAGCTGGTGATGGTCTAGGTGCCAGGTGTGGCTGCGGCTTCTCTCCAGTGTCAGCCAGTCCTCCTGCTGGGCACACGCTCAGGGGAGGGAATTAGGACAATTGCATTCTTGCCCTGACCGGTTTGGCTCAGTGGATAGAGCGTCGGCCTGCGGACTGAAGGGTCCCAGGTTCGATTCTGGTCAAGGGCATGTACCTTGGTTGCAGGCACATCCCCAGTAGGGGGTGTGCAGGAGGCAGCTGATCAATGTTTCTAATTCTCTATCCCTCTCCCTTCCTCTCTGTAAAAAATCAATAAAATATATATTTTTAAAAAGACAATTGTGTTCTTTTTTGGGGGGCCCTGTTTTGGGGCAGATAAGGGGGTTCAGAAAAAGCCTATTCGCTTGCGTTTGGACCCCTGCACTTGCATTTTATTGAGATAAAAAATTGAAAAAGAATTCTGGATACTAAAAAGGAAGATGAGATGGGGGCTCTAACATTTCCCACAGTTCACAGGGGGATGAACTGGATACTCCACCCCTAGGTCGCGCCCCAGAGCTACTGCCTCATTAAGCAAAGCCAGACCCGGGAGCGCGCGCCACCGGGAGCTGGGCCCTGCGCTGGAGGAGCCGGCACCGCGCTCCTCTCCGAGAAGCAGGAGATGCGAGCGTCTTTCTGAGACCTTTGCTCTTCACAGCCCGTCTCCATCCCCACGACTCTCTCCTCCAAGGCTCCCGGTGCCCCCGCGGGAAAGCAGCGCAGGGGTCTCTCTCGTTTGAGTCGTGATCTCCCGCGGGGTCCGCCTGCTCGCAGCGCCCCGACCTCACCTCGGGTCCTGGGAGCTGGCAAAGCCCGGCCCACGCGCATCGCTTCAGCTGCGCTTTGCAGGCGCCGCCTCTGGCTCGGTCCTTGCCTTTTGCTCCCCGTGCTCCCGGCTCTCCTGGGGGCTCTCAGCGCGTCCCTGTCCTCCCCCCTCTCCCCACCGCCCCGCATGTCTTCCTGCTCTACCTGCAGCCCAGCCCCGCGCTCACCCCCTCTCTCTGTGTCAGCTCCTGCTCTCGGATGGGCTGCCCAGTGCTCGGGGCTGCTCCTTCATTCATACCGGACTGCAGGCGCCTCCAAAGGCTTAACCACAGGAGCCCAGGCCACCGCCAGCAGCAAAGGCAGCGTGCGGAGCAGGGAAGGAAACTGGATGGAAATCTCTGATTAGGATGGAGGGCATCCAGTGAATATACTCAACATGGCAAATTGTGCCCTTCAAAGGCAATGACAGCCCTGGCTGGTGTGGCTCAGTGGATAGAGCGTCGGCCTGTGGACTGAAGGGTCCTGGGTTCGATTCTGGTCAAGGACACATGCCTGGGATGCGGGCTCCATCCCCAGTGGGGGGCGTGCAGGAGGCAGCTGATCCATGATTCTCTCTCATCATTGATGTTTCCATCTCCCTTCCTCTCTGAAATTAATAAAAATATATTAAAAAACCCCACAAAGGCAATGACACTGCGGAAGGTAGGGGGCACTGTTTCGGCCACAGTCAACGTGCCTGGCCCGGCGGGATCATTAAGCCGCGTCCTCTCCCCCTCTGTTGACCTTGGACAGAAGCTGCTCCCCACGGTCCCGGCCGCAGGCCCCCCGAACCCGGTGGCGGGACTGGACTCTTGAGAAAAGTCCCTGAGCACGTTCGCAGCGTCGGGGTCTCAGCGGGAGCCTTCTCCCTGGGGCGCAGCTGTCCAGGCAGCCCACGTTGTTCTCATGGTTTTGGGAAACAGACCCAGTCGTGTTTCCTTCCTGGGCAACATTCCAACGTCCTGGGAAGCGGGAAGCATAGGATGCTGCTCTTCGTGGGGGCAGGAAGGAGAGAGGGGGTTCTGCTGAGACTGCGATGCTCGATGGATGCTCAGGGAGGAAGGCGACCTTGGCCTGACCTCAGGCGTTATTTTTATACTGAATGCGTTAGGCCTGTTCTGTGAATGATCTTACCTCCTATTTAAGATACGTTTTGGATGAAAATGTAAGACTCCCCAGGCCTTTGGGGAAAATGAATACTCTACTTCACGTCTGACAGCCAGTTCTCTGCTTCCTCCTCCCACTATTGTTTCTGATTACCCATCAAGGCCCGCCTCTGATGGAATGTTAGTTTCACATGAAGGGGAAGTGAAATGAAGGAGGTTAATTAACCCATGTGCTATGGCATTAGTCAGTGCATTGTAGACGGACAGTCTCAGTCCATCCAAACAGAAGACCCCCATGGAAAACGCAGGACACAGAGTCAATACCCAGGCGTATGAGAGACAGCTGACGGGAAGTGAGTCCAGGAGAGGAGCATGGCGGGAGGAGGGCATTGAGATAAGAAATTGAGAAAGCACTCTGGAAAGCTGGTGCCTCTTGGGCCAGAGGCAGCCGCGGTTTTTCCCTCTTCCCAGCTGGGTTGTTCCGAGAGTTGGATAAAAGAAGACAAGTAGCAAGAAGGCTACCTATGTATTCATTCATTTACTCATTCACTCATTCATTCATTCACTCACACACTCCCTGTCTCATCCATTTATTCTCTCATTCATTCACTCATTTATTCATTTACTCATTCATTTACTCATTCATTCATTCACTCATTCATTCATTCACTCATTCATTCTTCAATAAGTACAGTGGCTGGGACACAGGGAACATTGGTGATGCAGAATCGCTTGGAGGCAGCTAGAGACCGTGCTGCCTCTGTGTGCAGATGTCCCACCACTGCCCGTGATTACCAGCCACACATCCCAGCCCGCTGAGCGGCACTCTGGTTGTGGTTGAACCCCACGTCTGAGGTGTTACAGATCAAGCTCAGAAGGTGTTTTCTAATATAGAAAACACGAGTCAATACCAGGCATGGATGACGGTATGAGAGACAGCTGACGGGAAGGGAGTCCGCGAGAGGAGGGCAAGCTGGGTGCCTCTTGGGCCAGAGGCAGCCACGGTTTTTCCCTCTTCCCAGCTGGGTTGTTCTGAGAGTTGGATAAAGGAAGACAAGTAGCAAGAAGGCTACCTATGTATTAGTTTCACATGGTGGGGAAGTGAAATGAAGGAGATTAATTAACCCATGTGCTATGGCATTAAGTACAGTGGCTGGGACACAGGGAACATTGGTGATGCAGAATCGCTTGGAGGCAGCTAGAGACCGTGCTGCCTCTGTGTGCAGATGTCCCACCACTGCCCGTGATTACCAGCCACACATCCCAGCCCGCTGAGCGGCACTCTGGTTGTGGTTGACCCCCACGTCTGAGGTGTTACAGATCAAGCTCAGAAGGTGTTTTCTAATATAGAAAACACAGGCCTTTCAAACACAGTGAAATGGAGCAGAACGTCCCACATCCTCACTCCCCAGAAGTAACACAGAGATGCAAATGTGGAGGCTTTTTAAGGCCAGAAGTGATGTACACAGTGCGGTCTGCACGTGTGTGTGGATCCGTATCTCCTCAGGGCCATTCAGGGAGGGAGCTGTTTTCTCTGGGGATGATGTCATCTAATCTCCTCATTTTCAAAGTAAGAGGTCAGGGTTCAGCACAGCCGGCGTGGCTCAGTGGTTGAGTGTCAACCTAGGAACCAGGAGGTCACGGTTTGATTCCCGGTCAGGGCACATGCCTGGGTTGTGGGCTTGATCCCCAGTAGGGGGCATGCAGGAGGCAGCTGATCAAAAATTCTCTCTCATTATTGATGTTCCTATCTCTCTCTCCCTCTCCCTTCCTCTCTGAAATAAATAAAAAGATATTTTTAAAAAAAGTCAGGGTTCAGATTCCAACCCCCAACCGGGGTCTACTCCCCCCAGAATCCTGTCTAGAAGACTCATGATGAGAGAGACAGAGAGAACCTGGCCAGCCTAACTCAGGAACCCTCTCCTCCCCTCCCCTCCTCAGCAGTGTGCATGGTGAGTGAGTCCCCCTGTCAGTCTGAGACAAAGGGAGACCAACTGTATGAGCTTCTTATTGCTGCTATAATGAGTCACCACAGACTTACTGGCTTAAACAACACAACCGTATGTCTTACAGTTCTGGAGGTTGGCAGTCTGGCCGGCGCCTCTCCGGCTAACGAGGTGTGGGCAGGGCTGTGTTCCTGGGGAGGCTCCGGGGAGAACCCATCTCCTCACCTTTCCCAGTGTCTAGAGGTTGTCTAGAGGTTCTCTATCCACTGAGCCAAACCGGTTTCGGCAATGTATGAGCTTCTTATTGCTGCTATAACGAGTCACCACAGACTTACTGGCTTGAACAACACAACCGTATATCTTACAGTTCTGGAGGTTGGGAGTCTGGCCGGCGTCTCTCCGGCTAATGAGATGTGGGCAGGGCTGTGCTCCTGGGGAGGCTACGGGGAGAACCCATCTCCTCACCTTTCCCAGCATCTAGAGGTCGCCTGCTTTCCTTGGCCGGTGGCCCCTTCCTCCACCTTCATAGGTACAGCCTGGGGCCTGGTCCTCGGCAGCCAGCTCCCGAGTTCACTCCTCTGCTCCCCTCCCCACTTCCCCTTTAAGGACCCCCTGGACAGTCGTGAAAACTCCCCTATTTTAAAGTCCTCTCACTAGCAACCTCAGTCCCCTTCCCTTGCAGCCTGCAGTGTCCACAGGATCTGGGGATCTGGGTGCGGGCACCTTTGCAGGGGCCTTATTCTGCCTCCCAAACTACTAATGTGCAGTTTGTGCTCGGAATAATTTCTGAGGCTACAGAATTGGAGTGTTTGTTTCGGAAAGTTTTCACTTCTGCTGGGTCCTCTAATTTCATAGAATACACTTCCGGGGGCTTTTTACTGCTGCATGAAAGAGAAGACACTGGAGGGAGAACAGTTCTTTTTTTAAATTTAAATTCTTTTTTGTTTAAAGTATTATAGGAGTCTCCTTTCCCCCCCAATGACCTCTCCCTGGCCGCTCCCACACCCAGCACATGCCCTCACCCCCCTAGTGTCACATGCATACAGGTCCTTTGGTTGATCTCTTACCCCCCCCCCCCCCCCCCCCCCCCCCCCCTTCCTGAGGGAGGATCTGGGGATCTGGGTGCGGGCACCTTTGCAGGGGCCTTATTCTGCCTCCCGAACTACTAATGTGCAGTTTGTGCTCGGAATAATTTCTGAGACTACAGAATTGGAGTGTTTGTTTCGGAAAGTTTTCACTTCTGCTGGGTCCTCTAATTTCATAGAATACACTTCCGGGGGCTTTTTACTGCTGCATGAAAGAGAAGACACTGGAGGGAGAACAGTTCTTTTTTTAAATTTAAATTCTTTATTGTTTAAAGTATTATAGGAGTCTCCTTTCTCCCCCCATTGACCTCTCCCCAGCCGCTCCCATCCCCAGCACATGCCCTCACCCCCCTAGTGTCACATACATACAGGTCCTTTGGTTGATCTCTTACCTCCTCACCACCCGCCCCCCGCCTTCCCTTATAGGTTGTACAGTCTGTTTGATGCTTCTCTGTCTCTGGATCTATTTTTGTTCACCAGTTTATGTTGTTCCTGATATTCCACACACGAGTGAGCGGGGACCCGTTCTTGCTGACAATTGAAGCTCAGGGCAGTGGTTGTGGTTTGCCTTTTAAGTGGGTCTCGGAGATGTCAGCCCTCCCTGCGAGGAGCTGTGATGTGGGTCCTATGGTTTGGTGAAGGACAGAATGGGGACACGGACATTTCCAGGGCGGGCTAATACATCCCGGCGAGATGGTGAAACACTTCACCCAGCTTGTGTAAAGTGTGTGGGCGTGTGTGTGTGCGTGTGTGTGCTCGCACGCATGTGTGTGTACATAGTTGTCTATGATGCACCATTTGTACTAAATTCAAATTGATGTTGAAAAATTAGAGTTCGGGCTCCCTGCAGCTCTTTCTTTCTCAGCCACTGTCTGCCTTAGGCGACCGGGATCAAGGCTCTTCACCGGCTAACGTGACGTGGGCCTGGAGCACTGCTGTCGGAGGCGGCGGCCCCTCAGACCCGGCCGTTGGTACTAACGCCTTGGCGGGGACCGTCAGGGTGGTGCATTAAACTCCAAGAGCTTTCAGAACTTTCCGGGTGGATGGAGGGGGAGTGCACAGCAGAGGAGCGACGTGAGAGAGACTCAAAAGATGGGAAAAACATCTGGTCAAGTCAGGACAAAGCTGGAGACTTGGAGGCTGTGAAAATCTAATTCGTGGTCATGACTGTGGGAAACTTTTATTCTGTGATTTTAAATTTTGTTACGTTTTATGCAGTTGAAATCACACACACACACACACACACACACACACACACACACACACACACGTCATCCTCACCTGAGGACATGTTTATTGTTTTAGAGAGGAAGGGAGAAAGAGAGAAACAATGTGAGAAACATCTATTGGTTGCCTCCCATATGCACTCTGACTGGGGATCGAACCCACAACCTTTTGTTGTGTGAGACAACACTCCAACCAACTGAGCCACCCAGCCAGGGTGTGTGTGTGTGTGTGTGTGTGTGTAATTTAAATTAACTGCTCTTTTTGCTCAGGTCTAGAACAGGCCAGGAGACAGGGGAGTTTGTTACAGGGAGAAGGTTTGCCTGAAGGCATCGACCTGTCTTGCTCCTAGCCAGTCTAGCCCCTCAATTGCAAAGCCCGTTGGCCTGCCCTGGGTGGGGAGTGAAGGAGGGAGGGGCGAGGGCAGGAGTGGGGGGAGCGGGGAGTCCCGTAGCCCAGTGTTTTGGCACCATCAGTCCTCCTCCAGTGGGCACTGCAGCGCCCGGCAGCCCTGCTTGCTCACAGCAGCTGCCAGGGTCTTGGGCGCCTTCGGAGTCCTCTGCTAACGGGCCCTGCCGGCGCTAAGGGCATCCTGCACCCGAGACTCTGTCTTGGTTAAGCCGCCTATCGCCACTCCTGTCAGATGTTGCCTTTCTCTCTTGTTCTAAACCAGTCCTTGCCCACCCAGCCCTGCCCTGCGGAACACCCGGGTCCCATCCTGAGACTGCCCTCTCCCCAGAGCTGCCCTCCCCCGGTGTTCCTGCCGGGCCTCCGCCATCACCCCGGTGACACTATAAAACCTGGAGGAAAGAACGGAGACCGCTCGGTAGCAACAGGCCTCAGTGGGCGCCAGCATCCCCGCAGGGCTTGGCGGAACACGATCCCTGGGTTCCATCGAGTTCCTCAGTCAGCAGGTGCGGGTGCTGCCTGAGGCTGTGCCTGTCCAACAAGTTTCCAAGTCACGAGGTGCTGCTGGTGCGCTTCCTTGGAGAACCACTGGTTTATTACACACACGAGCAGCCGCCCCCAGAATTAGCAGATACTCACATTTTGCTGTATTTGCATGGGATCCTTGTTCTCTTATGAGAAATGCAACATAAATGATCTAGATACACTGGAAGGCCTCCCCCGCTGTCCCTTCCCGTCTCTTCTTTCTTCTGGTGGGAGCAGTGCCAGCCAGGACCACACTCGCGGACACGGGCCGTGGCTGAGTGCCCGCGGTATGAGGTTGGATCTGCTTCCCTCTGCAGCCTGACTCCTTATTTCCTGCTCCAGTAGCTCTCACTGCACCCTCCTGCTACTCTTAATTTCTCTGTGCCTGCTGAGCCACAGGCTGCGGCAGCATGAACGGCCGGCAGGAGAGAGGGAATGAGGTTGTTACCGAGACGGGGCACCTGCAGGAATCTCCCTAAGTGGACAGCCTGAGCCTGTATTTGCATGGGATCCTTGTTCTCTTATGAGAAATTCAAAATAATTGATCTAGATACACTGGAAGGCCTTCCCCGCTGTCCCTTCCCATCTTTTCTTTCTCCTGGTGGGAGCAGTGCTGGCCAGGACCACACTCGCGGATACGGGCCGTGGCTGAGGTTGGATCTGCTTCCCTCTGCAGCCTGACTCCTTATTTCCTGCTCCAGTAGCTCTCACTGCACCCTCCTGCTACTCTTAATTTCTCTGTGCCTGCTGAGCCACAGGCTGCGGCAGCATGAACGGCCGGCAGGAGAGAGGGAATGAGGTTGTTACCGAGACGGGGCACCTGCAGGAATCTCCCTAAGTGGACAGCCTGAGCCCGGTCACCCAGGAGACCGAGGCCTCAATCCTGGCAGGCAGGTCCCCCCCATGTCCTGTGTCCTCTCTTCCCAGCTGGGACCACTGGGAACGTGACACACGGCGCTGAGGGAACCGAACATCCAACTTATAATCAAGGGCCCTCACCCGGGCTGAGCCTGCACCATGAACACGAGGCTCTAAGTGGGTTAAACACGGGAGTCTTCCAATTTGGTTCTCCCCAGACGGCAAACGTTTGTCCACGAGGCAGCTTAAAACCTTATAAAACGAACAGGATCTCAATGGCCCAGGTATTCCTAACAACCTAGGGCCTTTCCTTTCATCCTTTAACCTCTCTCATCTTGTGTGTGGAATCCACACAGCGAACGGACATCTGATTTCATTTGCACTGATTTGGTCCACTTAATGCGCGCCCCTTACACACGCGCAGAAGGGGCGCCTCCTCAGCGTCTCCCTCCTTGTCCTCCTCACCCCATTCTCTTAGCTCCTTTGCTGGCCCTCCCATCCCCTATGGTCCCTGTCCCCTTGCTAAGGGCCAGCTGGCTGCCCACTGTCAGCATCGGCTGGGTGAGCATGGCTCTCCACCATCTTTCCTTCTCCTTTTCTTTACCAGGAAAACATATCTTACCCGAGTTCTCACCACACCCGCCGGCCTCACGCCGTCTGTGAGCAGTGATGGCTCCCGGGGCCTAGTTACCAGCGAGGCTCCCCACCCTTCCACGCCTCTCCCACCTCCCAGGTCATGAGGCAGCCTGCAATGTATACTGGACCAGCACCCACGTGGCACAGGAATTTAATGGAGGAAAAAGTTCATTTTGATCTGACAGTAAATTACTTTAATTAGTGCAAAATCTAATGCAAGCACTGCATTCACTTAGTCAGTTATGCTACTTGCATGTAACTATTCTTGTGAGATTTGCATAATGTGTATAGACCAGTATTTATGTCACAGCCACCGAACAGTTCCATCATTAATTACCCCATTAACTAACAAAGAGAAGCATTTAGGCTGGAGATTAAGCAACAAATTCGAAATTAAACACACACACACACACACACACACACACACACACACACGGTCTCTCTTAAGGATAAAAAGAATCCTCCTAAGAATATCAGCCATAGGGGGAGCAGATTTGGTTACAGTGTTTGAAATCGAGCATTTTAGGTTCTTTCCTGATTTTGTTACTGTTGCTCTCATTTTTCCATGATAAAACATTGCATTTGTCAATTACTTAATAGAAGAGCCTCTGAGAAATAAAAGAATGAAGAATGGAGCTTCTTGCTTAAGGAGGGACTTAGAGATGCTTACAAACGACGAGGTTATTTTAGATCGTTCCAGGAGAGAACTGCTGGAGAGCCACGGCTTCGGAAACACCCGTCATCTGTGTTCTCCTCCTTTGGAAATCGAGGGTCTGAGCCGTGGAGGGGGGACTTAGGGACGCAACTTGGTGGGAAGGAAGGCAGGCAGCACATGCTTACAGGGCCCTGCTCCCCTCTGTGTTGAATGAGGTTATTGACAGCCCTGGTTTTCCCATGAGGTGGCCATCCAGCCCGAGGTGAGCTGCCACGAGGACAACAGGAACAAAAACGACCGCAGTAAACAGACGCCAATAAAACAGGCCACGCTGGGGAAATGCAAAACGCTGGCGTGGCTGGACGGACACCTGTTGGCGTGAGGATCTTAAGTCACAGCCCCTGGAACTGCATTAACGCGCTTTCCTGCCAGGCGGAGTCGGCCTGTATTGCTGCCATCAGTACACGGGGTAGCTCTGCCCAGTGACAGAGTTGAAATCCCGTGTCTCCGGGTCCTGTTACTATTCGCTAACGGAACACGGCTGTGTTGCCATCGCCACCAAGATCATCTCTCTCTTTTTTACTTCCCAGAGCGAAACGAGAGCTCATCCCACATTCTAACCAAACATTTTTCCAAGTGTGAGAAATACGTGCGTGTTTTAAATCGTGGTCTATACAACGGGAAGCCTCAGTCCCGCTCTCGCCAGCACTCACCGGCTCTCTGGTATCCAGGAAGTTCACGGCCTTCCTCTCCCCTCCTCAGCCTCCTCCTGCCTCCTAATTCCAGCTGCTCGCCCTCTGGTTGGCGCATTTTAAGTGTAGAGTTTGATGAGCAGGATTCACAGAGAACCCGAAATGATGTCTGTTCGTGCTCCTGAATTTTCTTTTCATTTTCGCTGGCTTTCTGCGCTGTGAAGAGAAACACTCTGCCCCAGCCAGGCCCTGGAACTCCCTGCGCCTGAAGCCCCCCCTGCTCCCCAGCGGGACGGTGGGTGAGCAGGAAGGTGAGCGGGACAGTGAGCCCAATGGTGAGCGGGAAGGTGAGCGGGACGGTGAGCGTGTAGAGCAGCACCAGCCAACGCTCGCGGGCCATGACATGTTCCACCTGCCCCTGCCTCCTAATCAGGGCTTCACATGATTCCAAACCAACACGAAACCATCCTGTCTCGCCTTCTGAAAGTTTCAAGAGAACACCCCTCCATCTGTTCCCAGGGCTGTGCTGTTGGAAGACCTGTGGGCGGTGCGTGGCCTGTGAGGGTGAGCCATGGCTGTGCAGGCGAGGAAGCCACAGGTGCTGTGTATTCACACGTGAAGCAGGTGGGTGGCATCCGAGAGGCAGTGCCCGGAGTCTTCGCAAGGGCTCCTGACACGATCTACATTGGAGCCGGATGGGCAGCCACATGGGCCGGACCTGCAGGCATGTGGCCACAGGGGTGAGCATCGAGCTGCCCTGACACTTTGGGGCCAGACCACAGAGGTCCGAGCAGGTGACCTGCGTTAGTGGCAATTAGAAACCATGGGATTTGGCGTGGCCGGTGACAGGACGTGGTGCCGAGGACGGCTAATCCGCCTGCAGGCTGTTCTCAGGACTTCATTCTGCGATTTAATAACAGGCCAGGAGTTCTGTCTGAACGGCCCTGCCCGCCTTTCTCTCACCTCGGCCGCTGATGGGGGTGATGAACAGTTGGTTAATATCTTCTGAACAATAATCCCTGCCCAGGCTCCAAGGCCAAGCCTCATTGAAAATCACAGCGTCGGAAAGGAGGCATGAAGGTGCCTTTGGCACAATCTAGCCAACCCCTCTGGAGAGGAAGTGGGCACTTGCCCATCCAGTCAGGGGTGGCCCGGGAACTCTGCTGCCTAAGCGTTTGCTCCTCTTCTTGCTCAGGACTCAGTGGCTCCGCCTCCTCCTCTCAGAGCCTCTTGCAGACCGTGGGCTCTCCTACTCCCCGAATCCCGGACTCGGCTTTTAGCCGGAGGCGCCTTGCATTCTCCAGGCCGAGAGCCTCTCCACCTCTTGTGTATTATTTCTTTACACCCACTACAGAGTTTTTGTGGGTTGCATAGCACCCCCTGAAATTTATATCCTTCTTGGAACATTAGAGTGTGAACTTACTTAGAAATAGAATCATTACAGATGTAATTAGTTAAGTCAAGATTGGGTTACACTGGAGTAAGCTGGATCATCATTCCAATATCCATGTAAGAAGAAGAGAAAAGACACAAGTAGAACGCCATGTAAAGAAGGAGGCAGAGACTGGAGTTATATTGCCATAGGCCAAGGCCTTGCTAAAAACTGCTGAAAAACACTGGAAGCTAGGAAAGAGGAATGGAACACAGTGTTCCTCTGAGACCCCCAAAAGGAATCGACTCTGCCAACATCATGATTTCATATTTCTGTTCTGCAGAGCTGTGAAAGAATATATGTTCATTGTTTTAAGCTACACAATTTATGTACCTTCTTCTCGCAGGCCTAAGAACACCAATAACACAGTATAAGGTCTTTGAGAACAAAGATTTTTATCTTTATTTTACAGTGCTGAAACACAACTTTCTAGTTATAAAAATTGTATTACTATCAGTATTACTGCTTCCACTTCTTGAGATAGTGTTATATGCTACATGTATTTATTTGTATAATATTTTAAAATTCTCACAAGCACCTTTGAGCTTTTTTACATGAGGAAAGTATTTTTGTTTGTTTCTTTGTTAAGTCACATAGAGTAATGTTGACCTATAATTCAAATTCGAGTTTATATTTTTTCAAAGGCTTTGTTTATAAACAATGTTACATTGCAATATTAAAGTTTGCTTTCACTTTCTTCCTCCTCATCCTCTTATCAGTTTCCTTCCTTCCTTCCTTCCTTCCTTCCTTCCTTCCTTCCTTCCGTCCTTCCTTCTGGTTCAGCCACACCTCGTCCAGAAGACGTTCCCCATCTCGCCCCATTAATCTGATTGGTCCTTTACTTTGTGTTCTCTCAGGTCTTAGTAATGGAAACATTTTAATTTTTCTAGATTTATGAGGGAACGACCTGTTCCACACAAGGAACATTTTTGAAAATGGAAGCTGCCTGGCTGGTTTGGCTCAGTATCGGCCTGCGGACTGAAGGGTCCCGGGTTTGATCCCAGGTCAAGGGCACGTGCCTGGGTTGCAGGCTCAATCCCCAGTAGAGGGTGTGCAGGAGGCAGCTGTTCAATGATTCTCTCTCATCATTGATGTTTCTCTCCCTCTCCCTTTCTCTCTGAAATCAATTAAAAAATATATAAAAAAATTAAAAGTAAGCTTAGTTCTTTAACTGTCAATGGTTAGTCACCTGAATTGTTTTCCTGAATTGTTTTTCTTTTTAAATTATTTTTATTTTTTAATTAAATCTTTATTGTTCAGATTATTACAGTTGTTCCTCTTTTTCCC
>NW_005355985.1:3920-23479 GCF_000412655.1 Myotis brandtii | reverse complement strand
CCAGATGAGGCCCAGCTGTGAAGCAATGCAAGCTGCTGTGGGGCCTTGGGCCTTCTTTTGGAAGTTCTGGGTCTCTCTGACCCAGCTGCAGTTTGTTAGGTAATTTTCAGATTGCAAAGGGCCAGGCCTTTCATAGGCAAAAGCCTCTGCACACAGCTTGGGTGGGGCGGGGTCTCAGGGGATCATCAGGGCGGAGCAAGCAGCTATGGCTGCTCCTCAGTCCTACCCTAAGAGCCCCCTCATCTCAGTGTCCCAGTAATCGCTGCAAGCATCTTTGAGAGAAAGCCGCCCTCAAGTTCCGACCGATGCCAGACAGTCCAGTTTCTCTCCGTATGAGTCTGGGTCCCCAGAGACTCGCCCTGAACTGGAGTTCAGAGCAGTGGGGAGCTTGTGTCTCCCTCCTGATTGAAAAAGACAGCCACGTCCTCAGTTGCCAGCCCTTTCCACGTGTGCCTCCATACCTCTGCACTTTACTTCCACACCACACCTCCTCTGAGTCTCAGTGTGCTTTTCTCTTTCTTTATAGTTGTAGAGTTTCCACTCGGCCAGCCTTCCTGTGGTTTGGGATGATGTCCATTTTGTCTTTTAGTTATATTTTTGAAGTGGTTGTGCGAGACAGCAATTTCCGGTGTTTACCTATGCCGCCATCTTGGTTTCTCTCCTGAATTGTTTTTCAAAGGTAAGTTTTCTGTAAGGATATAGCACCTATTTGCTCTGGCTTTTCCAACCAAGTCTATTAACATAAATTAACTTTTTCTTGATGCCAAGGCATCATTACTAAAAGGTATCAGTCTTTCTGCCCAAACTGCTTCTCCCACTGTCTCCCCTTTTTTTAATTTTATTTTTTAAATTTTTATTGATTTCAGAGAGGGAGAGATAGAAACACCAATGATGAGAGAGAATCATTGATGTTTGCCTCCTGAACGCCCCCTACTGGGGATCAACCTGGGCATGTGCCCTTGATGGAAATCAAACCCGGGACCCTTCAGTCCGGAGGCCGACGCTCTATCCACTGAGCCACACCAGCCAGGGCTTCCCCATTCCTTTTACTAGTGTTAGCAACACCACTTACTGCTGCCCAGAAGAAGAACTGGAGTCGCCCTTCATTCTCCACATCCCTCAGTCCCACATCCATTCTAATAGGAGGTCCTGCTGGCCCTCCCTCCAGCACATCCCGAATCTCACCAGTTCTTACCAACTCCACTCCCATCCACACCTCCATCACCTCCTGCCAGGACGGTGGCAACCACTTCCTACCTGGTTTCCCTGCTTCTACCTCAGACCCCTCCCACCCAGGTCTGTGCTCAACATGTCAGGAAAGGTGACCCGTCAAAGGGTGTTAGTTCATGTGACTCCTCTGCTCAAAGCCTTTCTTCTTCTCAGGAACACAAGCCAGAGTCCTTACGGATTCCGACCTGTGATGAGATAAGAGGGTTCTGGCAAGTGCATGCATTTCCCAATTGTATTTTCATTCCTTCAGGAACGGTTTTGCATATTCAGGATTGCAGGCTGTGTCCCAGGGCTGAGATGGGCAGATAAGTGATGGCTCGATAAGGCAGAACTGTGCATTAATTTGCTCTTGATGGATTGCTTCGTGGGAAAGCTTGTCATCTTGTTTTCCGCTCTCTGCACTGCAGCTGGACTCTCTTCAAGCAACTGCTACCTCCCCACTGTCCTGCTCTTCACACATGGGGGTTGGCTTGCTGCCTCTGCTCACAAGACCTTGGACTTTGGAAAAGTAAAAATGGACAACAGAATCAATGACTTGGTGGCATATAAGATGACTATAATAATCAGTTTTATCCATTGAAACAATGTCTACCCTTCAGTTTTCTACTTACAAGAAACCCCCCAGGCCCAACCCTGAGAGCCGTGTCCCCTTCCTTGTTGCCACAGCTTCCCCTCTACCCTCGAATGTCCAGGGACAGGAGCTGATTGAAAGGTTGTACAAACATGGGAGGCTCACTCCTGTGGACATGGCTGGCAATTTCCCACAACTTAAATACCACAGGCAATCCTCAGCCTGAGAGAGAGAGAGAGAGAGAGAGAGAGAGAGAGAGAGAGAGAGAGAGAACTGTGGTACAATGGAAGAAGCAGGATACTGATGATACTGGAGTTAGGGATTCTAGTTTTTCATTTTGACCTTGATGTTGATTTACTGTATCATCTATAGAATATTCCAATCTCTTTGCCCTCAGTTCCTCAATTATAAAAATCAATGAATTAAACCAAATTAGTGACAGGAAATATGTGTGTATTCCTCACACTCATGCCCATAGTAAGTATAACTTATCAATCAAGTATTCTAACTGGCTAAACAAAGATTTGTCATCTTAATCATTCTTAATATAACACTCCAGAAGTCACCACCAAGCAGTTATAGATGAAATATGAGATAAACACTATTTGCCTCTAATGATCTTTAAGGCCTCTGAGTCTGTTATTCCCTACTAGAGGCCTGATGCACAACATTCGTGCAAGGGCCTTGGCCCTGGTCCCCATCCACCGCCACCATGGCCGGGGGTGGGGGGCCTCTGCCGCAGCCCGCACCTGCTGCCGCCGTGGCTTTGTCTGGAAGGAAGGATGTCCGGTCTAATTAGCATATTATGCTTTTATTACTATAGATTGTCATAGGAAAGGTAGTTTTCTATGTTAGCTACCAAGACTTATTTATAAAGATAAACATGTCACTTTGAAATTTATTGCTCACTAAATACATACTAATGTTAATAATAAATACCACTTATTAAGTAGATATTATATGCCAAGTCATAGATTTTTAATGTATGCACAAAATCTACCTGTTATACACACTTGGTCCTCTGAACAACCCTTTAAGATGGGCATTTACAGCTTAAGTAGGAGATTAAAGCTCAGAGAGGCTCAGCAACTTGCTCATACTTACATTTCTAAATTGAAATTATTTTTAAATTTATCATTTCTTACTTATAAGATTGGTAACTTGGCAACATACTCATTGACCAGGCACTAGGAAATAAACTTGCATCCATTGCTAGTAGAAATAAAATATTATAATTCCTATGAAGGAAAATTGGCAACATGTAACAAAACTGTGTAGGTCTTTGCTTTAAGGCCCATAAATTCCACTCAACCTTAAGTGAAAAAGCAAGAGACAAAAGAAAAGGATATAGTATGCTACCTTTTGTGCAAGAAAGAAGGTGAACTGTGGATATATATAAATATCTATCTATAATCTACCTATCTATCATCTATCTATCTAACTATCTATCTATCCATCTATCCACCCATCCACCAATTTACTCATCCATCCTTCCATCCACCCATGATAGGAACAAGGTAGAAGAGACTTGAAGAGAGACTTTGCTGAGTTTATTTTCTTTTTAAATATAGTTCTGACTTGTAAAACATGTCAATGTTACATATTTTAAAAAATAAAAACTAAATTAAAAAGTGTGAAAAGTCAAGCACATTTGTACAAATAGAAACAAATGATTTTAGCAGTACACGAAATTAAAAACCTATCTCTGTAGAAAAAATGAATTCAAGTAAATGTTAGCACACTCTCTAGATTATATACCATTGTAGGATATTCAAAGACACTGCAGATAGTTGTACAATTTCACTTACTAGGTTTGTTATTGGTGGTAGCATTGGTGGTGTAATTCTGAAACTATTCTATGTTGGGTAGAACTAATGATTAAATATTTTACTATGGAAACCTCAGTTGTTTTTCACTGAGGGAAACGGAGATACAAAGAAGAAGATAAAGAAAAAGAATCCTATAGTGTTGGGTTTCGATTGTACATGTTAGTATAAACTCATGGTTTCATGATATATCAAATAACTACACTTTTTCAGTGAAAGGGCCTGGGAAAAATAATATTTCTGTTCTAATTGTATTCAGAATTCTGACCTTGACTTCTGGAACTTATTTCCCATTAAAAGGAACCAGATCTCCTTGGAAAACTGGAAGATTTCTGGCCTGAGGCAGGTAAAGTATAAGTACAAGGTGAGCCTGGGGCATTTTGTGCGAGAGCAAAGAAATGCTCAAAGATTAATGGGGCCAAGTCAGAAGGACCCAGGAGCCAGCATGAAGTGCCACCTGCTGACCAAATTTAGGGCAATTTCAGCATCAAAAAGAAAAATGTTGGTAATGGATTATAACACACGGAATTAAAGAGATCAAGGATTTGTGGTGATAGGAGAAGAGGTGGGAGACAGGAATGGGTCTTCTCTACAGGAGAATGACAGCTAATGAGTGTGTAAGGGATGATTAGAAAACCACCATTGGATTGTAGAAGGTGAGAGTAGAAAATCACCATCTGTAACACAATATGGTAGCTGGGCCAGCCCTGTATTATGAAGGAATTAGAGGCCTGGTGCACGAAATTTGTGCACGGGTAGGGTCCCTAGGCCTGGCCAGCAATCAGGGCCAATCAGGGCCTTCTAGCTGCTGGCTGGGGCCTTCCTTAGTTTCCCACCACCCCCTGGTGGTCAGTGCACGTCATAGTGAGCAGTTGAACGCCCGAGGGGACAATTTGCATATTAGCCTTTTATTATATAGGACTAGTGACCTGGTGCACAAAATTCATGCACCCGGGGGTGGGGAGTGTGTCCTTCAGCCCGGCCTGCACCCCCTCCAATCTGGGACATCCCTCTCGCAATCCGGGGCCGCTGGCTCCTAACTACTCACCTGCCTGCTTGCCTGATCGCCCGTAACTACTCTGCCTGCCAGCCTTCTTGCCCCCAACTTCCCCCCATTGCTGGCCTGATTGCCCCCAACTGTCGCCCCACCAGCCTGCTCACCCCCAACTGCCCTCCCCTCCTGGCCTGATTGCCCCTAACCGCCTTTGCCTCGGCCCCGCCACCATGGCTTTGAAATATTTCAAAATAAAATATATATATTGAAAAAAAATCATACTGGTAGGGAGGAGGAGAGCCTGGATTGAGTTCAGGTCTTACTGTGGTGAAAACCCACACTGCTTCCCTGAAATCTCATGGTGTCAACTCCCAGAGTTAGTTCATGGACAAATAAGACACCTTTTTTCAAATGAGCAATTATTGAAATGTCTACAGATGAGCCCTGGGAAGCTCGAGCCTGTAAAATGTGATGATTACACATAAACACTCTGGCCACCTGAGGACACAGTTCCCTTTTATCTTTAATAGGTGCTTCAGAAAGGAGCACCTACCGTTCTGTGGAGCCCGGGAGCAGTCCACCTGCTGCAATTCCATTCTTCCTATCAGCGCCTCTAGTAAACACCCTTTCACCGACTTGCTCCAGCCACACAATAAATAGGCAATGAACTTGCCTATTTATTGGTTAGTGGACAGGACTATAATACAATCTAATTATAGCCAAGTCCATGTTTAAGAGCTTATATCTATATGTAACAGTGATAAAAAAGACTATATAGCTCAGATTCCTGTGTAAATGGAACTTACGGATATAATTTGTGTAAGATAGGAAAACTTGGCCCTGAAAAGTCTTCAGTCTTCAGCTCACCATGGCTTAAGAAAGGCATGATCCCATATTAAAACCTAGGGTCCCCCATGGGTCTGCCAGATACAATACAGGATGCTCAGGTAAATTGGAACTTGTGATAAGAAATCCTTTCTTAGTATAAGTATGTCCCAAATATCACAAAGAACATACTTATACTAAAACAAATAATTCATTGCTTATCTGAAATACAAACTTAATTGGGTGTTCATTCCATATTGTATGTTTTTATTCGCTAAATCTGGAAACCCGAATCATCCCACCAACCACCAATGTCTGGGTTAGGAGCTGGGGCTGAGGGAGAAGGTGAGGGACTTTGTGGGTTGGCTAGTATGAGGAATGAATCATGAAATTCTAAAAACATTAAGTGGGGAGATTACCTTGCTATTGTTTGCTTTCTTTTGTTTGCTTCCTTTATCTAAATGGACAAAAGGCCGCCCTGACCTGTTTGGCTCAGTGGATAGAGCGTCGGCCTGCGGACTGAAAGGTCCCAGGTTTGATTCCAGTCAGGGGCATGTACCTTGGTTGCGGGCACATCCCCAGTAGGGGGTGTGCAGGAGGTAGCTGATCGATGTTTCTCTCTCATCGATGTTTCTAACTCTCTATCCCTCTCCCTCTCTGTAAAAAAATCAATAAAAAATATATTTTTAAAAATGGACAAAAGGCCATTTGAGATTTAAATCTCAAAGGCATCCCAAAGAAGTAACAGCTGTGTCATCATCAAAACTGTGGCTCAGTTGGTTGGGCACCATCCCCTGCACAGAAATGTTGCTGGTTTGATTCCTTATCAGGGCACATGCCTGGATTTCTAACTCAATCCCCAGTAGGGGGCATGCAGGAGGCAGCCAATCCATGATATTTCTCTCCCTCCCTCCTCTTCCTTCTTCTCTCTCTAAAAATCAATAAAAATTGTTAAAAGAAAGAAAAGAAAGCCTGAGGCAAAGCATATGCTTAAAAAAAACCCACCAAAAAACTGTAGCCTCACAAAATAGACGAATAACCCAGGATTCCAATTGTTCATTTTCAAAAACAGATACATAATATGTGTGCAATGTAGGTATTCCTTTGTGTACAAACACACACAGTCCTCTCTATCCCTCAATAACTGTAGAGCTTGCCATTTCATTTGAGAAAACTTATGATTAGTGTTCCGGTTTTAGTGGGAAGGCAGCTAGCGTTTTACTGTTACTTTTGCTTCACTGCGTATTCTCTGACATAGGAAAGTTCTCTTCTATTTCGCATTCACCATGATTTTTTTCCCCATTTGCTAATTTGAAACTGAACTTTATCAGGTGCCTGGTTGGCATTTGTGAGTCTGATGATGCAATTTTCCTCCTTTCTTCTGTACGTAATGGATGGAATGACTAGGCTTCCTAGTGTTGAATCAGCACTGCTTGCCTGAGCTCATATTCCAGCTCTACTGTTAACTACCTGCCCCTAACTCACAGCGTGGAAAGCTTTGGGCAAGTCACTTAACCTCTCTCGTGTGTCTCCTTTGTTTATAAAATGACAACATTAGGATTGCTGTGAAGAATAAATGAGTTCATGTATGTAAGGAGACGCTGCTACATAATACATGTAAATAAACGAGTTAGTTTATGTAACCCGCGTGGAGGCGCCCGCACATAGTAAGCACTGTGTGTGTCTTAACAGTCATGAGAACGAACTCTCACTGTGTGTGTGTGTGTGTCTGCATCTCTGTCAGCTTCATAAAACGCACTCAGATGCTTGCTATTTTGTTGTTGTTGTCGTTAATCCTCACCCGAGGATATTAAAAGAACCAGCTCTTGATTTAATCTATTGGCTCTTTTTTTATTAATTAATTTCTAAATTTATCTTTAGTTAAACCTTTGCTTTTTCCCTTTGGTTTATTGTTTCTTTCTTTTTTCTTTTTTTTTTTTTAGCTTTTTGGGTTTAGTACTTAATTTCATTGTTTCTTATTTATGTTTAATAATAATACTATTTAAATACTAAAATATTTTCTTTTGGGTTCTGCTTTACCCCAGTCCCATAGAATTAGATATGACTAGTGATCATGATTTTAGATAACTTTATCAATTTCTGTCCTATCTGTATTCCCATCCTATATAATAAAAGGCTAATATGCAAATAGACTGAACAGCGGAACAACTGAACAACCAGTTGCTATGATGTACGCCAACCACCAGGGGGCGTGCGCGGAACATGGTGGGCATTGGCAGCAGGTGGCAGAGCACGGAACATGGTGGGCGTCGGCTGTGGTGGGATGGTGGAGCAGTTGAGCGGGGGCATCAGACCAAGGCGGAGCACCGGTCACTGTCATCGGAGTGAGCCTCTGGTGGTTACTGAACATTCTTTGCTCCCATGCACTGTGGTCCTGCCCAGGGCTTGTGCCTACTGCTGGTGCCAGGCCCGCTCACACCTGCTGCCGGTGCTGGAGCCGCTGCTCGCACCCTCTGCCAGCACCCAGTGTCAGTCCCGATGGCTCGGCACTGTCAGTGGGTGTGAGTGGTGGCTGCAGGCCCCGATCGCCCCTGAGGGCTTCTCCACTTCCTGAGGGGTGATTGGGGCAGCAGCTTCCACTGGCACCTGCTGACGGCCCTGGCCCCACTCACACCCACTGCTGGGGCCGGCCCCAGTTGCTCTAACCCATCAGTGGGTGCAAGTAGGGCTGTTGCCATCAGCGTCAGCGTGTGGGAGCAGCGGTGGCGGAGGGAGCGGGGCTGCCGGAAGACAGGCACCAGGGGCTGCAGTGGGAGGGGCCAGGCGGGGACACGGAGGATGGGCTGAGACCCGCTAGGGCTGTTGCCATCAGCATCAGCGTGTGGGAGCAGCGGTGGCGGAGGGAGCGGGGCTGCCGGAAGACAGGCACCAGGGGCTGCGGTGGGAGGGGCCAGGCGGGGACACGGAGGATGGGCCGAGACCTGCTATGTGCCCACTGCAGCCTCGTGGCCCACAATTCCTTTCAAGGTGCACAAATTCGTGCACTGGGCCCCTAGTGTAATATAACACAACAATATAAATATCTTAAGGGAAGTCCTTGGCCTGGACTCTGAGGGACCTCACCATCTTTCTGCTCTCATTTAGCAATATTTCCAAAGTAGTGTTCATGTTTACTGTTTCCAGTCCCCCCGTCATTCTCTTCTCACCAGGCGTTTAGCCCACACTGTACTGAAACCACCTTTATCAAACTCTCCGGCGACTTTCATCCAGCCAAACCCAGGGGCACTGTTTTCCGCCCTCACCTTACATGATGAAGCAGAAGCCCATCACGCCCGTCCATTCTGAAACTGGCCCCCACTGCCTCCAAGGGACCAGTTCTCCCAGTTCCACACTGTACTGAAACCACCTTTATCAAACTCTCCGGTGACTTTCATCCAGCCAAACCCAGGGGCCACTGTTTTCCACCCTCACCTTACGTGATGAAGCAGAAGCCCATCACTCCCGTCCATTCTGAAACTGGCCCTCACTGCCTCCAAGGGACCAGTTTTCCCAGTCTCCTCCTCCTCGGCACCCCCTGTCCACCTTCCTGCTCTCTAACGGCTGAAAGGACAAAGCTTAGCCCTTGCTCTCCAGCTAAATGGTTTCTTTTTCTTCTTTATTTTCAAACCCAGTCCATCAGCTCCTCCTTCTTGAGCGATACCTGAGGCACACCCCGAGGTCTTTCATGATCATCGCTGCATCATGAATGAAGACAGTCTCATACTGAGCTATTTAAAATTCCAAAGTGCTCTAAGTAGCAGCACCATCTCTTTTCATTCTCTCTCTCTCTTCCCATCTCTCTCTCTCTCTCTCTCTCTCTCTCTCCCCTGCTGCTTCAGCTTCAAGTTTGTTTTCCACCAGCAGAGCTCTTTAAAAATATAAATCACATCACATTACTCCCCATACCTCAAAATTCATCAAGAGCTTCCAGTCCCATGTACAGTAAAACCTGAGCTCCGGCAAGAGGCTGTGACGTGCCCGTTATCTCCTCTCCAGCCATCTGCCCTTCACTCGCTTGAGGCACCCAGGCCGCTGGTCCCCGCGGCCACTGGTCCCCGCGCAGGGTGTGCGTGAGCTGTTCCTTCTCTTGGCCGGGCTGCCCACCAGTTTGCATGGGGCCTCCTGCCCTCAGAGCGGCCTCTTGACCACCAGCCCCGTCTATTTGTGTTTTACTTTTCGTCACTGAGTTCCCTTCATTCGCCTTTCACTGCAGACACTTTCTGGTTAATTTGCTTGTCGCTGGCTTTTCTGAGCAGCTCCAACTTCGTGGCTGTGTTCCCAGCGCCCGGAGGAGAGCTTGGCACACAGAACCAGGCGGGCAGCAGTTTGTGATTTTAGTGTTGATCTTTAGTAGAGTACAGTATTTTTAAATTCCCTGTCTTCCGTACTCGCTCATTTTTTATTGTAAATTTCTCATTTTATTACATTGTGATAAGGGATGCGGCCTGTTTGGATTGAAAATTCATTGGACTTTTCTTTGTGACTATTTATTTATTTATTTACTTTTATTTAAAAAGTTCTTTATTGTTGAAAGTATTACATGTGTCTTTTTTCCCCCCATATGTGTGACTATTTAATGAAATGTTTCATGGGCATTGGAGTAGAGCGTAAACCCTCTGTAGAGTTTAAATATATCAGCTAAGTCAAGGTGTTGCTGTATATCTCACTTCTATGTTAGCTGAATTCTATTGCATTTTCCTTTGAACTCTACTTTTTCTAACTTATCCCTGCCACCCTGCTCTCTTCTTTTTGTCTATATTTATTGATATTCTTTGTCAATCAACTGACAATGTTAAGGGGTCTCTTAGTTATAAGCATGTCTTTTGCAAGTAGCACATGCACGATATCTTTTTTACTCAGTCTAACAATCTTTGTTAATCAAGAAATTAGCTACTTTACAGTTATTATATAACTAGAGGCCCGGTGCACGAATTCGTGCACGAGTGGGGTCTGGCCGGCCTGCCCCAATTGGGGCCAATTGGGCTGGACCAGCTTGGGCCGTAGGCAGTTGGCTGGCTGGCCCCGCCCCCTGGTCGAACTCCCAGTCAAAGGGACAATTTGCAAATTAGCCTTTTATTATATAGGATTAATATGTATAATCAGATTCTTGTCATCTTATTGATGTCTCTTTGAGTTTTCTCGTTCTTTCCTTCTTTTCTGAATTCACAATAATTATTCAATTTTTCTGGGATATTCCCCCCTTTTATTAATTTAGAAGTACTGCACCCAATTTTTTATCCTAATAGTGGTTATTTAAGATAACCACTTGGCCAAGAAAAATTCTAAAAATGATCATTCTCTCAATTGAAAATAGAAACAGATTTTGACAATGTTACTGGTATGTTCACTTCATTAAAACTAAGAAAGTAAATTTGTAAAATTCTGGTTTTGTTGTAAATGAAATATTTAAATTTAAAATAATATTGAGTTTTAATACATCAGCTTTTTAATTTTCAATTTTTAAAAACATAAATGCTCTGCGGGGGTGGGGGGGATTATCATTGAAAAACAACAACACTAAAGGCGTCTGTGTCGGGCACGTAGTCCTTTGCCTCCATCTCCAGTAATGCTATTTCTCTTGTTACTGAGTTGTTGGTGCCCCGCACACGCTGGGCCTGGGGTACGTAGTTGCCTCTCCCCAGTCCCAGCCCCGTCTTCGTTAAGTATGGCGTCACTGTTGGGTTTCGGCAGCTAACTTTTATCAAGGTTGTTTCCTGGTTTTATAAGAGTTCATAAATGGCTGTTGAATTTAATCAAAAGCTTCTTGGGCTTCTCTTGAGAAGTTTATATGAATTCCTCCTTTAATCTCTTCTGAGTCACATTGGTTCAAATCTTATCAAATGCTGAAACTTATTAGCTTTCCTGGGACAAACCTACTTGTCTTATTTTCAAGAGACGCTAATCCCCTTTTTAATGCTTTATATGATTTAGTTTATTAATAATTTTGCATATTTTAATATTTATATCCATATAGGATATTTGCTTATTGTTTCTTTGAGAGCTGTTTTGAGCAGGGTTATGCCTCATAAAATGAATTATGTGGCTTCCCATGTTGACCTAAACAGCTAGATAAAAAGAACTGGCTGTTCCTTTGAGGCCCGGTGAGAGTGACCTACACACGGTCCTGGCGCCATTGGTGGGAGGGCAGAGCAAGGAGGCGGTCAACCAGTTTCTAACACTCACTTTTCTGTATCTTCTGGAGCCAATCTTAGAAATTTACATTTTTCTACAAAATTGTAGGAACTTTTTATTTAGGTTTTCAAAATTATTAGCAAAAAGTATTTGAATAATACAATTATTCTCTTAGAACTTAAAATTTCCCCTGTATCTGTGGTTACTTCTTTTGTCCTAGTGTTATTTCTCTTTGAGTTTATTTTAATTATTGGTTAACTTTTTGTTTTGTTTCATTAAGTTCTTACTTTTTGCATATATTTGCATTTTTTGTTGTTGTTACCCAAGGATATTTTTTTTCACTGATTTTTAGAGAGAGTGGAAGGGGGAAAGGAGGGATGGAGAGAGAGAGAGAAAGAGAGAGAGAGCGATTGGTTGCCTCCAGCATGCACCCTGACCGGGCTGGGGATTGAACCTGCAACCCAGGTACGTGCCCTTGACCGGGAATCGAACCCGAAACCCTTTGATGTGTGGGCCAACACTCTAACCACTGAGAACACTGGCCAGGGCCATATATTTGCATCTTGAGTTGAAAGCTTAGTTCATTCACTTCATTACCTTTTATAGTTAGAGCTTTTAGTTTTGTTCTGTACTGAATCCTTTGAGTTTTTCATCTGACTTCCTTTTTCAACCAATATTTAGACGTATGTTTAGTTTTTTGACTTACAAATGTGGATTTTCTGAATATGTTTTTGTTACTGATTCCGATGGTATTGCCTTGGGGTCAGTAAATGTGGCCTAGGTAGTATAAGCCTTTGGATTTTTTATTTCCTTCATCAATACATGGACAATTTTGGGGAATGCTCCAAGGATACTTGAAAAGAATGTGCTGTCTTTCTTTATTGGGTACAATGTTTTCTCTATGCATATCTACTAGAGCAAGTTTGGCAGGTGGATCATCCAACATTCTCTATTTTATTATTTATACTTTGTTTACTTCCTCTGTCTTTTCTGAGAGAAGTATGTGAGAGTCTCATGGTTGGATTGTGAATCTATCATTCCTTGTAGCTTTGTCAACTTTTACTTAGTATTTTGAAGCCATATTGTTAGCCAATTCATGGCTAGTTCCATTGGTTAATAATGCCTCTTGCCAGTATAAAATATCTCTTTTTTTGTCCTTATAAGGCTTTTCATTGAATTCTACCATGTCTGACATGATATTCTACAACAGCTTTCTTTTAGTTAGTGTTTGCCTTTGTATTTTGAAGCTAATATATTAAAGGGAAAAATAAGAATATAGTCAAGAATTTGCTTGTATTTGCATTCAAAATACAAGAAGAGAACATAGGAAACTAGGGATGTACAAACTCCACATTTTGGCCACATGCCAAATGGCTGGCTGTGAGAAATCCATAGGTGGCTAAGCTCAAGGCTGAAGCAAAATATCACCATCACACAATGACCTTC
This sequence comes from Myotis brandtii, assembly GCF_000412655.1. NCBI lineage: Eukaryota > Metazoa > Chordata > Mammalia > Chiroptera > Vespertilionidae > Myotis > Myotis brandtii. The sequence continues at coordinate 10,455 of NW_005355985.1, read as the reverse complement.
TGGGATCTAAGTACATGAAAACGGATTTGAATTGTTGCTCTAATTACAACTTTATTATAAAAATGCATTAGTCACAATTTACAAGTTAGATGATACAGTGCAGAGACAATGATTCTTTCTCAGCACTGTGAGCAGCTATGGGAAATTATACTGGACCCTTTAAATACCAAACAGTTCCATTCTCCCGACGGAAGTTAGTGTAGGAGTAAGACTCATTGGGCTGGATCTGGATGTATCTGCTAATGGTGCTATTGCCACTGCACTATTAATTCTGCCTTCTTCCTGAATAGCAGCTGAAATGAGAACTTATCTTCTCTTCAACTCGTGGACTTAGAGGTCTGGTCAGTGGTAACGGTGCATCTCAGTGAGGCAACCCCACAAAGTCTATAGACAGACTTCCGATTGTAACCCTTACTTACATTTTTTATTCCTACTATGCCTACTTGAGAAAAAATTGTCATGAGATGTTGGATCTCAAAATGTAGCATTGGAACAACGAAACCGGCTTTCAAGATAACAAAATGGCCTCTGAATTTTCACCGCATCTCAGTTTCACTTTACACAGAACAATTTCGGAAACACTCCTGGGATAAAATAATAAATGACCCTGAAATAGGTATTTGCTCTCTTGGCATCCACAGTACTGATGCCCAAGCCAAACCTCGGTATAGCCTCATCTAAAACTCATAAAGTGGAACTTTGAGTATGTATTATCTATTTAAATTTGTAAATTAATAAAATATTTTAAAAGTTAACCTGTTGCTTATTTACTTGTAAAAATATGTCTTTATACTTATTTTTTTAAAAGTTACTTATTTACTTCAGCTGTTTTTAAAGAAAGTACCTCCTTTATGTATATTCTCAATACTGACAACATCTGCCCATCTTTGACATAAGGGTTGAGGTAGTCCTAGCAGCAATAATGAGATGCCGTAGTGGGCTATTTATCCCAAGATTGGTGACTAAAACTTATTCCTAAACCAGTTTACAGTATAAGGTGAGCAAGCATGTTTCCTATGATAAATATTCCAACAAGTCTGACCTTACAGCAGACCTCACTAGTTCGTCATGGTCTCAAGGTCATAGTTCACCACCTTTGGGATGATTAGAACAAGCCGTTCAACGGTATCAGAAACCCCTTTGCTTGTTGTAGACAGACTTAGACAAAAACTCAATTTTTACGCCGGCAACACACACAACAAGCATAAACCCGACAAGAAAGGATCTCAACGGTATCAGAAACCCCTTTGCTTGTTGTAGACAGAAACTCAATTTTTACGCCGGCAACACATACAACAAGCATAAACCCAACAAGAAAGGATCCTCACCTTAACTTGGCCAATGCTAATTTTCTTAGTGCCCTTAAAGTAACCTTTTGAAATTATTTTCAGTTTTTACATTTATTCATATCACTGGAGGTAATGGCTAATTCAGCAATTTGCATTCATTGTCAGGGCATCTGCTAATGGTCTCCCTTACTTTCAAGATTCTTCACTAAATTGCCATTTAATCAAGAATGAAATAAAAATAAATGGTAATTATAATTTTCTATTCCCATAGCTTCTGATATTTGTTTGATCCCTTAATTTTCAAACTTCCTGAATTATTTTTATAAATAGCTCTCTTATAAACACCTTGTAGCTGGATTTATTTCACATAGTCTTAGAGTTTCTTTGAATAAGCTAGTGACCTTCATTTGGTGATTTACTGATTCTGTGGAGAATAATTTCTGAAGAATCAGATAACTGAAGAATGAATTAATGAACTTATGATCAAGACAAAATACTCTCGCAGGACTCAGTAAAAGGTAGCAAACCTGAACAAAAAGATAAAAGTGAAGACCTCTTCTGATATTGTGATGTATCAGCACACGGTCAGGTGCTGCCTGTATTATAGTCAAGACCCACACATCCCAATTTTGGCCCTGATGGAATTCCGGAAAGACAGAAGAGGGAGGCAGTAGTCAGTAGGCGGTAATTCCCAAAATGATGAAAGATGCGTTTTCTTTTGCTAAAAGCCCACTGAGAGCCAAGTAGGATTTTTTTTTCCAATTCCAAAAATAACACAAAACACCACCACCACTGAGAACAAAAACATTTTTAATTTTTTAATGTTTTAAAAATTCTTTATTGTTGAAAGTATTACATATGTCTTCTTTTCCCACACTGTCCTCTCCCAGGCGACCCACGCCCACCAGCCCCGGCCTTCACCCCGCACCCCCGTTTCTGTGTTCATTGGTTATGCTTATATGCATACAAGTCCTTTGGTCGAAATCTTACCCACCCCCTTCCCCTGCCTTCCCTCTGAGGTTGGACAGTCTGTTTGTCCAATCTTCTATGCCTCTGGATCTATTTTTGTTCATCAGTTTATGTTGTTCATTATATTCCACAGATGAGTGAGATCATGTGATACTTATCTTTCTGCGCCTGGCTTATTTTGCTTAGCATAATGCTCTCCAGGTCCATCCATGCTGTTGCAAATGGTAAGAGTTCTTTCTTTTTTACAGCAGCGTAGTATTCCATTGTGTAGATGTACCACAGTTTTTTAATCCACTCATCTGCTGATGGGCACTTGGGCTGTTTCCAAATCTTGGCTATTGTAAATTGTGCTGCTATGAACATAGGGGTGCATATGTCCTTTCTGATAGGTGTTTTGGGTTTCTTAGGATATATTCCTAGAAGTGGGATCACTGGATCAAGTGACAGTTCCATATTTAATTTTTTGAGAAAACTCCATACTGTTTTCCACAGATGCGATACCAGTCTGCATTCCCACCAGCATTGAGAACATGCTTACATCTAGACACCCTGTGCTGAAATTTTAGAGTATCGATAAATAGGAGAAAATCCTTTCAACTTCCAGAGAAGAGACATGAAAGAGGGCCTAGGAAGATGGTATCAGATTTCCCGTCAGCAGCACTGGATGGAAGATAACAATGAAACATTTTATGAGACTATTATAATCTGGATACAAAAACCAGACAAAAAGAGCATGAAAAAGGAAAATACAGTTAGTCTTTCAACAACATGGGTTTGAACTGTGCTGTTTATACACGTACTAGAGGCCCGGTGCCTGAAATTTGTGCACTCGGGTGGGTCCCTCAGCCCAGCCTGCACCCTCTCACAGTCCAGGAGCCCTCCTTGGGGAGCAGGCCTAAGCCGTCAGTCAGACATCCTTAGCACTGCAGTGGAGGTGCTGCTGCGCTGGCCAGCTGTGAGCACTGCTCAGGGCTTCTGGCTGAGCGCCCCTTCCTCTGTGGGAGTGCACTGACCACCAGGGGGCAGCTCCTGCATTGAGCGTCTGCCCCCTGGTGGCCAGTGCATGTCATAGCGACCGGTTGTTCCACTGTTTGGTCGATTTGCATATTAGCCTTTTATTATATAGGATTGTTTTCAATAAATACCTGTACTGCTGTGTTCATTGGTTGGGAGTCCGTGGATGTGGGGCCAGCTGTATGTATTGTTCTATGTCATTTGATAGGGTGCTTGTGCACCCATGGGTTTTGGTATTCGTGGAAGTCCTGGAACCAATCCTCCACAGATACCAAGAGACAACTTAAGTTATTGGGGAGTCAAAAGTTATACGCAGATTTTCGACTTTGTGGTGGGGTTGGCGCCCCTAACTTCCATGTTGTTCAAGGGTCAATTGTACAGGCCAATCACACTTATGAACACAGATCAAAAAGTTGCAAGCAAAAGACACCAAACCAAATCCAAATAATACATTACAACCAAATTTAATTTATTCCAGCAATGCAAGAATTATTTTACATAATAAATCAATAAATGGCCCTAGTTGGTTTGGCTCAGTGGATAGAGCATTAGCCTGCGAACTGAAGGGTCCCAGGTTCGATTCCAGTCAAGGGCACATGCCTGGGATGTGGGTTTGATCTGCAGGAGGCAGCCGATCAATAATTCTCTCCCATCATTAATGTTTCTATCTCTCTCTCCCTCGCCCTTCCTCTCTGAAATCAATAAAAATATATTTTAAAAAAAGCAATAAATGTAATTCATCATATTACCCTATTAAAGGGAAAGCACTATTTGATTATTTTAATAGACAAAAACTTAACAAATTAAAAATAATTAATATTTGAAATTGTTAGCAAAATGGAAATAAAAGGAAACTTCCTTAATAAGGAGAAAAAGTATATGACAGCAACCTATAAGAAACATTAACCTAAATGACGAAATGTTAGACATATGTCTTCTAAAGTCAGGAACACGACAAACATGACTTTCATCACCGCTTCTCCTCAACACTGTATTTAAGGCCACTAGGAGAAAAAATGAAGCGAAAGATATTAGAATGGTGTAAGAATGGGAAAAAGTGTCTTTTTTCTTTCAGAGATGAGTGACTACACATAAAACCCCAAAGAATTTATGTCTTAACATTAATAATAGAGTTTAAAAAGGTGGCTGAATATAAGATCAATTATACTAAAATTAATTGGATTTCTAGATACCAGTAATACATAGAAATTGTAATAATAAATATTTTTTAAACATAACATTTACAATAGAAGCAAAAAATATAAAGTATCTATGAACAAATGTAAGAATAGATATGCAAGTGTGTGACAGAAAAAATTTAAAGCTTTGTTAAAATATATTAGGAAAGATCTTGGAAAAGAAAGTTAATATTGCAGTATTGTTCATTCCAACTTGATCTACAGATTTAAGGAGATTTCACTCAATAATCTTATAGGGAATCACAAGAGCCTAAAAAATAATGAAGAGACTCCTGAATAAGAATGAAATAGGAGGATTTGTACCACCTGATACCCAGGAAGCAGGTATATTATGAAGCTACAGTCATGGTTGTGGGGGTAGGTGCAGGAGAGCCAATTTGACAATTGAAACAGCCTAGAAAGCCCAGAAACAGGTTCACACTTATCGAAAAATTTGAAATATGATAGAGGCGATGCTGTGAGCCACCAAGGAAGGAAGGATTGTTAAACAAATGCGGGGGCAATAAGTATCTGTATGGAAAAAAGTGAAGTAGAATTTGCTATATTACACTTTACACAACATGAGACCCAAATATACTACACAGAATTTTCAGAATAAAATATAGGACGATACCATTACACTCTTAGAGTAGAGAAGATGTTTTTAAAATAAGACACACAAAAAAGTATTAGCCATATAGGGTGAGATTGATCAATTTGACTCTATTAACATAAAGAATTTCTCTTCATCAAAAAAAATCATAGTTTTTTAAAACACCATGAACATAGTTTTTTAAGCACATAGAGCCAACAGAGGATTGCTATTCAAACCTGTTACAAATCTCTATGAAAAAGGCAATCATTGAAGAGAAGAACAAAGGACAGATGTGAACAGGCATTTCAAAAGAAAGGGAACCTGGAAACTATTAAAACGTATGAAAAGATGTTCAATCGGCTGAGCGCTGAAGGAAAATGCAAAGTCATCCCATAAGAGACATACTGCGTATGCCACAGACTGGAGGGAGGGAGAGTCCGCTAAGACCGCAGCTGGAGAAGTCTGGAATAGGGAGAACGTGCGTACGTGGCGGTGGGAGTCTGAGTTGGTACAGCCCCTTCGGAGGCAAGCTGGCGGGTGCGCAGACTTCCTGCACCAGCAGCAGGTGGGCCCTGGGGGAATCTCCTGCCAGGTACCCCAGGAGACACATGCAGGAATGTTCAGAGCACCACTGTTGCTAAAAGAAGAAGAAAGAAAGAAAAAGGAAAATAGTGGGCAAGAGATAACCCAAAAGTCCAGCCAGAGAAGAATGTATACAAAAAAGTAAGATGTATCTACACACCAGGATAGATTGTAAAGAGTAAAAAAAAAAATAAACTAACCACAACTCTTTGCAAAAACATAATGGCCAGAGGAAGATAAGTATCACATGATCGCACTCATATGTGGAATCTAAGGAACAAAATAAACTGACGAATAAAATAGAACCAGAGACACAGAAGCCTGGAAGAGACTCCTGAATCACAGAGGCAAGGCGGGGATTGGGAGGGAGTGATTAATCGGGGAACTTATATGCATACTAGAGGCCTGGTGCGTGCACCAGTGGGGTCCCTCGGCTTGGCCTATGGGGATCGGGGCGTGGCAGGTGGCCGGGATCCTGCTCATCCCAGCCCCACTGCGCCTGCTGTGGGCTCGTGCCAGGTGTCTGGCGCCCCTAGGTCAGCTGAGCGGTGTTCCTGCTGTGGGAGTGCACTGACCACCAGGGGGCAGTTTCTGTGTTGAGTGTCTGCCCCCTGGTGGTCAATGTGTGTCATAGTGACCGGTGGACAGGTCCACAGGTCCAACCGGTTGCTTAGGCTTTTATATATATAAACTAGAGGCCTGGTGCACAAAAATTTGTGCACTCGGGGAGGTCCCTCAGCCTGGCCTATGCCCTCTTGCAGTCTGGGACACCTCGGAGGATGTTCACCTGCTGGCTTAGGCCCGCTCCCCGGGGGATTGGGCCCAAGCTGGCAGTCAGACATCCCTCTGGCAGCCTGGCAGCCCTTGGGGGATGTCCACTTGCCAGCGGGGAGCAGGCCTAAGCTGCA
>NW_005355985.1:0-3158 GCF_000412655.1 Myotis brandtii | reverse complement strand
ATTAGCCAATGGGAAGGGTAGCGGAGTGACACCAATTTGCATGTTTCTCTTTTATTAGTGTAGATATGCCTAACCCATAGACACAGACAATAGCGTGGTGAAGGCCTGGGAGGGGCAGGTACAAGGTGGAGGGGGCCAATGGGGGAAAAAACACAAACAAATGAAGGGGGCATCTGTAAGACTTTCAACAATAAAGATAACTTTAAAATAACAACAAAAAGCCATAGTGGTGAAAAATGAAACCAGTGAGTCACAGAATGCATATTCCCATTCTTAGAAAGCCCCCCAAAAGCAAATTAATTACTCTGTTGTTTGGAGATATGTGCACCTACATAAACCTGTGGGGGGAAGAGGGGAGTGGAGGAATCTTCCTTGGCTTGTCCGCATGCCCCTGTGTGGAACCCCCGTTTAGTTGGACTTTTCTGCCTGGAGCAGATGATGGTACAGGCGGGCGATGGGGAGCAGAGGCAGTGGCTGCGAGCTCAGGGTCCAGGGTAAACTGAGTCAGACGCAGAGATTACAGACAGGAAGGGAGCGGCTGCGCCTCCATCCCTCAGCGCAGGCACCGCCCGCCCCAGCCTGTTGTTGCAAGAAGTCCAGAGAGCTCTAAAAACACTCCGCTGTTCTTTTTTCTGGGGGTGAAACCATTTTTAGAAAGATTTTGCTCCTGAATTTTAAATATATTTAGAACCATGCGAGGCCTTACAGAGACCCTTCCGCTGCAAGAAAAGAAAGCCCGGGCGGCTTCCTGGCAGGGGTGGCTGGCCGCTCGCTCACACAGGACTCGGCCTCCTGGGGGTTCTATTTTTATCCTTCTGTTTCTAACACATTTTTACACTTTCTTTTCTATTTTATTTATTTATTTTTTATTTAAGAGTCTTTTGTGGGGAGGAGGGGATTTTTCCTTTTGTTCTGATGTCTTGCTTTCTTGGAGCCGCTCTTCCCAGCAGCTGGGACTCTGGGTACGACTGGCAAAGGCTGGCGTGAGAGAGGGTTACGTACGGCACGTCTGCTGCAGCCGACGTGGCTCACCGGCCAGAGTCACATCCACAGACCGTTTTACCATAGGCACTAAGAGTGGACAATACTTGTGGGGTAACAGGGCTGTGATGCCAGCTGAAGTCTCTTCTTTTTGTTGACAGTGTTACAAAAATATATTTTATTGATTTTTTACAGAGAGGAAGGGGAGAGATAGAGAGCTAGAAACATCGATGAGAGAGAAACACCGATCAGCTGCCTCCTGCACACTCCCCACTGGGGATGTGCACGCAACCCAGGTACATGCCCTTGACCGGAATCGAACCTGGGACCTTTCAGTCCGCAGGCCGACGCTCTATCCACTGAGCCACACCGGTTTCGGCAAGGCAGCTCCATTTTTAAATTTTTGAGGAACCTGCAGACTGTTTTCCACAGTGGCTGCACCAGTTTTCCCCACATCCTCGCCAGCACTTGTTGTTTGTTGATTTGTTGATGGTAGCCATTCTGACCAGTATAAGGCAGTGGTCTGCAAATTGCGGCTCAGCAAACCGCGGCTCGCGAGATACATGCGGCTCTTTGGCCCCTTGAGTGTGGCTCTTCCACAAAATACCGGCTCTTCCACAAAATACTGACTTCTGTGCATGGGCCACAAAGTTTCAATCTCACTGTACGTGCACGACCGCACGTGGTGTTTTGTGGAAGAGCCACACTCAATTCTCTTCTTTTTGTTGACAGTATTACAGATGTCCCCCATCCCCCGTTCTGTGCCCTGCTCCAGGCAGCCCCCCCACCCCCAGCCTTCACCACACTATTGTCTGTGTCCATAGGTAAGGTGTATATGCAGATACATTCTTTGGTTAAGCTCTTCTCATTACCCCCACTCTTCCCCCATTAGGTAAATGTGCCACAGCTTTTTACCCACTCATCTACCGATGGGCACTTGGCTGTTTCCAGGTCAGCTATTGTAAATGTGCTGCTGTGAACACAGGGGTGCATATATCCTTTCTGACTGGTGTTTCGGGTTTCTTAGGATATATTCCTAGAAGTGGGATCACCGGGTCAAAAGGCAGCTCCATTTTTAAATTTTTGAGGAACCTGCAGACTGTTTTCCACAGTGGCTGCACCAGTTTTCCCCACATCCTCGCCAGCACTTGTTGTTTGTTGATTTGTTGATGGTAGCCATTCTGACCAGTATAAGGCAGTGGTCTGCAAATTGCGGCTCAGCAAACCGCGGCTCGCGAGATACATGCGGCTCTTTGGCCCCTTGAGTGTGGCTCTTCCACAAAATACCGGCTCTTCCACAAAATACTGACTTCTGTGCATGGGCCACAAAGTTTCAATCTCACTGTACGTGCACGACCGCACGTGGTGTTTTGTGGAAGAGCCACACTCAATTCTCTTCTTTTTGTTGACAGTATTACAGATGTCCCCCATCCCCCGTTCTGTGCCCTGCTCCAGGCAGCCCCCCCACCCCCAGCCTTCATCACACTATTGTCTGTGCCCATAGGTAATGTATGCCTGGCCATCACAGTGATGGCCACACCGGAGATACTATAAGGTGATCCCTCATTGTCATTTTTATTTGCATCTCTCTGATGATTAATGACCTTGAGCTTTTTTTTTTTCATATGTCTATTGGCCATCTGCATGTCCTGTTTGATCTCACTTATATGTGGAATCTAAAAAACAAAATAAACTGATGAACAAAATAAGACCAGAGGCCTGGGTGCATGGAACAGACTGGTAGATCTCAGAGGGGAGGTGGGTGGGGAGAGGGCTAGAAGAGATCAAACAAAGACTATCTATGCATATATGCACAGATAATAGTGTGGTGAAGGCCTATGGGGGGCTGGGGAGAGGGAGCAAAAGGGGGGAAAGGGGGGAATGGGGGGCATCTGTAATAGAGTCAACAATAACAAAATGTGCCATGACTTTAATCTTCTCCATATATTAAAATTCATCACACAACAGAGTTAAATTAGTAATGGTGCTGTCTCAGCAGCAACTCGATAATTTTCTACTGCTGAGAGTAAATATTAAAAAATCCATTTCCGTTTCCATCCAACTTTTCCAACAGCAGTGCCGTGTGAGAAGGTCGGAACGAAGGGAGATCAGGCAGCAGTGGAAGGGAGGGCATCACAGAATCCCATAGTAACATCTGCACTGGAAGTGACCTTGAA
>NW_005355984.1:0-855 GCF_000412655.1 Myotis brandtii | reverse complement strand
CTCATTGCTGCCTCTTCTCCATCTGCCCCACACACCGGAAATTGTCATACTTTTCTCTTTGGAAGTTATTGGGAGATTGAAACCACACAAGTTCCTGGAAACAGAATTCCTCCCTCTCACCCACCACCTCGCCAAAATAAAAGGCCTGCACCCGTCTCCTTTCCAGTCTCCATCCAAGCAGGTCTGACTTGCTGAGTGATCTTTCCTGTGCTTCTCAGGGGTTTCAATCAGGAGCATAATAACCATCCCACGTCCCCTTGGTGTGTGTGTGTCATGAACATCTGTACCAGCTGCTGTGCCTCTGCTTCTGCATGGTGTCCACTCCTCTGGGTGCTGTGAGCATGAGGACAAGACAAGGACTGTCACCCTGTGGGTCCTTCTTCTGTAGCTTTGGGGTCACACACATGTGGTGTCCACGGTCCAGCATTCAGGGGAGCTGTTGAGTCATTAGAGCCTCTTGTTAGATTTAGGTGAAGTGGGTCAGAAGATTTGATGATAAAACTCATATGGCACATGTGTGTATGAAAGAGACACTCTACCTTTTGTTCACAGGAGAAAGTTGTCTCTCTTTATAACAGACTTTCTAACTCAGAGACTCAGATGTCAGCGAAGAATGAGGTTCCAGAGATTCCCTGAGGGAAATTGTGGCATGAAGAGGAAACCACAGAGGAACCAGCCCAAACCTCCAACTGCACCTGCTGCTGGGATGGTCCTTGTATTCAGGAAAAAAGCATTGACCCTAGTAGGAAGCCTGCACAACCCCTCCAGGGACAGCCTCTGAGATGAGACCCTAGGTTTGCTGGTCCTGAGCGCCCCCCGGTGTCCTGGATGCTCCCTGCAGCCCAGCCCTGCTGT
>NW_005355983.1:1883-2379 GCF_000412655.1 Myotis brandtii | reverse complement strand
CTCTACCACATGTGAAACCTGTGCCTTGAAGGACCTCATACATCGCATTCCACTGTTTTCCAGAAAAACATGGACCATTTCATACAACCTTTGTCATGGACTTAGGATTCTGGACTGAGTATCTGCAGTCTGAGGGCAGGAAGAGGGGCAGACAGCCCCAGGACACCACGACCTCAGAAGCCTCAAGAGTGTGAGGCCCTGAAATCAGCTCCACAACGCAGACCCCTAAAAGGCTCTGAAACTGCAGGTACCTGAGGGAACTAAAGGTCTGTTGACGGCCTGGCCCCCACCCCAGGACCCAGGTGCTCAGGCTGCTCAGGGCCCTGGGCCAGACATGGTGCTGGGTGATGCCTGCATTCCTCCAGGGCTCAGTCCTCAGTGCACACTCTTGTCAAGTTCCTTATCTTTCAAAGGACTCCTCCTTCCCACCCCTAACTGCTCTCCTCTCCCTTTTAAGGTGTGATTCTTATCAGCAGTTTGGGGAAATGTGTAGAAC
>NW_005355983.1:0-960 GCF_000412655.1 Myotis brandtii | reverse complement strand
TTTTTTAAATTTTATTTTAAGAGAGAAAATGAGAGGGAGAGAGAAAAACACAGGTGGGGTGCCTCCTCCACTCCCTTACCCACCGTCTGTGCATCCAGCCAGGAACCTGTCTTGTGGCTTCACCAGGAATTGCAGCCTTTGTGTACGTGGGAGGACAATCAAACAACGGAACCGCTCAAGCCCTCAGAGTTTTTTTTATTATCATTTTATAAAATATATTTTATTGATTTTTTACAGAGAGGAAGGGAGATGGATAGAGAGTTAGAAACATCGATGAGAGAGAAACCTCTATCACCTGCCATCTGCACACCCCCTACTGGGGATGTGCCCGCAAGTAAGGAGCATGCCCTTGACCGGAATCGAACTCGGGACCTTTCAGTCTGAAGGCCGATGCTCTACCCACCGAGTTAAACTGGATAGGGCCAGATTTTTTATTAACATCATAGAAATAGCACATTATTAAGAGAAAAATAAAGCTATGAGAATATATACATCATTCTATCCTATTCGCTTAAAAGCAATTGAAAGGACAATGTTCACTACATGTGCCAGGCCCTGGATTCAGTGCTTTACCTGCATTATTATTATTTCACTCGATACTCTCCACAACTTGAGATCGTTTCTGGATCTATTTTATCGAGATGAAATCCAGACTCAGAGACTCAAGGTAAATTGCCTGATTGTAGAGTTAATAAAGGCAGGGCTGGAAGTCAAACCCATGTGTCTCTAATAACACAACTCTGGCTTCCAATGTTAAGCTATGCTGCCCCCTAGAGGGTAGAATAGGCAATGCATTCCATTAGAACCAGCTAGATCTTATTATGGGTAATAAACAAACCCAAAGTTTTAGTGGCTTTTCTTAAAGAAGCTATCTTTCTTGTTCATACCCAATGTGCACCCTTGTTCTCCTGAGACCAGGATAGAGGAGAGACCACCCATGTAGGTACTGCTGGGTGTTAT
>NW_005355982.1:0-4529 GCF_000412655.1 Myotis brandtii | reverse complement strand
TCTGGTACCGCTGCCGCCGCCCCAGACACATGTCCGCTGGCATGTGTGCCTTGCTCTGGGCCCTGTCCCTGCTGCTGACCATGTTGGAAGGGAACTACTGTGGCTTCCTGAATTGGAATGTGCATGGTGGTTGGTGCCGAGTGTGGGATTTCATCACTGTGTCATGGCTGATTTTGTTATTTGTGTTTCTCACTGGGTCCAGCCTGGCCCTGATGACCAGACTGCTGTGTGGCTCCCATCGGGTGCCGCCCACCAGGCTCTACGTGACCATCATGCTCACAATGCTGGTCTTCCTCCTCTGTGGCCTACCCTTCGGCATCCACTGGTTCCTCTTATTCTGGTTTGATTTCTTGCCTCATCATGGCAAGTTTGTAGTACTCCTGTCCTGTGTCAACAGCTGTGCCAACCCCATCATTTACTTCTTCGTTGGCTCCTTCAGGCAGCGATGGTGGAAACAGAGACACACCCTGAGGCTGGTTCTCCAGAGGGCTCTGCAGGACACTCCTGAGGTGGATGAACCTGGAGAAAGCCTTCCTAGGGAAACCCTGGACATGTCGGGAAGCAGTCTGGGGCAGGGATGAGAGCCTCTGTCCTGATCAGTCTGAAGTAACTTTGAGACTCACTGCTGCCCTGCCAGGCTTGGAAAGTATCTAGTCTTCTCTCAGCCTCAGCCTCAGAATGTGTCAGTGATTCCCCAATCTCTTCAAATAGGTTGTTTTTAACCTGGCTGTTCTAGTTTTTCTCAGAGAAAGCATTAGTCCCAACATTATACCTCTCCATCGTCCTTGACATTACCAATAAATTTCTCATGTAATCTTCTGAATTTATTCTTTACAATTTTCATTGCAACAGAAAGAATTCCTCTCTGAATCAGACAAATCCAGGACTGAAGTCCTGGTTCTGCAGCTCTCCTCTCCAAGCCTCCATTAATTCATTGTAAAATGTGGTGAACTCATCTGCTCATAGAATCATAGTGGGGAATAAATTAGAAAACAGATGAAAAGGACTCAGCCAGGTGTCAAATATGACTAATTATTTCATAAACATCAGTGGTTAATACATTTGAAGCCTCTAATATATTATTGACTTCTGAGGTAATATTTAATAAGTTAAAAAAAAAGAATCCCTGTCCAAAACCATAAATAGTCATTCAGAAATTGTTCTACCTGATTGGATAGAAAAAAAAGATTTGCTGTGTTTTTCTCAGACTATCGGCCCTTTAGATTTATGGTAATTGCTGTGGTTGAGGGCATTCTACAAGGTAAAAGCTTAAGTAAATGAGTTGGCCTGCCTCTAATCTCATTGGGTTTTCTGGGTTTAGGGAAAATGATATCCTTAGATAAGCACAGTCCAGGAAATTGGGCCTGTGAAAGGCCCTCTGGTAGCATTTGTCCACAGCATCTTTTCTACCTGGATCACTGCCTGGCAAAGTATAGGCACACAGTAGAATTGGGTAAACTCAGAAAAGAGTGAATAAGTTTCTCACATTGTTTCAAATGCTTCATAGTTAATTTTCTAAGGAAATGCTATGTAACTCAATTTGGCTGCTGCATGGGCACATGAAAGGTATCATGGGAGCTAAAGCTGAAAACACTGGTTGTCCCACATCATGTGAAAGAAATCTAGCTATCAGATGTCGTGAGGAGAGGGAGAGGTGACAAGTAGTTCATGTGATGTTCTAAATTCTTTATCTGTTAAAAGGGAACACAGTATACACAGTTGTTGATATCGATAAGTCACAACAAGAAATGAGGTTTCATTTCACAAAGCTATAAAATAAGTTGTAAAGGAGATAAAATAGAAACTGTAACATCGGTTGCTATTGGTGATTGAGTTTACATTTTTATTTTGTATACTCTTGTGTCCTCTGAAATAAACTCAGGTGCATTCATTACTCCTGGGAGTAAATGGAAATAGATCAGATGATCCAGGCTATGCAAAACCCTGAATGCCAAGCAAACTATTATTTAGCTATGCAAGCTGACATTGCCTGTTGTGTGGGCTTCCTGCACAAACCCACAGTGGGCAGTGACAGGCTCCAGTTCCAACATTCCTCACTGGAGGGGGACCACATGGGGTAAGATGGAGCGAGGACAGATAAGTCATTGCACTCAGGGCAAATGAGAAGCATCTCATAAGACCCTTGTCTCACATCTGCAGAATCTCATTTGCCGTGCCCCTTCAGCAGGAAGTCACGGGGGCTGCCCAGCATCTTGATAAGCCTCTCTTGGTCATCAGTTTCTTCTGCTGCTCCTGCAGACACCTCATATCCAGGGGTAGGAGAGCATTCTCTGGTGTTCTGCGCTCTGTTGAAAGCTCCTCTTTTTCTACTCACCACCTTCAACTAGAAGATGGTGCTCAGGTAAGAGTTGGCTCAGAACTACCTTCTCTCAAAGGCAATTTTGTTTTCTCCCTCTTAGTCCACATGGTCACGACAGCAACTTGGGTGGAGCATGTAAGTAGCCATGGGTACCCATGAAGGAGAGTCCAGAGACATGAAGCTCTTTCAGGGAAGCTTTGGGTGCTGGTAGCTTAAGCTGTGAGGGACCCAGGTTCTTTCTGCTTCACAGACATTTTTTTCAAACCTGAATTGTTGTTAATAACCTCAGCTTGCAGACATTAGCTTCCTGTTCCATGGATTTGTTTGTTTGTTTGTTTGTTTGTTTGTTATGTTTGTATCTTTCTTGTTCCAGCATAAAACACGGAGCACAAACTAATGAGTAATTTAAGAGAGTTTAATAAAGGGACTATGTACAAAGGGGTGAATAGGAGTATGTGAAATTGATGAAGATGGAGAGCCCCTAAAGATAAGTCATAATAGGGACCTACTGCTGAAGGGTAAAGGGAAAGATAAGTTACCAGAACACAGCTCGGGCTATGGCTGTAGCGGTTGTTGTCATTTTGACCATAAGAAAGGCAACCAGACAGGGGCTATGTCCTTAGGTAGAGTAACACCACCATGGCCAGCTCACAGCCTGACATTAGAGAGCCAGGGAGTTTAAACCTGCCCTCCTCCTGCCCTCCAATGACCTGCCAGTGTCTCCTTCCTGAGAGCAATCAGGAGAATGAGGGAAAGGGGTCTACTGGTGAGGAAAGGGGACCTGTCTCCCAGGAGGAAGAGGAGGGTAGAGAAGCTGGAAATTCGATTTGATGTCAAATGAAGAAACCCATCTCTTCTTATCGTCTCCCAATAGTTGGTTTTCCTGGTCTCTCTCTCTCTCTCTCTCTCTCTCTCTCTCTCTGTTTGAGATCAATAAGATTAATTTCTCAGTGTATCTCCTCAGTTTGACTCTGTGCATGTTTCTCTCTCTCTCTCTCTCTCTCTCTCTCTCTCTCAGATCAATAAGATCAATTTCTCATTGTATCTCCTCAGTTTGTTTGTTTGACTCTGTGCACCTATTGGGTGTCACTTTTTGGAATAATCTCTCACTATCATCAAAAATGCCTTGATAATAAAATGTAGTTTGTTTGGTGTGTGTTTTTTAAAGTGGGAGTACACTGCTAATGATAAGTATTTTATATTTATTATTTTGGCTGCTCTAGGAAGAAATCCATTATAAGAGTGAATTAAACTGTGTCCTACTAGACACACCACTGTTCAGAAGGAAAGTACCTCCTGTCTTCATAGAGATGACACACTCAGCCATTTCCAACACAAGAGGACAGGTCATACTCATACCCCTCATAGCAAGAGAGTGTATTCCATTTATCTTATCATAAAGAACCCAAAATCACCATCTTCTTTCTGGAGGATGGATATTCTCAGTCACTGAGAAAAGCCAAGAGGTCATGGCTGGGACTTTCAACTTTGAGCCCTTGAAAGGAAATCTCAGCCGCAGGGCAGAAGCAATGGTGAGCTCCGAGTCCTGCTGTCATCCCACATTACCTGTGGAGACTATGCTCCTCCTGCCTCTGGAAGACATGACATGGTCTCCGACTATGAGTGGAGGTATTTGGACTACAGACTATTCCAATGTCAGAAGAAGGTCCATGTTGCTTAGAGAGAGTCCTGACTCTAGAGTCAGAGAGAACTGGGTTTGAATCCAGGTTCCAGGACTCCAAAGTGGTGATGTCTTTGGTATCATAATCATGTGTGCCCTGCTGTGGGCCCTGTCCCTGCTGATGAGCATCCTGGAAGGGAACTATTGTGGCTTCCTGGTGAGGCAAATGCATCATTTTTAGTGCTCAGTGTTGGATTTCATTACTGTGTCATGGCTGACTTTGTTATTTGTGCTTCTCACTGGGTCCAGCATGGCCCTGATGACCAGACTGCTGTGTGGCTCCAACCAGGTTCCCTTGACAAGACTCTATGCCACCATGGTGCTCAGGGTGCTGGTCTTCTTCCTCTGCGGCCTGCCCTATGGCACCATCTGGTTCCTCTTATTCTGGTTTCAAAAAGATTTAGATGCCTTCGTTCCACATTTCTTGGCGGCAGTTCTCCTGTCCTGTGTCAACAGCTGTGACAACCCCACCATTTACTTCTTCATTGGCTCTTCAGGCAGCGATGGTGGAAGCAGAGACACACCCTG
>NW_005355981.1:298359-301766 GCF_000412655.1 Myotis brandtii | reverse complement strand
TAGGACAGAGATAAGGGAAGATTCCAGGCACACTAATCTTTCATTTTCCTTCTCTTTGTCATTCTCTTTTGAGAGATAATCGTAACCCATTTGGCCTCTTACACGTGGTTCTTTGCTCTGAGTATCTCAGAATGACGGCTCCTTTATCATGCTCACCTTCTCTCTAGATCTATCTCCAGGCCTAATTAGTTCAGCACTTCAAAGCCAAAACAGCTGTTCTCTGTGCTCTTTGAACATCCAAACATCTACCAGGAAATTTCTCTCTCATGCATCATTTTTTCATCTATTTTTTCATTGATGTCTCTTTAGAGATACATTTTCCATTAATGAATTAAGAGAATTTAATATTGAATTTATTATAGAAGGGCATTTGGTTCCAAATTAAAAACCAATCAGGGATATGAAAGCAAAAGAAAATCATCAAATACTTCTTTCAAACCTCTTTTCATTTTTCTCTTCTTGTAGTTCATAATTGAATAAAAAAATGACTACCTCCTGTTTAGAGCTAAGTGCCAACCACTGGAGGAAATGCTGTTCACATCTCATTTCATTTAATCTTTACAAACACACCATGAGGTAAATACAGTACTTCTCTTACCTCTATTTTCCTGGTTAAGAAATTGAGATTTAGAGAGGTTAAGTAACTTGCCAAGATCAGACAGCTGAGTAGAGGTAGAGATGAGGCTAAAACCCAGAGCTGATACCCAAGCCTTTTCTCTTAACCATGCTATACTCTTTGAGATTTGGTACCAGTTGTGAAAATATGAGTCCCTGTTGGACACCTATGAGTTAAAGTATATATATATAATCTAATAATAGACAAACATGGTAATTGACCATACCTTCCCTATGCCTCCCATTGGGGAATCAGCGCAATATGCAAATTAACCGCCAACAAATATGGCGGCTAATTTGCATACTGCAGGCAGGGTGGGACAGCACCATTCCTCCTGCCCTGCTGCCATCCAGGCCTGCTATCTGCGACCTGGGGCGGCTGGCATTGGGGTGTGCAATGCGACCCGGGGGCGATCTGTTGGCCTGCCCAGGCATCCCGTGTGCGACCTGGGGCGGAGCCCCAACCCCCAATTGGCCCTGCCCTGAGCATGACCGGGGGAAGCTCCGCAACCCCCCAATTGGCCCTGCCCTGAGCGTGACCTGGGGAAAGGGCCCCAACCCTCCCAATCGGCCCTGCCCTGAGCGTGACCTGGGGAAGCGCCCCAACCCCCTGGTTGGCCCTGCCCTGAGCGTGACGGAGGAAGCACCGCAACCCCCCGATTGGCCCTGCCCTGAGCATGACCGGGGGTGGCGCCCCAACACCCCGATCGGCCCTGCCCTGAGCGTGACAGGGGATGGTGCCGCAACCCCTCATCGGCCCTTCCCTGAGTGTGACAGGGAATGGTGCCGCAACCCCCATCTCACCTCTGCCCTGAGCATGACAGGGGGTGACACCGCAACCCCCCAATCGGCCCTGCCCTGTGCGCGACCGGGGAGGCGGGGCAGGCACCTAGGGATCTGGGCCTGCCATCTGCCACCCAGGGAGTGGGCCTAAGCTGGCAGATAGTTATCTCCCGAGGGGTCCCAGACTGTGAGAGGGCACAAGTGGGGTTGAGGGACACCCCCCTCCCACCAGTGCACAAATTTTTCTGCACCGGGCCTCTAGTATATATATATTCTTGAATCCACAGATAATCAAGATAAACTTTCCAGATATTTGAGGCTTTGAATGTTTGAATTGACAGGTCAAAACAAAGAATGATGAAGGGTGACTTGAGGGAAATTAATGGAGGAGCCACTTGGTCTTTTAATATATGCTTTAAGGCATCATTAAAAAAATCACAGTCATGATGAAGGACATTGTTTCCTGTCATTATTTTTCTAATATATTTTTTTAGCCAGTTGGAAGGTAATACCTCAAATAAAGTTACAAACAAAACCCTTGGGAGAACATTTTGCTTTGCATCTGAGATCAGACCTACAAAGGCATTGCGATGCATGCATTAGGCTCATTCTTCTGAGTAGAAAAGAGAAATCTAGTTACGATGGGCCCTGAAACTTTTGGATCTGCTATCTGGCAGGCAATTTTGCTTTCTTAAGCGTTTTGATAAGTTAACTTTGCTCTCCTGCCAAAAGGCCTCTTCTGAGAACACCCAGTTATTAGTACAAATCCAAGGAGCTATCACCCTGTCCTATTTTCAATTGAACTTGACCTTGAAGAAATATTAAGTATGGCTTGTTTAGGGGAGGACAAGAGAATTACTTCACTCCCCTGCCTCTATCAGCTCTTCTTAATCAGAGGAATTTCACACCAAGAGAAATCTGTGACATAATGAATTACTAAAGTGGGAAATCCTCCAGAGGTATATTGCTGCTTTAACTTTTTGGGACTGAAAATGTACTACCGTAAATAGATTTTCATAAGACGTCCCCTGTCACTTTGCCTAGTGAAATAAAGTGATTTCCCCATCACTGAATATTTCGATTGGACATAGGAGGAAAGAGAGAAAATGCTTGGATCTTTTTATAAGGGAAGCTTGTTATTATAGTTCACCTTCAACTTGATCTTCAAATCACAAGAAATCCATATTACTTACATTTTATAATACAAATATAAGAAGGTGGCAATTTTATTGGCCAAAGATGGGTCTAAATTTTTGAAGTAATATTTTCATTTAGGATTTGTCAAACTCTGTCTAAGATCCCTCTGTGGAGAGCTAAATGTTTCTGTTCATCTTTTGGGATCCTCCACATTGTACACATATCAACTCACTTCAAACTCTCTTTGTTTAGTCACCAAGGACAATGTCTTCAAGTCATTGATTCTATTCTCTCCTTTATTCAGTGTATCTAGTCAGCCCTCTGTTCCCCTCATATTTTTTTAAACATGCCTCTAACCTACCTTTTCATGCTCATTTTCAATTTGGCCACCCTTTTCCTGGCACTGCTGTATGCATAGACCTTCTGAGCATTTAGTAGTTTCTCGTTGCTATGAGGATAAAGTGCAAATCCCTCAAAAGCACTTACAAAGCCCATGGTATGGACTCAAGTTCCATGCCCAGCTTGATCTCCTACTTCTCCCGTGTCTCAAATTCTGTTCCCATTTTCCACAATTCTGAACTGCTATTTTTAGTTAATTTTGCACACTAAGTTGCCAATCACTTATATACTCTCTTCCTGGTACATCTCTACCCCCCTTCACTCTGGACATCTACCCCTATACTAGCTTTCCCAGTTGCCCCCAATCCACATGCCTAGGGTTGAGGTAGCTTTTGTGATGCCCCTGGATTAGGATGTTCCAACTGGTGCTGCAGACTTGCTCACTCTCTAGTTCCCAAGATAGATTCTAAGGCTCACAAAGAAAGGAAAGGTGGGCGGTTTTATTGATTGATTGATTGATTGATTGATTGATT
>NW_005355981.1:287685-297648 GCF_000412655.1 Myotis brandtii | reverse complement strand
GAGCCTGGGTCCCTGATCAGACTGAATCCATGCATCAGAGCAGCACCAGACCACCTATCAGAGAAATAAACATGTCACCTATTTGACCCACTATTACTGATAGTCTCTATTTTAGGTGCTGTAAGGGAAATATTGTGAGACAAGTTGATGACTATATCTACAGGCCTACCACTTAGATAATATCTATCCCCTACTACATTTTATCAAGGACTTAAAAAGACTTGCAGTAATATTAAGAGTTTATATTTTCACTGGTGCCAACCAATAAAACAAAACCACCACCACCACTTGTGTTCCATGTTCAACAAAATCATTTAATTTTCCTGTTGGGCACACAGGAAGACTCATTCTTCCATACCTGTTGCAGTTGGGTTGGGCCATATGACTCAGTTCTGGCCAATGGAATGTGGGTGGAAGTGATGCATTAACACTTATTGGAATGACCCATAAAATCTTACCTCTTGACCCTCCACTCTCACTTCCTCCTCCTGCAGTGACCTTGGAGACTGCATGTTATAGAAGGAGTTGTTATAGAATGGAAGGAGTCTGACCCTGAAGGACTATGTGGAGTGGAGTGCCTTTGCCCATTGTCATTGGATTGTGACATAAACAAGCAATACATTTTATTGGGTGAAAATACTGAGATTAGGGAGATTTTTGTGTAAGAGTGTCATTTCTGCAGCATACCAAGCCTTTGTTTTACTAAAACATCAGTAGAAATAGTTTAGAAGGTTTTATTTTTATTTAAAACAATTTTTTAATTTTTGTTTTTTTCAATTACAGTTTACATTTAATATTATTTTATATTAATTTCAGGTGTACAACATAGTGGCTAGACAATCATATACTTTACAAAATGAACCCCCTGATGTTTTCAGTACCCACCTGGCACCATACATAGTCATTACAATATTATTGACTATATTCCCTATACTGTACTTTACACCCCCATGACTCTTCTGTAACTACCAATCTGCACTTCTCAATCCCTTCACCTTTAACATTTTAAAAAGTTTTAAAATATGGCTGTCACCTATTTAAGCTGACATAAAACTGACAATCACAGGGATGATGATGATGATGATAGCTATCTTTCAAATTATGACAATTTAATCAAATCACCCATTTGAAGTATCTAGAATATCTAGTATAGTAAAATCTTAATAAATATTACTTAAGTATAAACATACACACACATCCTCTTTTATCTTTTTATTTCTTTGCTTCAATATTATTTCCCATGTTTTTGTTGTTTTTCTCAAATGTCCATAATATAGGATTGAGATGTTTGCTGTGGTGTTGGGCTTACTGGACAGCATGTCTCTCTAAATTTCTGGGACCCCTGTTGAAATATGCAATGACTGCTCTACTTATAGTCAGTTGGAGAACCAGCTTTTCTAACTAGACAGTGCTGCCTTCTAAGATGAAGGCAGAAAGGATATAATAGAACAATTATTTAATTTTCCAATTTTTAGAGTGTGACCTTGGGGGATTTGCTTTGGTTTAGACAAGGCAATCAGTGATATAGCTTAGAAATGTTCTAAGTTGTTTGGATAACTCCCAGTGCAACTAAATGTTCAGAAATATTTATAACCAGCAAGCATTTTTGCTAAAATCTTGTGGTTTTAGAGCAGTCTACACAAATCACCATAATGAACAAATAGAGAGTTACTGAATGGTGCGATTTGGCTGGTCCCTTTAATCTAAGGCACCCTTATTTTAGTTCTGTCAAAGCCTCTCATTTGTCACCCACTATGCTGCTGAATCTTTAGATTTCAAAAAGAAAACAATACCAACAAGCCAAAATGACTCAGAATGTCAATGCAATATATTTTCTTTATTGAAAAAAAATGCACTCAAATAACACAGCTGTGGCTTAAAAAGAAAAGAGAGAGGAATTATTTAAAATGTGTGGATAAAGAGAAACTGACAGAGATGAAAAGAACTAATCCGTTTTCCCCAGTGTGGTAGTCAAATGAACCCTTCAGTCCAACACATAACTGGGCTAGAGATAATGAATCAGAAGCTAGAACAATTTCTGCATATTCTCATGGAGAGTACTTAAAAATGCTTTGTACAAGTTGACTTGGCAGACATGCTCCTAGAAGTTTCCCAGATAAATATTCATAATTTTAATAGGAAGAACTAATTGGTGGTTTCCAGGACATTTTTGCAATAATAAATGCATCAAGAAGCTCAATGGCTATCACAGTGAAAGAAAAGCTTAAGCTCCCTATTGACTTCCTATTGTGTAGAATGTCCTTTCTATCTCGGGTCATTGTTTCTTAGTCATCTATGAGGATTGAACAATGAGTATGTCACAATACATGTAACATACTGATGACTAAGCTTCAATAACAATAGTTCAGCTAGCATTGGCCATGCATTATCTCAAGCTTAAAAAATTAAATGACACGCTAATATTTTAATTTTAAAATATATACTAGAAGTTGATAATTTTTCTGAAGCTCTGCTAAACAGTGTAGGATTTCTTAGCCTCAGAATATAGTTTCCTATTTCTTGCCATAGTCACTGTTATTACCATGACTCTCTCCTTCAGTTCACCAGTACCAGTAAACTTGTACCTGCTCTGTGTAGGGAACAATAACATTTTTGAGGTGCAATATATCCATTGATTTTAATCTTTTTTTTACAGCTTCTCATTTCTATTTACAGAGGGCAGAACAATATGGACACTATAATCTTTGTGCCGTATTCTCTGAGGCCAGACTCTCATTTATCTATTTATTTTCACACATTTCAGCCATGGACACTGGGGTGGAGATGAAGAGTTGTTTGATTTTTTTTTTTACAAAGCAGCACATTTACTGCTTGCCTTCAGTACCTTCAGATAAATCCCAAGACAAAAAACAGACAGAGCTTCAAGGGTAGTGTCCAAACACAGTTGGACTTATACAGAGAATGGCCCATTGTATTGTGTCCCACTAAGAAATGTGTACAATTTCTAAACTAAGAAATTACTGCTAAGCTTCCTGTAAATAAAACCAATTGTCGCAAGAGTAAGAAATACACAATTTCCCCATTTCAAAGAATCCTAGAAATAATGAAATTATTACTCATTACAATCTTTACAAAAACTTTCAGATGAGAAATAGGCCTATTGTATGCAAGCATACATATATGTATATTAAGATGTCCACACAAACACAAATAGGATTATAGATAGATTGACAGACAGATGGTTTGTTTCCTCAAATGGAGTAGACAAAAATATTATGTAACTATAATGGTATTTATTATCTTACAATTTGGATAACAAACTGCAAGTCAAAGGCCCCACAGAGATAACTTAGGTATAATGGGATTATGCCCCATTAGATTCAGATTGAAGTTTTATCTCTGCGTAATAATAGTACCTTTCATTCCAGCAGTTCCCCATGTTATAGTCACTGGACAAAAGTAGCTGCATGTCTGGAACTGAGGCAGCTACTCCTCTCCAGACCCATCTTGTCCAAATATGTACCTACTCCAGATCCTCCTCACTCACCATTCCACACACAGCAACTGTATCAAGTCCTTGGCTCATTCTTCTACTTACTTTACTTGTTCACCTCTCTCTAGGCCTTTGGTTTCTCTTTCTGGGCTCTAAAAGCCAGGATCTTGTCTCTTTAGGCATATTTTCTAACCTTCACACCAAACTACCCTGCCCACAAAAATGCATTTGGTGATGAGAGCTCTTCAAAGGATATATGACAGTCACCAATTACCATGTCATCATATACTTCTTTCTGTGAAGCTTACTTAAGGAAATGGGGGATAAGGGTTGAGGGGAGGAGTCTAGTATCTAGGATTCTACTCAGGGCTAATGCTCTAGAAATAACTTCTGGGTTTGCTTCTCTCAGTGCCGTTTTATGACCTCTGCCTGATTCTAGACCCAAAGCCTCCAGTCTAGTGTCTTTCATAAAAAGATTCAACCCCACAAAAGATAGTCTGGTGGTCTCTGATTTTGCTGAAAATTCTCAAGCTCTTTGAGATTCTCTAGTGCTATGATGTCCGTCTCTTTAAACAGTCTTTGCCTATCCATGAATAAGGATGGCTATCACACCATTAACACCTCAGTGTTAACATTGGAGGAAAGGTGATCCATTATCTTTGCTTTTATTCATCTTTATACAACCTTTATCAATTGTTCCAATAAGATTGCATTACTATTTTAATTTTAAAATACTAAAAATTTTTTTTTAATTCTTTTTAGTATTTTTTTCTGTGGTCTCTTTAGGATGAACTGAAATCTGTCTACATTTTCTGTCATTTTGACATCATAACATAAGAGACGTTATAACATAACATTATTACAGAGGAAATAATTTTCTCACAATAATTCAACTTGCCACTCAAAATATTTGTAACCTATAAAAGGTTTGATCTGAAAAAATAACTGGAACTTTTCCCTTTGGGGATTTAGCATTGGAGTCTCAAATGGCAAATTCACCCTGAATAGTATGAGGATAACAAAAGGACAGTTACTGGCAATGGAAATGCTGGAGCCTATTCTAAGACCATGAAGGTCTCCTTTCAGCCCTAACTTAAAATGCAATTCCCCACAGTGCCACTAACTCACCTTCCACCTCCTACCCTTTTCACCTCCCCACCAAGTTAAGATGCATTCTCCCACTGCTAACCTTGTGTGCCCCCTGGGATTTCCAGTGAGGCATCATTTCTTTTTAATTTGGAAAAATTATATATCCCACCTGCTTATTTAGGAAGCAATTACCACAGACCTTCTCTGTTCTTTTACCAGATCTCCACAAATCCCTTTAAAGTTATCCTCAGCATATCCCAGAAACTTCTACCCACCCTTGCTATGTTTTTTTGTTTGTTTGTTTCATTTTGTCTTTATTGATTTCAGAAAGGAAGGGAGAGGGAGAGAGAAATAGAAACATCAATGATGAGAGAGAATCATTGATTGGCTGCCTCCACGCCCTACACTGGGGATCAAGCCGAAATCCGGGTATGTGCCCTTGGCCGATGCTGTATCCACTGAACCAAACCGGCTAGAGCACTATGTTTTTTCTTAATGACACTCTCTTTGTGAAGTAACAGACATGCTCAGGATATTTTACAAAACACTCTTGTAACTTCCAGCAGATAAAGCAGGAGGAAGAGCCTTGAACCACACAGGCTCCTCACACTGTGCGTTTTCCGCACCTCGGGCTGGCTCTCTGCATCTAACACCTCCAGAAGTGAAATTCGGAAGGCTGACTGACTTCCTAGGGCAAGTGAGTGTTTTAAACGTGCATTGATTTGGAAGTTTGGAGTTAGTGGGAACTCCCTAGGAGCATGAAATGGGCATTTTTCATTCTGGATTATCACAACCTAAATAAACTAACCAGAAAATAAACAAGATATACGCTCTCACATCTCATAATCATTGACTAGCATGGCACATACTTGGATAAGGAACAAGGTGGCCAAAGCAGGAAAAAAAAAACAACAAAAAACCCTTCCTTTCTAGTGTCACAGATCTCAAGGCCATTACTTACTGTATCTCTCAGGCTGATGCTTAGTGTGTGATTGGCTCTTCTGTTCCTCCTGGATCACTGCTCTTGGGCTGGCTGATCTCTTTCTCATGGCTGAGCCCAGAGGCGGCCTGACACACTCCTGTTTGCACACACACATACACCACCTCTTACAGGGGACTCTGTTATTGTTTATTGCTGACTTCCTGCTCTGGCTTTATTGCACCCAGTTTAAAAACCATTATTATTAATAACTTGTTTAGGACAATTCAGGTTCATATATCATATTATTATCCCCAGAAAAACATTTCAAAGGTTTATTATCATCTTCATTTTCAAACAAGCAAGCCAAGGCTCAAAGAAATTAAATTATTTTCCCAATGTCACGTTGTCAAAAGTACAATTAATTTCCTAACCGTGGTTTTTTAATCCAAGAACCAAAGCTCTTTTTGTATATCATGGTTCCTCCACATTTTTAATACATTTTAAATTTATACCTTCCTTACGTATGAGAGGAATATAATATATAATGAGATCATGGTTCTTTACTCTGTAATTTCTCCCCTTGTAATCTATCCAGAGACATGTATTTTAATCACCTGCAATGAATGATTATTTATTATATAATTTTATGGTCCAGATACAGGACTAAAACTACTGAATTGCCCGTGGTAATTATAGCTTGTGGGGGAAAAAAACCTATCACATTTGCTTACCTTGACCTACCTTAATGAAGTGATAATGTTCATTATTAGCAGCTGCACATGCAAATGCTCCCTATCTCCATGCAAGAGTGTCTGAGCCAGAATAAATGCCCTGTTAATCAGAGGTGCTTTGTCTCAGTAAAGCTCTAATAATACTGGTGCTTAATTCTGTGTACTTATTACACAACTGCCTTTCTTCCCATGATATATTTGAAGATAACTGCAGAATTTTTAGTTTTCTGTATAAATTTGTACCAGGGGAGAATGCACCAAACATGTATTCTAGGAAGCAATATTTTGACCTTGACAAGAAAAGTGATATGGATGTTAAATAGATGCTCATTGCTTTTCCCAGCTAACTCATGGACACCTCCTCAAAGGAACCACTGTGTGGTCCACAGAGCTCCTCCCATCACTTATGGGACATGGACAAGAGCATCCAAAACAGGTTGGGGGTGGGGGTTGGGCTGGAATCACAATGAGCATTGGCAGAGTTTTCCCTGATCTTAAGGAGCAAAGGGGTATGATGGTTTGCACAGATTGTCTTATGAAAACTAAATCTTTATATACCTCCCTACCTACCCTAAAAAATGAGAAGCATGATTTAGATGCTGAGGGAATCACCAGACTTTGCCTCTAGAATATTTTTTAAAAAGCATTACCACTTGTGGACACTCTACTCTTGAGTAATTGTGGATTAAGGCAGTCTCTCCACCTCCCTTTGCTTTGCCTCCCAGTTTACCTCAACCAGAACAAGCCAGGAGTCAGGGGCACACCCCATTCGTCAATGCAGTCAAAAGAGAATGTACCAGACATCAATACCTAGGTTCTAATTCCTGCTCTGTAATGAACTTGCGACCTTGGGCAAGACCTGTACCTTCTCTGTGCCTTGTTGTCTCAGTAGAAATAATATTGACCCTATACTTTCCCTAAGGCTTTGGGAAGTTTATCTAAAATAATTGATATGAGAATAATCTAAAAAGTACACAGCACAATAGAAATAGACAAATATTATTATACAAAATCATTAGCAGGGTGACTTATAAAGTGTATTGTACCTTTGTTTCCCTTGTCACAAGAAAATGGGAGTATATCAAGGCCACTAGATGATGCTCATTTCATCAGGTATAGCTACCCCTCCTCTCCAAATGTATATAACACGGTGGTTGAGATCTCAGGTTCTGGTGTCACACAGATGTGGGTTAAATCTTGCCCCTGTCTCTTAAACGCTGTGTAACCTTTATCAAGTTATTTCATATTTCTGAGCTTCTACTTCTTCATATGAAAATGAGGTAATATATTCATCTCAATGGATTATCTTAAGGATTAATGATATAATGCATACAAACTGTAGTTTACAGAAAAACTGGCACATGCTGAGTGCCTAATAAATGTTGTAAATATTATCTCAGTATTTTTTCCATATGATGTAAATAGGATTCCTGAAAATAAAGAGTCCCAGACCCAGTTCAGTTTAAAGAATACTGGTTTAAATGAGTTCTAAGAAGCAGACTTCTCAGAACCATTCATGTGTGAACAGGACAGCTCTTCGCAAGAGAAATGGTGTCTAGCATTTGCTCAAAGTATTTGTTTAGAATGCTTTCTAATTGCAGTAGTTTTGCAGAACACTGTTTCTGTGGATTATATTTTGGAAAATCTTGTTCTCACAAATGAGACATTCATAAAATTTTTGTGAAATCACTGTGTATTATTCATTTCAAAATAATGAGCAGGAAAGGGAGAGAAGGAAGTAGATATACATGTAGTAAAATAAGCCATGTGTAGATCATATTGGGTAATGGATACATAGGACTTCATTCTTTCTCCTTTGTATTTGTTTGAAAATTCCATAAACATTTTTGAAAATATATTAAGCAAACCAGAACACACACACACACACACACACACACACACACACACACACAAACACGAAGTCTAAGCGGAATGGTTAATCTCCTAAGGTTCACAGACCCACGCGAGCAAAGGCAAATTAACTGCTTCTCTCACTAACTTGGACATGAAGGTCTTCACACACCTGAAGAGGTCAACTGTAGTGACAGCAGTCAGTGAGAACCTGGCTGGCTTCATTTTTTCATATGCTACGAGATATGCCGCTACAGTCCAAACCAATCAAAGGTTGGGCAGGAAGAAAAACAGAATCAGCCTCAGGGTAACAGAGAACTGAACACATCAAACATTCAATGGAGCTGCTGCCATAAATACTAGTAATAGGCTGGACTTGAAGACTCATGCACATCTTTCCTTTCAGCAGGAATGCTAAGGTTTCCAGCTGCCAGGGGATCCAAGGGACTTGCAGTTGGCCTAGAACAGTGGTTCTCAACCTGTGGGTCGCGACCCCTTTGGTGGTCGAATGACCCTTTCACAGGGGTTGCCTAAGCCCATCCTGCATACCAGATATTTACATTACAATTGATAACAGTAGCAACATTACAGTTATGAAGTAGCAAAGAAAATAATTTTATGGTTGGGTCACAACATAAGGAACTGTATTTAAAGGGCCAGAAGGTTGAGAACCATTGGCCTAGAACCTATTTTTCTTGCTAGAGGGCCCGATTTATTATATTAAGAGATTTATCTTTACTGATAACAATGAAGTCAAATATTACTTTCTGGCTGTATAGGCAACTTCTTCCTAACAGCTCTCTTGTTTTAAATGTCATTATTTTAAGCATACCTCCTTACTTTTAATTATGCCCAATTAAAGGTACTTGCATATTTGCATCACATATTTAATGATTCAAACTCACTCTGAAGCAGTAACAAAATCCCATTATTGTTCACTTAACCTTTAGAAAGTTCACATATAGCTAACCCACCTGTCACCAAGATTTGTGTTCATGCATTAGTCATTTCCCAAGGAGAACATTTCATAGTCTCCTAGTGGACTGATTTTATTAATCTCTTATGTGTTTACAATCCACTCAAAATTTATAAGGTGCTTAAGTTTGTTTCCATCCTCTAAATTTCTGTTTCCACTCTCTCTCTGGTCATGCATAATGACCTTCTTCACCTAAGAGTTAGCCTTGAAATTAAAGTAACACTTCTTATTTGTTTCTATTGTATAGTCCAAGTAAGAAAAAAAGGAAGAAAATCTATTCTACTGAATTACAGTAATAATGGGTTTCCAGTCTTCTTTTTATAAAATGTTGATTCAGGTTGCCCCGCTTTGACTTCTTATTCCCCTTACACTTCTAATAGGGGTGTTCCCAAGATTCTTAAGCAAGAAAAAAAAGAGGAGGAAGTAATTCAATTGCAAGTATTGGGCAGTTTCTGACTACATGGGACCCACATCTGGGAACCTGAACCTGGGATGGGGCAATCACCTACACATGAACTGTAAGGAGCGGGCACTTTCTGGGCATAGAAAGCCCACACTATTCTTACTGAAATTAGAATTGGCCTGAAACCCCAGAGAGGTGCTCAGATACTGTAGTAAAGGCATCAGGACCAAACCCTGCCTCCTTAATCAGGTGACCCTTCCTATTAGTAGAAGAATCTTCTGCATTGCTCTGTTGGTTATAGAAAAATATATTTTCACCAATCCACACGCACCTTTGCCCAGCACTTCACCTATAAGAGAACAAGTCAAATTACAGATGTGGGGTGCAGTTGCCCCAGATTGAGATGCAGTCTGACCTCCTTTGGCCAACACTATGTCCAGACCAGCTTTCACAAGCCCAAGTTCTGTAATAAGTGAGTCCCTTGCTCATTAGACTGAGGTGTGCATTGGAGGATGTTGAAAGCCCAGGTTTCTAACA
>NW_005355981.1:242461-287456 GCF_000412655.1 Myotis brandtii | reverse complement strand
AATCCACACGCACCTTTGCCCAGCACTTCACCTATAAGAGAACAAGTCAAATTACAGATATGGGTTGCAGTTGCCCCAGATTGAGATGCAGTCTGACCTCCTTTGGCCAACACTATGTCCAGACCAGCTTTCACAAGCCCAAGTTCTGTAATAAGCGAGTCCCTTACTCATTACACTGAGGTGTGCATTGGAGGATGTTGAAAGCCAGGTTTCTAACGCTATAGTTGGTAACTCTACCATTATACTAGAATGGGATACTTAGCTAACATAATTGACTTCAATATGCCTAGGGTGCATCATTATTTTGATATTCTTTGCTAGTTAGTTTTCTCCTAATAGGGTGAGGGTGGGAAGTGAAGTCAGAAAACTAACATTTGTGAGCTACCTTTCCAGTATGTGCCAGACACTATGTGAGCACTTTAGAGGCACTCTTCTCAACCCATAAGTTTGTTATTCACATTGTAAAGAAGAAAAAAATGAGCTTCAGGAAGAAGCAAACTTCCTATAAATGGAAAGATTCTAAAACTACCTTTAGATCCTAATCATACCACACAAACCTATGCCAGAAGGACAGGGATTAGGAATTGGGATGAACATTATACAGTTTCTCTGTGAATTCCTTTCTCCCTTTTCCCAGATGTAATTAGTCTGCAAATTTGAACTTTCCAAATGTATCTCATCCCATTCCTTCCCAGTTATTCTAATGGGCACTATTCTAGTTCAGAACTCTTATCTATCGTATCTGCAACACTTTCTCAACTCATGTCTTTATCGCTACGCCTACTTATTACCTAGAAAGAAATGCAACCTCCTAAGACTAACCTGGAAGGCCCTCTTGGATCTGCTCCCTGTTCATCTGCACAGTCTAACTTTCTCCTACCTGGTGGAGGTCATCTGTTCCCAATAGTTCTCAGAGACTTCACAACACACTGTGCCATGACATATGGTGTGCGCTTCCTCACAAAGCCCTGTCAGGTGTTAGAGAGCCTCCCAGCAATTCCTTCCACCCAACTCCTCACGCGGATTTCCTCTTCCAGGAATGGCAGGGGTCCCATCTCCTTCATGTATAAATCTGGTTTAGCAGTGGCCTTATATGCTTTTACAGCTCCCTGAGCCACCTCTATCATAGCACTCCTCACGATGTATTGAAATCATCTGCTTACTCATCTTGTTTTCCACAATTGACTTCAATATGCCTAGGGTGCATCATTATTTTGATATTCTTTGCTAGTTAGTTTTCTCCTAATAGGGTGAGGGTGGGAAGTGAAGTCAGAAAACTAACATTTGTGAGCTACCTTTCCAGTATGTGCCAGACACTATGTGAGCACTTTAGAGGCACTCTTCTCAACCCATAAGTTTGTTATTCACATTGTAAAGAAGAAAAAAATGAGCTTCAGGAAGAAGCAAACTTCCTATAAATGGAAAGATTCTAAAACTACCTTTAGATCCTAATCATACCACACAAACCTATGCCAGAAGGACAGGGATTAGGAATTGGGATGAACATTATACAGTTTCTCTGTGAATTCCTTTCTCCCTTTTCCCAGATGTAATTAGTCTGCAAATTTGAACTTTCCAAATGTATCTCATCCCATTCCTTCCCAGTTATTCTAATGGGCACTATTCTAGTTCAGAACTCTTATCTATCGTATCTGCAACACTTTCTCAACTCATGTCTTTATCGCTACGCCTACTTATTACCTAGAAAGAAATGCAACCTCCTAAGACTAACCTGGAAGGCCCTCTTGGATCTGCTCCCTGTTCATCTGCACAGTCTAACTTTCTCCTACCTGGTGGAGGTCATCTGTTCCCAATAGTTCTCAGAGACTTCACAACACACTGTGCCATGACATATGGTGTGCGCTTCCTCACAAAGCCCTGTCAGGTGTTAGAGAGCCTCCCAGCAATTCCTTCAGCCCAACTCCTCACGCGGATTTCCTTTTCCAGGAATGGCAGGGGTCCCATCTCCTTTATGTATAAATCTGGTTTAGCAGTGGCCTTATATGCTCTTACAGCTCCCTGAGCCACTCTATCATAGCACTCCTCACGATGTATTGAAATCATCTGCTTACTCATCTTGTTTTCCACCAGACCGTAACCTCTTTTCATATAAGTAGCAGACCTCATTTTTTGCCTAGTCTTCTCTATAGGAAGCACTTGTTAAATAATGTTTACTTGAATTTGCTCTCACCTGCATCACCTCAACACATGCCCATACAACTTGTCCCCCATAACAAAAATGGACTAGAAATTATTTCTTATTTCACATTCCACTTGTAAAGCAGGCAAGGGAGTAGAATGACTATAAGAAACCTAGAGCAGGATGCTAAAGCAAGCAGGAGAAAGGGAGAAAATCTAACGCAGAATAAATCTCTGTCAACCCCTACAGTAGTCAGAGGCACAGACTTTGAAGGCAGCCAGAGAGAGATGGAATTTCAGCTCTTCCACTGACAAGCTGTGCGATTTTGAGCAGGTTGGTGAAGCATCCATAGACAATATGTAAACCAATGAGTGTGGTTGTGTCCCAATAAAACTTTATTTACAAAAACAGGCAGTGGGTTTGATTTAACCTGAGGACTGGAGTTTGCTGGCCTCTGCACCAGAACAATGCTTGCAGAGGTTAAACTTAATATTATTGCAGATGTTATTACTTTCCTTGGAGAAATTTACTACCTGGCATGTGATTCAAGTTTTGACCTTTCATACAACCTTTCAATCATGTAGCTCCCCCTATAACAAGAATACATCTCACCTATTTGTATTAATTGGAATCAATACAAAATGGGCTAGAGTCTGAGACTCATGATCTCAAATGATTTCCCACCACTCCTCATTTACACTGATCATCAGAAGTAAAACCAATATAGTACTTTCTGGAATAATATAGCTCCCTCTATAATTCCAATCATTCTGAAACACAAAACCTAGTTTTAAAAACTGCTAAAGATACTACAATGGGAAACACGAGCCAATAGAAGTTGCCTGAGGGGATATGAATGATTTTGTTCATTGGAAAATCATTGATGTTGAATGATAAGTTATGTTAATTAATAATCTTGCTAAATTAAATTAAGATGACATCAAATGAAACCAAGCCACTAAACTGCTGAATATGGAATAAATCACTCCCTTTCTTCCCTCCAGGATCACATTGATATATATATATATATCTCAGAATTATGTGTATATATCTGATTAGCTAGTCATGACATTCATACCATGAACTAGGAAATTAAGGGTGACCAAGGGGTGAGGCAACAGCTATGTGTTCTAGCCATGTTGCTTGTGCTGCTAAATTGTTAGTATAATGATTTAACTACCTCCGGTATTTTTTCCAGGAGCTAACTATCAATAAATACATTCTTAAATGAATGTCTGCCTCCTTTTTATATCCACCTTTGAAAGCAAATATATTTTGTAGAGTTTCTCCAAAAGAAGTCATTATCTCCTCTGCTCACATAGTCCCCTCAGCTTATTAGGTCCTCCAAGTGGCTGTGTCTACCTGCAGGGCCTGGACCAGAAGTGGCTGCTTCAACTCAGTGTGAGACAGGAAATTCTCTTGCTCTTTCACTCTCTCAGTGTAGCTCCAATCTCCCTCTCAATTCTGCCTTACCCACTCGACCCCAGCTCCCTGCTCTTACACCAGCTGCCCATTGGCTGGGGTACTAATGGTTACCACATCCAATTTCATAACCACATAATCTTAGCATATAACCACTGACTTACCCAAATTTGATGGACATGCAAATAACCTTGTAAAATTGCAGATTCTGATTCAGTAGTTCAGGGTTGAGGCCCAAGTTCTGTGTACCTAACCAGCTCCAAAGAAATACCCAGGATTTAGGTCTAAAGGTATAGCATGACACCTGGTGTCATACTGTACCTTTGTCCTGAGGGTGGCACACAGCTTAGAGAGTGTTCTTCTCAGAGAAAACTCATATTTTGAAGCACTTTTCTCAGTTACTTTAAACCTGATTTCCTTAACCATGCCAAGAATACACTCCCCAGGCTTTGACTCCTGCAACGAACTACTTTGAGTTGGTTGCTTCTTCCAGCACTTACCAGGTCTCCTGACTCCCAGGCTGACCTGAATGCTGATTACCAGACTGACACACTCCCAGCTCATACCTTCCATTGCAGACTCCTCATGGGTATCTGGCCAGCTTTCTCAGCTAACAATAACAGGGAAAATCTCAAAAAGAAATGGATGGGGGCAATTCTCTCACCTTGAGGCATCTTCCCCTTCTTTGGAGAGGTATCATCTTTGGAGAGTGTCTGGTTTCATCTCCACCCTAAACTAAACCTCCTCCATGCCCCACATTCAGGCTCAACGACAGAATTAGGTTCTCTTTTGGATGAAGGCCTTGCCAGTTTCCATCAGCAGCAAGTGACTGCAGAACGCTAGCTTGGAAGTGTTTGTACAGTGTTCAGGCCTGGTCCTCTATTGAGAGAAGGGTGCCAGTTCCCCCACTCCCTGGGAAGGCTGAGGCTGACTTGCAGCCTTCAGGCTGTTATTCCTCACTTCGAATGCTTTAAAGCTTTTTATAAGTCTGGGCTTACACTTGGCTTTGCTTCAACATGGATGAAATGTCAAAATTTGTAGCTTCAAATTTAATCCTAGGCAGTTTGGAGAAATCACACAAATTGGCTCATTTTTCAAAACGGATCAGATGCTTTTTTTTTCCTGTCACAAAATTAGATTTTGTTCATTTGGGTCTGTGTGTTATGTGGGGAGGGTGGGTGTTACGAGTGAAAGACTCTTTCAAAATGGGAAATACTTACAAGAGTGTAACTCTTAGTATCAAGGAAAAATATCCTCCTTTCTGAGCAAGTTAGCTCTGAGCTGTCAGTCCCCACCAATACTGCTGTGTGTGAGGAATATGCTGCTTTACCCAACAGCCTTCCATCCCCTCCTCTGGTTTCCTGGGGAGAAGGATGGGCCCGTGTCCCCAGACTTCCATAGGAGCCAGTCTTAACAGAAGTCTCTCCCTGAGACACCTGGTGTCATACTGTACCTTTGTCCTGAGGGTGGCACACAGCTTAGAGAGTGTTCTTCTCAGAGAAAACTCATATTTTGAAGCACTTTTCTCAGTTACTTTGAACCTGATTCCCTTAACCATGCCAGAGAAATGAGACACTATAGTCATTGCATATAGGGACCCTCCCAGTTTGTTCATAAAATGTATGTGTATTTTACCCATATATACCCAGGGGTACTTTCAAGTGACCAATTCCCTGCTCTTATGCCAGCTGCCCATTGGCTGGGTCACTATTACTCAGACAAGTTCTGCTTGTTACCACATCCAATTGGGGAAAGACTTGTAACCACATTAGTTTTAACATCCATTGACTTAATCAACTTTAATGGACATGCAAATCACCTTGTAAACTGCAGATTCTGATTCAGTAGGTCAGGGTTGAAGCCCAAGTTCTGTGTACCCAACCATCTTCTAAGAAATAGCCAGGCTCTAGGTCTAAAGACTACACTCTGGGCAACAAGGATCTGGGCCACAATGTATACAGCACCAAACATAGAGAGTAGTTAAAAATCCAAGACAAGCCTTCAAAATGGAATCTTCTCTGCTTTAATTATACTCTCTATCTAGGAACCATAGGGCCAGGTAACTATTGGAGAATTTCTGTAACTAGCTTGAACCCCAAAGATAATTTATGATTCTGCCTCTTTCCCTAAAGAGATCAATGGTGGGAAATTATAGGATTCTCAGCCAAGTGTCTACAAAAGGCTGATGATCTTGACCCTTCCATTCGAGCTAAATAGACAAGGTACTCTGGCTCCCTTCTATTCCCAGGAAAACTCCCATTGACATACAGCAAACCTCTACTCTCTTGGCCTCATGCACTTCCAGCTGTTCCCAGCTGTGGCTCAAAAGGGCAGGCCTTTTCCAACGTGGCAGTCCCTGACACTGGCAGCTTCCTGTGGCAGAGTCACCAGTGGCCACTCCCACAGGAGCTCAGTGTTATGCTTCTCAACTTCTTATATAGTTGGGCCATCTGCCAGGTCTACAGTGGCCAGGCTTCTTGTAGAACACTCTCCTACCACCTTTAGGAAAGAGTTCACAGAACCCATTTGGAATAATCCTATGGTTCTTCTAATAAGACGATAACGATAGCTGTATGCTATACTTTCTTTGATGGTATACTTTCAATGAGCTCAGACTGTCCTATGATACTTACAAATTTTATTCAGATTGCTCACACCCAATCTTAATGAGGTAAGGCTGTTGCTGTTTCACAGCTAGGACAACTGAGGACTGAGTGATCAAGTGATTTATCCACACCAGCATCATTGGTCAATGACAGAGCCTGAGTTTGAGACCAGGTCTGTCTAACTCAGCAACTAATCTGTACTTCCATACTGCACTGCCTCCCTGATGTCCTTGTCTTGGTTTGGGTGAAAATGTGTAATTCACGGTGCCCTAAATCACGTAGCCAGCCAAAACTTGTTGTATCCTGGAAAAGAATATGGACTCGTGGACTTTTCTTATGCTCAAACTAAGCATTGCCCCTGAATGAATTCTGCTCTGGAGGATTTGGCAGGAGCCCCATATTTATTTCCTCATCCTGGCACAGAGACAAATATGCAAATCAATTCCCAAGATCTGTCCTGACATTTTGCAGTTTCTCAAAGTATCCGATCAAAGTAAACCTACTGGTGTCTAAAGAGCCCCATCTAAAAATTACTCCATTGCCCGGCCAGTGTGGCTCAGTGGTTGAGAGTCAACCTATGAACCAGGAGGTCACAGTTTGATTCCAGGTCAGGGTACATGCCTGGGTTGCGGGCTCGATCCCCAGTAGGGGACATGCAGGAGGCAGCTGATCGATGTTTCTCTCTCATCACTGGTTTCTCATTCTCTCTCTTCCTCACTAAAATCAATAAAAAATTAATAAATAAAAATAAAAATTACTACCATTAAAGCCATTCACACTATAAAGGTCAAGACTGCCCAAACCCCCAAATTCTTAAAAAACTGGAAGCACATCCTCCCTTCCTTTTATATCTCCCAATAATAGGGTATACTACAGACACTTAATAAAAGCTTCCTGAGTTCAAAATGGAATGAGTGTATGCAATATTTGCCTATGTATATTTGACTGTTGTAACCAAAACCAATAATAATGCACATATATGTACGTATAACAAAATACAGTCTGGATTGATTTTTGCTCTCAAATATGTTTCATGTAATGTATATAACATGTCTGTCTATTTTAGAGCCTGTCATATATATGAGGGTTTTATATATATGAAGTATATGTATAAACTGTATATATACATATCTATATATATATAAGGCTAATATGCTAAGTGTCGGACTGTCCAACCAGTCACTATGATGCACACTGACCACCAGGGGACAGATGCTCAATGCAGGAGCTACCAAGCTGCTGTGACTTGGCAGCGGCAGTTCTCGGGTGACATACCCTGAAAACAGAGAGGAAGGAGCCCAATTCCACGTGGGGCGACGCAATTCCACCTTGGGCCATGGGTTATGTTGTTGCTGGGGCACTGTCGGTCCTGAATCTGGTTTACTGCACACTTGCGTTTGTGTTTCACACCCTGTATGACAGCAACTTTGCAGAGTGCCCTCTCGCACTCCGGGGCCCCTTGGGGGATGTCAGAGAGCTGGTTTTGGCCTGATCACCGCAGGCCAGGCCGAGGGACTCTACCTGCGAGAGGGACCCCGCTCATTCTCCAGATGCCAGGGAGGGACCTTGGC
The DNA here is from genome assembly GCF_000412655.1 of Myotis brandtii. Lineage (NCBI taxonomy): Eukaryota > Metazoa > Chordata > Mammalia > Chiroptera > Vespertilionidae > Myotis > Myotis brandtii. The sequence goes on along the minus strand of NW_005355981.1, from coordinate 279,717 downwards.
AGGTTGACTCCAGGGTGTGTCCAGCCCATCTCACCCAGTCCTGCCCTGATGGCCACCTTCTAATTAATTTCCTTTGAATGTGCACAAATCTGTGCACTGGGTCACTAGTAGTCTATAATCAAACTGGTCCCTACACATGATTGCTATAGTATCTCATTCATCTGGCATTAAGAAAAGAACATTCAAAGAATTGAGAAAAGTACTTTAAAATCCAGTGCTTATTTTGATTTAAATCTATTGGATAAAATTATTTTCAGAATATACTCCACAAAGTTTCATAACCTAATAAAGATATGTGAACGTTGTATAATCTTTAAAAAAATCATTCAAGGTCACAGTGGTGACCAGTGGTTTTACTATGTGGTGGAAGCTAATAGCTTGAGATTGGGGATGTCCTCCAATGTATTTTCTCACCATATCCCCTATAGCTCTCACATTGATTCTTATCTGGCCCCTTTCCACAAGAGGAGTGCAGAATGGTCAACTCTTTGGTCTTCTGGGCAAAAGGCCTGCCTCTCTCTCTCTACAGAATTAGTTATTAAATTAAAACTGATATTACTTTCACTAACCTTTTTTTCTATAATGACACACATACATCTTCACTCTGTATAAGACATCCTGGGACATTTCTGTAGTCTTTAAAACATTTTCTTACACAGGCATCAGTGATCCCTTCAGTATTCATCAGCTTACTCCCATTCTATTCCCCTCTCCCTCTCCTCCTCCTTCCTCCCTCATTTGCCCTAACTTAATGGAGAAACATTCCCATTGGTGGCTTTGGGGTTCACATTTCTAAAGCTCATTAAAGGTGTCAATGTGTTTTTCAAGGGAAAAATAAATGAGACAAAAAAATTAGTTACCATTTTAGATCAAATAAGTATGATGCTTGAATCCTGAGACAAATGCATTTCTAAGACTCAAATAACTAGGTTTTACTATATAATATATCTCTACTAGAGGCCCGATGCACGAAATTTGTGCAAGGGTCGGCCCTCACATCCCTGGCTGCCTCAGCCCTCGCAGCCCTGGCTTTGTCCAAAAGGTCATCTGGAAGGTCGTCCTGATGGTCGTTCTGCTGTTCGGTCCATTTGCATATTACACTTTTATTATTATAGATTGCTTCACTTTACTTGGAAAAAATAAAAATATATTTGGATTTTATTATGACTTTGAAATCCAACCTTTCAAATTAATAGGGCATTTCTATTCTTAATTCCCATTTCACAAATTTATATATTCATTCTTTCATTAATGAGACAGGTCATATTTAAATGGAGGTCGGTAGAAGCGAGTGAATTTAAAATACAGAATAAATCAAAGATCTAGGATTTTACATTCCCTATTTTATATTTTATCACATGCTTCTAAGTACTTCCTGAATCATACTCTTCCCATGCCAGACACTGGGCCTTTTATGAGACCCTAAAGGAGAACATAGTGTCTGTTCAAGGCTTTAAAGCCTATGTCACAGACAAACCCACCAGCACACCAAGGTAATATACCTTATTTTAAACTAAATTAAACTTAAATTGAATTTGTAGAAGTGTTTGGGGACTACACAGAACTTTCTGAAATCATCAGAAACCCCTGGATAAGGACAGCGTGGTGTATGCAATCCACCCTCAAGGACCAATCTTTTTTTCTCCATCTACCCAAAAAACCAGCTCCCTCCTTCCCTATCAATTCTGGTAACAATTCTGGTACCTCCCAGCTCCCAGAATATTACAAAATAAATAAATAAAAGAAACCAGAGCATGGAAGATCACTTTTTAAATCATGTTTTTCAAATTGGAAACAGAAATTTTAATTTTTGGATTTTCCCCCCAAGACTCCTAGTATTTAACTCCATCCCCCGACCCAACATCCCATAACTATGCTAGTCCTTTCTTAAGCTTGATTTTTAAAGGTATGTTAAAGAACACATTCTAGTTAAAGAGCTAATAAAACACAACATATGGTCTACCTTCAGGGACTTCTATGCAATGTCTGTTTAATTCTACCTTATAAACAAAGCAACATTACTCTGAATGTCCCCTCTTCTTCTTCCTTCCACCATTCACTTCCATTAACACTTCCTCAAAAACAAAAACAAAACAAACCCAAAACAAACAAAAATGCATTCACTTAATTTCCTTCAGATCGGCTGAAATGGCAAAATCTCCCTTAACAGTCTTGTCCTACCCGCTTTACTCCGGAACTCTATACTCCCTCTATCATAGGGTATGACTTTAGATTATTTTTAACTCCTATTTCAAATAGCTTCACCTGTGTTGTGGAAACTCTGTGTTCAACAAATCTCAAAGGTAAGGAACTGTCTGCCCCATCCCACTCCCTTGCCTGCATTCTCCCTTCTGTGGACACCCTTATCCTCACTATTTCCTAAACAGAGACCCCTTGTCATCCTTGACTCCTTCATCTCACATGTAATCAATGACCAAGATTTCCTACTTCTGAAAATACTGTAAACCTATATTCTCATCTCCATTTCTATTACTATTCCTTAATTCAAACTCTCATAAATTCTAATTTCTTGATGAAGCTACCTAACTCATCTCCCAACCTCTAATCTTGAACTCCACCCCCACTCAGGCCCATCCATCCTTTATACTGCTATAAGACTGATCTTTCTCAAAATTATAAATCTCATCACTTCCTTCTCCTGCCTAAAATCCCTCAGGGTCTCTCCATTATGTTCAAGGTAAAATTCATATAACAGCATAAACAAAGCCCCTTGTGTCTGGCTTGGCCTTGCCTAACTACCATTTCCAGCTCCACCTCTGACCACCAGCACCCACCTTAATAATATTTATAGCAGTTGCTGATATGTAGGGGTACTTCCTCAGTCATGGTGTTTTTATAGCCTTTAAGCCTCACAATTCTGTAAATGAACAGTTGTTACTATTCCCATTTCACAGGCTTACCAAGGGCACTGAGTATGGGTGTAGACATAGGCAGAGACTCTGTGCTCTGCATCTGTGTCCCATCCACCTGTGGCCCCACACGCTTTCACACCTCTGTACTTTACACTCTGCCTAAAAGTCCCTTGCCTCTCTATTCTCATGACAATTCTGCCTCTTTTCTCCAGACTTGGTAAGCAGTCCCAAGCCCCAGGCAGAATTGTCCCTTCTCTTGCTGTAATCATAAAGTCTGTTTTATACACACATCTATTCAGTACTAATGTCAAACTACTGCTCCACATCAGCTCATTCCTCACCTTCACCCCAACTCTAGAGAAAATGAAAAAAAAAATACCAAAGAAATTGAAGGTGCCATGTACCAGGGCTGAACATTGGAGGAAGGTCCCATCCTATACAATAAAAATTCAATATGCTAAGTGTCTGGTCGTCCAGTCGGCCGTTCAACCAATCAAAGCATAATATGCTAATGATAAGTTAAGGCTGCTCAACTGCTTGCTATGATGTGCACTGGTCACCAGGGGGCAGACAGTCAACCAGTCGTTATGGTGTGCACTGACCACTAGGGGGAAGACGCTCCGACCAGTAGGTGAGCTTGCTGCTGGGGTCCAGCCGATCTGGACTGAACAAGACAGGCCGGACATGCCCTGGAGCCCTCCCTCAGTCCCTCCCTGGTTGGCCAACCTCCTGTGTCCCTCCCCAGGCCCGATTTTGCACTGGTGGGGACCCTCTTCCTGACCTATGCCCTTTCAAAATCTAGGATCGCTCGGGGGATGTCAGAAAGCCTGTTTTGGCCCAATCTTGAAGGCCAAGGGACCCCACTGGTACACAAATTTGTGCACCAGGCCTCTAGTTCTCTATAAATACTTGAATTCAAAGAATGGAGAGATTATCAGTGGCTCTAGAGGGGTCTCTCTCTTTCCTTTCTCACTTATCTCACCAGATATGATCAGAAAGGTAGGATCAGAATTGGTGAGCAGGGTTTAGATTCAAGCAGAAGGAGGAGGTGGAAGGGGCAGGTGAACCTGGAGAATACCTGCCTAGGGCTTGAGTTAAAATAGGTGGCCCTACTCCTTGGATTAAGAAAGAAAATCAAGTATAGACAGTGAATTGAAGACCAATTTGGACCTAGTATTTACATGCCTGCCCTTTCATTAACTCTTAAAAGACATGGATCTATCAGCCTTTGAAATTCTCTCTCATTTTTATCTGTAGCTCATTACCTGTTAACCTTACAAGGTATTTATTGAAAACAAAAGACAGACACAAGAAAGAATAAAGGTAACAAACAATGAAATGACACGTATGTCGTTATTTTCTCTAAATTTGTTTCTGGAATAATTATAGTTGCTAACGGCCTATTACACCCACTATATTAGCATGTAGAATTTAATGAGAAAAATCCACACTGGTAAAATTATCATCACTCCTCAAATTATTTCAGTCCTCAAATTCTGAGATACAAGAGAGCTTTGGGGGAATTAAGGCAAAATTGATTTCCCCAGAGGACAACTTTGTAGAATCTCTACCATTAGACTTGGAACCTCTGTCTGCATGAGAGGAGAGTGGCTGTGAGAATCCAAACATCTACCCGTCAAAGCCACGGTCCAGCACAGGATCCCAGCGATCACCCACCTCCCTGAACCCCAGAAACTGCCCACCTTAAGAAATAACAATGATGAGGCAATGGAATTAAGTAATACCCTAATAAATAAAACTTTTATACATTTTTCTTCATATCTCAGACTTAACACTGTTTGGCATCACAATAGGTTTTAAAATAGTAATAAAAAGAGAATTCCAAGGAGTCTCTTCCTAGTAATATTACTTAAGCAGCATCTTATAATCTAGATTCCTTTTGACCATTGGAATATTTCCTAGTAAATCCTGGCTTAAGGAGAAAGAGGGAAAGTGTACAAAATATAAAAATATAACACAGAGAAAAGTGTGTTTGCAATTAAACATTAACAGCAGTGAAGAGGCAAAGACGTGACTATTGGTGTCCATGTGATGCTGTGTCCATCTTCACACCTCCTGATGGATTTCCAGCACAGCAGAAGCCTCCCTGACGGTAGTTATAGTGTGCAGCCTAGAGAAGAATAATGCAATTTAGTATGTATTTTATTTGCATATATACATGCACATATATATATATATGCACGGTCAACATTGACTAGCATGAATATTATATGCACAAGAGTTGAATTAAAAAGATAAAAAGAACCCTGGCTGATGTGGCTCAGTTGGTTGAGCATCAACCTGTGCAATGAGAGATCTTGGGCTTTATTCCAGGTCAGGGCACATACCCAGGTTGAAGGCTCTATCCCCAGTATGCAGAAGGCAGCTGATCTATGTTTCTCATCAGCGATTCTCTCTCTCTCTCTCTCTCTCTCTCTCCCTTCCTTGCTTTCAAAATCAATACTAGGAGAAAAAAATAATCACTGTCTACCTGTCTACCATTCATTTGCACCCTATGACTCACCTACTGAAAGAGCATTCTTATTGAAGACAGCATGACTAGTAAAACTAAGGTGGTCAGGAGAAGTTTGATTACAACAACAATGCGGAATTTAGGGCTCTGTTCTTCTTTATATTTACGAAAATCCTAGGAAAGTAAAATGTTTTTGTTCTTCACCATGTACCCCCAGTGTCTTTTGAACTTTTCTATTCCATCTAAGATTGGCTTAGCATCTGCTGTCTGGGTCATCTGTTACTGACAGTCGGTGACCATGGGTGAAAGGCCTATGATTCCATGAGCTGCACTAATGCTTTCCTTTCCGAGGCTCTGGTTTGCTGGCTGGCAACAGTGCCTGTAAATGAGAATCACCTGGGAGAGTTAAACAATCAAACAACTGAAGCTCAGCCCCAGTCAAGACCGGTTAAAACTGAATCTCTGCAGGTGAAGTCCGGCTGCAATAATTTTTCAAAATTTCCTCAGTGTCTCTTACTAGTACATGCAACAAGGTGGAGAAAAACAATTTCCAAAATATAGGAGCTATACTTGGACACCCTATGTGTGTGTGTGTGTGGAGGGGGGGAAGGGTGAATAAATACCATATCAAAAATGGGTGTTGGATGTATTTTTTCCTTTATCAGCTTAATTTTGGGGCTGGGGTGGGGGATGAATTAACTCAATGAACTGTTACAGTTACTCATATTCAACACATTAGCTCTTTTCTTTGAAATCAAACTATTTCTCAAGTCTAGAGGGTCTTCCATTAAAAGCAAATACATTTCAGACTCAGAAAAGGAAAGAACACAGATATCAATTAATTCAGAGTAATTTGATTGAATTGTTCTGGTAAAACAATACCGATTCTAGACTGGCTTCATATCACCTCACTCTACAGGGTGTGTGGAGGGAACTCCATGTCATGTACTTTCTTGGCTCCTTAATAACAACAAAGACAAACAAGTTTTTGTTTATTTGTTTGTTTGTTTGTTTGTTTTTCCCTTTGGAAAGTTATAATGAAACCTCTGGTGGCCACTTCTCACCCTTCTGCTCTGGTCTGAAGCAGATCCTTCTAAAATCTGCAATTCATCATACTCTTCACCATACCTCCCCTGGAGATGCTTCAGCCCCTAGAACCTAAGGGCTCCTCCTTGCTTCAGCCTGACTGCCTGCTGTTTCCCCTGAAAGCTGACACTCTGGAGTAAGGAAACTGCCCTTGTCTTCCTCTGGCAAAGCAATGGCCATATTTCCTATAAATGACTCACGGGAGCAGGTGTGCTGAACTGTCTCTCTCCTGGTTGATTTCTCTAAAGGTTTGTAGCCTTAAGCCACTTTCTTCCACATAAATTCCTGTCTTTTCATTGTTGAGTGTTGAATATGTATGTGCTGCTCACACTTGTGAGTGAATGTGCAGAACACAGAGTCAATCTGCGGCAAAATTATGAGGTGGATGAAATTTGCCTTCAGCCCTTCCTGTCAAATTCCCATCTACTTCAGAAGAAGAAGTGTCCCATTATTTTCTCTCGTAACTGCTCTATTAAAAGTATCCTCTCTACCTTATTCATAATAGAATATCAATAGTTGATAAGGACAAAGTGTTATTACTTCCAAAATAGATGCATTTTGGTTTAGTATTTGAATTTTTTCAATTCAACAGAGAAGGCATTAAAACCAACAATGTGTGTGTGTGTGTGTGTGTGTGTGTGTAAGGGGGTTAACAGTTGTTACTTAGCCCTTTTCACATGTAAATTTTGTGTAATTCTTACAATTTAGGAACATGAGTAGGGCTATCAGCTCATTCCAATCCTGGCCTCTAAGTTGTTAATTTGCCCCCAAATTTTAGACCTATTGTAAATAGCAAAATTGATCTTAAATGCTGATCTTCTACCTCCATATTGTGTGTTTGTTCCCCTGTACCATAGCAAAAAATGACAACACCTCCTTTTATTTGTACTTTCATTTTATCTTTTTCATTTGATCCTGTACCTACATGGTAAGGAAACAAAAGGTCAAGAGATCGGTCACTTAAGCACAGTGAGAGAACAAGATAAAAACCCACATCTTCTCATAGCTAGTTCTATAGCACCCCCACTTCTGTTTCCTACTTATTTGCAGAAAATAGTTTTGAAAAATAACTAGACCTCAAGTGAGTAAGAAAAAAGTGGGCTCAGAGAACCTGGGCCTTCTCAATAGCCCTCACTTCAGATCATAAATTCAGGTACCTATTCCACATTCTACTGCTTGGATTGGCCCTGACTGGACACAGAAGACCACCTATAATCCTCAACTCTTTACCTACCCTGAGCCTTTAGGGGAAATGGTACTGGATCCCCAAACTCACTTGTTCCTTGTGAAATAGAATCAGCATAGATCAACGAGAATGAATTTTGAAACTCAATAGACCTGAATTTAAATCCTTGTTCTGCTACTTCCTGCCTAGGTAAACTTGGGCAGCTCACTTAACCTCAGTTTCCTTATCTGAAAAAGATAAGAGAAGGGATAACATGGGGCTCTTGTGAAAATAAAATAAAGAACCTGGCAGAGTGACAATGTCATCCCCTTCTCTCCTATCTTTGCCTGCCCAAATCTTATACTCTTAGCTAGTGATAGAAATGTCCCAAACAGGAGAATCTTTCCCGTTGTGAGAACTTAGTTTTGGATCAGTGCCATGTGGAACTGTAGTCTTGGAGTTCAATGGGTTTGGTCCCAGATAAGGAAGAGTGATACATAATGGTTGTTCAAATGAACACAGCTTCATATCTTAGTTGCTCTACAATCAAAAACAGAAAAAAGGTAAAGGGATTAAGCAGTACACATTGGTAGTTACAGAATAGTCACAGCCATGGAGATTAGAACATAGGAAATATAGCCAATAATATTGTGATAACTATGAATGCGGCCATGTGGGTACTTGAAACATTTGGGAAGACTGCTCTGTAAAGTACATGATTTCCTAGCCACTATGCTGCACACCTGAAACTAACACCGAGTAATAAATCAGAAAGCCCGCACAAATCAACATGGCCACCTGGTGAGAGAAGGCAACAGGCAACAAAATCAAGACACCTGCTGGGAATACTGGTGTGGCGGAAAGGCAGGTAAGCTTATGTATACTCAACAAAGTCTATTCTCTTTCCATTTCTCCTGTCTGTAAGAATCATTTCATAGGAACTTCTGAAATGCTAGGCTAGGAGAAGTGATTACAATTCTTTATCCCACTTACCACATTTCATGTATTCTTCTTTCCAGAATTTGAATGTACCCAAAGGCCCAAAGTTTAACCCTATAAACACTGTTCCACAGTGCCTACATGGCACAGGAAATCATGCAAAAAAGACATCATTGCTTCTGCAATTTCTTGACTTCTCAGCCCACATTGAGTTAAAAACTAGATGGAAAATATGTTCACCTTGATGAAATTTTACATCACCCGTATTTGCCTCAGGAAACTTAGAAACTCTGCCCTTGTTTGAAATTCTAATATGAATCTTCTTCAGAGATTTCTATTAAATGTTATTTCTTTTGGTTCAAGTCTTTCTTACTGAGGCTCAGATCATGGAAATTCACTAGCTACAAAGTAAAAGAATCACCGAGCTTTAACCAAAGTGACACAGTTGTATAAATGAGACTTTTCCAGAAAGCCCTGTTCTCTCTCACAAAAATATATTTACATTAAAGGCCTCTAAACTTTCAGGCCAAAGAATAATTAGAAATAGGATTTAAGCCCTGAGCAGTGATTAGAGTGACAGCCTGAGAACCCAAGGGCTGTATCTGGGCTTCAGGTTCAATCCCCCCGCCCTGGTCAGGTGTGTGCAGGAAGCAACTAAATGATGTGTCTCTCTCACATTGGTCTCTCTCTCTCTCTCTCTCTCTCTCTCTCTCTCGCCTCTCCTTTCTACTCTCTTAAAAAAAATCAATGGAAAAAAGATCCTCCTCTGGTGAGGATGAACAATAAAAGGAAATAGGATTTAAAACATCCTCTCTAGTTTCTCACAATCTGCAATTCAGTCCCTTTAGTAATGTTGCCTTAATTACTGCCCTGCAACTATCTACCTGGCCCTATAGAATAGATCCTCTCACTTTAATTCAGCAAACACTTTTTAAAAAGTGCTTTGGGCAAGAGACACTAACAAGTGCTGTGGAGGTACCTGTATCCCTCTAGAATCCAAGGTGCCTGACTGTATCCCTCTAGAATACAAATAACTACAGGACAAGGCTGAACAGGAGTTAAGTGCCAGGAGGACACAATTACATGCTATGGGACACACTGAGCTTCATGAGGGATGTAGCATATAACCTTCACGTTGGCAAGTAGAAATAATGGAACAGTAGTGAGACCAGCGTGAGCAAAGGCACAGACAGGTATGTGTGACTTTCATACAGGAATTGGTGAGCAATAATATACTTTGGGGTATGAGAAAGCAGCAAAGGAAGATAATGCTGGAAAGAAGATAACATCCATGTATGCAGGGTTTTGTACAACAAATAACTGAGCTTGCACCTAATTCCATATGATCTGAGGCACTAGTAGGTTTTTGAGCAGGAGACATAATGAGAGCTGTGCTTAGGAAGATTAACCAGTAAAATGAAATGAGGAGGAGGAAACCAGGAGGTAGAAAGGTCATTGTTTATCCGTCCGATCCAAAAGTATTATTGAGCATCTCTTGTATGTTTTGTGTTGAGGATAAAGCAATGAATGAAGCAGACACAATCTCTGCCCACATAGAATTATTACTCTTATCGGGTTTTTTTGTTTTGTTTTGTTAATTCTCACCCAAGGATATTCTTCCATTGACTGTTAGAGAGAGGGGAAGGGAGGGAGAGACACACAGAGAGAGAAACATCGATGTGAGATACACATCAATTGGTTGCCTCCCACAAAGGCCCAGACCAGGGCCTAGCCTGCAACCTGGTATGTGCCCTGACCATAATCAAACTCGGGATCCTTCAGTCCACAGGCCGATGCTCCATCCACTGACCCAAAACCACTAGGGCTGGTTTTAATTTTATTTAAACTTGAGCTATTTCAGGTCCTCATTGAGGGAAAGTACACTAACTTCAAAGTATTCTTACACTGTTATCTACTAGAACAGTCTTTCTGTTAGATAACCACTTAACATCATCAATAGGTCTGCAATGATAAGTGAAACAACTTATAACAAAACCAACTTTACCATAGGCTAATTGATATAAATAAGAGTAAAGTTCCTACAACATCTCATCTTATCAGCAATAGAACAAAATGACATTGAACAAAACATTATTCAAGGACCTGCTATAATGGAACTATCTATATTCAAATCAGTCTGCTGTGTAGAGGATATCTGGTTGTGTTTGTTAGGATTTATGTTCCTCTTTTGAGTATATCCTGTACCTTAGCACTGCCAGTCTCCCTTCCCACCCCTAGGCTGTTTTATGGACCAGGCATCACATGACCAGGTTGACCAGAGGATTGCATGCCCCTGGCTGCAGTAGCAGGAACAGGGAGGGGCACATGACTAGAAAGAGTATAATCAAACCCATCATGGATTTCTAGGGAAATGGGCCTTGCTTTTACCTTTGAGTTCCCTACAGCCCTGGATGGAGCTATCAGAGGGCAGGGGCCACTTCTTTTCCCATCCCCTTATTTAGAAATAAAATAACAATTCCCAACATCAAGGTCATGAAGAATGGGTGTAGAGGATCAATAATGAGTAATGAGACACAAAATATTTTATTAATAGAGTTAAAGCAACAATATTTATGCATCCTTTTTTGCTTTAGGAATCCAATTGGAGTCCTAGAAGGGGGCTCAGTTGGTTGTGGCATCATCCTGTACATCAAAAGGATGTGGGTTCCGTTCTGGGACATACCCAGGATCGGGGCTCTATCCCAGGTCAGTACACAAATGCTGAAGGCAACCAAGCCATGTATTTCTCCCATCTCTCTCTCTCTCTCTCTCTCTCTTCCTCTCTAAAAGTCAATAAAAACATATCCTCAAATGAGGATTAAAAATAATAATAATAGAAATCTAGTTGGATAAGTATTTTTTACAGCAAAGTCATTTGTGTGCATGTGCATTTCAACGTGCTTTGTGGGAGCAGAGTGCTGCTTGCAGGAACGGTCCATACCCCTCAGTCTGCTTGGCCTGTGAACAGCCTGTCAGCAGTGCGCATTCGCCCCAGGAACCCTGCATGTGTGAGATGTGTCAAATAACAAGCAAATCTACCCTTAAGCCTCAGGTTCTAGAATTTCACCCCAAAAATTCAAGGCTCATCTCTAAAACGTAACTGCAGCAAAACAACAACAAAACCCCTCAACAATATTTAATTTCACTCCACTTTGCAAATAGAAAATCTAATCCCAAGGAGATGAATCAAATTAGCCCAGATCTCCTGTGGGTCCCGAAGCCTGTTCTACAGCCTTGTGTTAAGGTCCTGAGCCAAAATCCTCACCTGTGCTTCACAGTTATAAACCAGGCATACCACACACGCACAGGTCCCCTGCCTGCTTGCTTTCTCATTTTTCTGCAGAAGATTCCCCGGGTGAGATTGTATTTGGTTTGTTCTGTGTGAGTTTTGTTTGTAAATGTAATGGAGGCCTCCGGGCTCACACTGAGGGTCTATTTTTTTCAAACCCCCAATATACAATAACTATATAAATAAAACTTGCTTTAGCAGATGTCTGGGAACTTAACATAGCACCCTCCTTTCTCCTTTTGGTGAGGTTTTTATTTCACAGTATCTTAATTAAAAGCTGTTTTCTGTATTGCTGCCAGAGTCATTGACAAAAAATAGATTGGCACTTAGTCCATGATACATTCCACATTTTACATATTTTCTACTATCATGGAACTGTGCAATGGGCGACGGGAAGGACCAAACACATTTTCATTTTGTTATCCCTTTTAAAAGGGCATAGGAGAATTAAACTACTGTAGTTTTTAAACACAGCAAATAAATCAGTGTGGTTTTTCTGAGATTAGAATAAAGCTGAATACTTTAAAGTGAATGATTAGAAAGCAGGTTTAAAGCAGAAAGAATGAAGGAACCCTGGATTTAAAAGGTATTTTAAAATGTTACTTATGTTTTTTAAGTGAATACGTAATTAAAATGAGGGATGTTCATTATTTTCAACCTTCTCATGTTAAAATGTATTCCACAAAATATTAAACATTAAAATATTCAACCTGTTTTAAGATATTCTACAAAATCTTCCAAAACTTTCATGTAGCGCTCAGTTTTCCCAGAACTTTCTACTCAGTTTTCTACTCAACGTGTTCAATCATTTCTGTAGTCTGTTCTTCACCCTCCTCATTTCTGAGTGTGTCCTCATTTCTGTCTTCCAGAATTTTTCTCCCAGATATCCTTAAACCCGTTATAACATAGGCACCTGTATCTGTCTGCTTTCTTTAAGTTGTTTAGTTTTTAATTGCTGCACTTTTATCACTGCTTTTTGGTTCACTGGGAAAGCAGTAGAACTTTAAATTCTTAAATTGGGCAGTTTTTGTGGGAGGAAAATCACAGAATATGTGTTTAGCTTCTACAAAAGAATCACATCTGCAGGCCAGTTCCTTTCAAAATCATCTTGCTGCAGAGACCAAGGGATATCATTGTGTTTCAGCTCCAGTGCAGGCTGGCATCAAGTGTCATGTGACTGATATTGCCCGTATGGATCAAGTCCAGTGAATTAGCCAATTAAGACAATAGGACTGAAAGTAAATTCTCCAAGTATAGGGTCTGCTGTTGGGCCCAACACACCTGAACCTTCCCAGCAGAGGAGATTTCCAAGAAGGGGGGTCCTGTCCTCTCCGTGTGGGTGGTGTAGAATTGAGGGACAGTCACTGATTTGGAGATACTTTGGGCTTTGGATTCTCATCTTGGTTCAGCTCCAAGGACCAATGTGAATGAGGCAGAATCCCCGAGCCTCTAAGAACCACTATCTCAGTTCTTCCCATCAGGGTCCTTTGCCCTGATATGAGTAAGACTTCAGCCAGCATCTAAAGCCCATGCCCTCTCGAACAACGAAATAGATGTGAAGAGGACATGGAATTGATGTGGAAGTAAAGGCCTAACAGAAAGACCAAATAGATGGAAGAAATTTCTTACCAATATTGGGACTGAATCAGATTGCAGAAGCAGCTAGACCACTAATAAGAAATACATTTCAGTGTTTGGGATGAGATAAGGTCACAAGAAGAGCCATCACCACATCTGTGCAATGAGAGAATGGTTAGGGAGTCCTACAATTGACAGGAGCATAGGAATAATAAGATTTGGTTTTGATTTTTTTTGTCTTGGGTCTAGTTAGAAATTTTATAGATTTGCCCCCAATTGGAGTGGGAAAATTAAAAGATAGTAATGCAGTAGTAGATGCCAGTTATAAGACTCCAGCCTGTCATTGAGTGATAATTTCGATGGTACGGAGGAAGGCAGAGGACTTGACATCATGATCTCCCTCCTTTCGCCCCCCAGACTCCTCATCTGTATAAAAGCAAGGGTGGTGATATTAACCTTTCACACCACCTTTAAGAAATTAAGTAATTTAACAATTCTAAGAATATCTGGTTTGAGTTTCTACCTTCCTTCTATGTTATCAGCAAGATGACAACTAGAGCCAACTGCCCCAAACCCTCCTTCAAACACTTTTCTAGAAAAAAAAAAGTCTTGAGAGCTTTGGTGTGTCTGCCATATGTCACCCCTGGTTGTGATCCAAGTAGAGAACATCAATTCATACTTTTAAAAAAAGAAGCAGAAGAAGAATTCTGCACTTCCCAGTTGCAATTTTCTCAAACCTTAAAATACCACTACTCTATAAACAAGCAAAAGCTTGTTGAGAGGAGAGAGTGTAATTAGGTCATGTCACTCCATGCATCTGTGTTGTAGAGTTTTTATCTAAAACTGAACACAATATTCCCCAACAAGGTAGTGGCTGGCATATAGAAAAGAATATATATATTAACATAATATGCAAATTGACCAGATGGTGGAACGACCAGTTGCTATGACGTGCACTGACCACCAGGGGGCAGGCGCTCAATGCAGGAGCTTCCCCCAGCCCGCAGGCATCACCTGATCAGGGCCTGCCAACCAACCTCTCAGTCCTTCCCCCTGGCCGGCAGGCTCCAATCACCTGATGGGGAACAGGAAACTGGGGGGGGGTGGCGGTGGGGGGTGGGGCCAGCTGTCAGCAGCTGGGAAAGATGGCCCTGATCACAGGTCAGGCCTAGGGACTATATCTGTGCTCAAATTTTGTGCTCCAGGCCTCTAGTACATTTATAAGTATCTGGTTCAACAAAACAAGAGAGAGTTCACTGTTCATTACAGATGAACCAAGATGGGGATACTACTATTTGGAGGTGGGCAAACACTCAGGCACTCAGGTGGGGAGGCCAGGTGGTTTTAGAAATAAGAGCTATTATCACAGATTTTTTTTTTTAATTTTCAATCCTCACCTGAGGATAATTTTCCATCGATTTTTAGAGAAAGTGGAAGAGCAAGGGAAAGACAGAGAGAAATACCAATGTGAGAGAAACACATTGATTGGTTGCCTCCTGCATGCATCCCAATGAGGACCCAGGGAGGATCCTGCAACCAAGGTACATGCCCTTGACCTGAATCAAACCTGGGTGTAGGGCGTGGCTACAGTGTTTTGGCCAGGTTCAAGCCTCGGACTAATGAAAGGACAGGGTCCTCTCATTGCCACGTGCAAGTCCCAGCTGGAGGGCAGGGCTCTCCCAGCACAATTATAGCCAACAGCTATGGTGGTAAGCTTGAACCTATGGTCTGAACACATAGCCCCATGTGCCTGTGTGCTAGGCAGTGGTTCCCAAACTTATTTGGCCTACCGCCCCCTTTCCAGAAAAAATATTACTCAGCCCCTGGAAATTAATTTTTTCCCCTGGATCGCTGCAGCGCCCACCGGGGGGCGGTAGCGCCCACTTTGGCACCCCCCCCCCACACTCAGGATCACCTTTGGCCGTAATACCTGGAACCCTTTGATCCACAGGCATCATGGTACTCTATCCATTGAGCCAAACTGGCTAGGGCACCACAGACCTTTAAATAATCCAACCAATCAGCCATTTTTACAGAATCTCAGATTTGTATTTTTTAAAAAATATATTTTTATTGATTTCAGAAAGGAAGAGAGAAACATCAATGATGAGAGAGAATCATTGATCAGCTACCTCATGCATACCCCGCACTGGGGATGGAGCCTGAAACCCAGGCATGTGCCCTGACTGGGAATTGAACCATCCTGGTTCATAGGTCAATACTCAACCACTGAGTCATGCCGGCAGAGCAAACCTCAGAGTTTTAGAAGGTAACTTAGTTATCACTTAATTCCCTCCCACAGCTTTTTTTCACAGATGAGAAAACTAAAGTCCTAAGAGGGAAAGTTCTTGACTCAAGGTGAATCCGTCAAGATTCTGAGTTCAAGCGATAGAAATAGATCTTGGCTGAGTGAAACAGAAAAGGAATGTGTTGGTGAAGACACCGCCTCACTGAGAATGCTGGACTTAGAATTGAGGCCAAGCAGGCAGAAATGATACCCAAAACTATGCCCTGAACTAGTTCTGCTGCAGAAACTACTGCTGCTGTAGCCATGGCCTGGGAAGAGACTTCCCTGCCTCTTTATCTGGTGTCACTAATTTCTGAGACAGGCTGATGTAGCTGTACTCTAGCTGCAAGGAAATCCTGGAAAATTAATAACTGTTTTTTCTGTATCTTTTAAATTAAGAGGTGATCTTTGCCAGTCCTGCTTTCCCACATTCCTCAGCAAGACACAAAATGTTGGAAATTCCTCAACACAAAAATTCCAGTCACAGAAAGGGGCTCAGCCACTGGCAGCCAAAATAAATAACAAATGTCACCTATATGAGACTTCTTGGTGGGCTAGTGACAAAACTAGCCATAAAGTAAACAAAATGATATGGTTGTTAACCTCTTGGGCCTTATTACCAGTGGTAAAACCAGACATTGAGCAAATAATCACAAAAATAAATATGTAATTGTAAATTAATTATATATTGTGATATGTTCTAAGAAGAAAATATAAAGGCAGCATGAAAATCTATATAATAAAGACCAGGGTTGTTACCACTGAAGGCTGGACCAGACCAAAAGTCAGTGCTGGGTTGCCCTGGTGACCCAACACTGACTGGGCCACTCTAGGCCCCTGACCCAGCACTGACTGCCTAGCGGGCTGCAGGTCAGGCCTGGAGAGGCCTGCAGAGAGAGAGGCAGGGTCTAACCATAGCCTTTGTGGCAGCTGTTGATCAGAACTTGCCTCTCTTTCTCTCCCAGCCTGGCCAACAGCCCCACCTCCATTTCTCTCCGGGCCTCCATCAGGGCTGCTGATCAGCCCCACCTTTCTGATCAGGCACCATTGATAGGCCCAGAGACGCTGACTGACATAGAAACCGACCAATCAGAACCAAATCTGGGTGAATGTAAGGAGCCAATGGCTGCCTAGGAGGCGGAGCTTTAGATGCTGACTGGGATAGAAACTGACCAATCAGAACCAAATCTGGGTCAACTGTGAGGAGCCAATGGCTGCCTAGGAGGCAGAGCTTTTGACGCTGACTGGCATAGAAACTGACCAATCAGAATAAAATTGGCCAGCACAGGAGGGCAGTTAGGGGCGATCAGACAGGCAGAGGCAGTTAGGGGCAATCAGGCCAGCAGGGGAGAACAGTTAGGGGTGAGATCAGGCCGGCAGGAGAGGGAAGTTGGGGGCGAGATCAGTGGCGCTGCAACCTCCCCATCGACCCTGCCTTGAGTGTGACAGGGGGCGGTGCCCCAACCCCCCAATCGGCCCTACCCTGAGCGTGACTGAGGGTGGCATCGCAACCTCCCGATCCGCCCTGCTCTGTGCATGACAGGGGGCGGCGCCCCAACTCCCCAATCGGCCCTGCTCTGAGCCTGACCAGGGGCTGCACCTAGGGATTTGGCGTGCCCTCTGCCACCCGGGAGCAGGCCTAAGCCAGCAGGTCGTTATCTCCCGAGGGGTTCCAGACTGCGAGAGGGCACAGGCCAGGCTGGGGGACCCCCCTCCCGCCCGAGTGCACAAATTTTTGTGCACTGGGCCTCTAGTATTATAATAAGAAGACTAATTCAGTCAAGGAATGTTTCTCTGGGAAGTGATATTTAAGCTAAGAAGAAACAGAGAAAATAAGTCAATTCATTAAGTGAAAAAAGAAAACAATGCAGTCAGCCTTATTACAGACTACCCTTAGAATTCACATGGGGTTCCCTGAATGCAAATCATCAATGATAAATGACACTTGATGAGCAACAAAGGAGAGGAATCCTTTGAGGGAAGCAGACATTTATGTTCATGAATTTTAAAAAGAATTCACAATCATGGTGAAAGGACAAAGCAAAACAAAACACCTCCTCAGGAATAAAAGGGAAAGAGGGGCTGAAGCCAGGGGTCAAGGAACCACTTAACACTCATCAAACGGAATTAGGCTAACTTCATTTATTCAATTATGTATTCATTACAGCAATCTTGATTAAGCATCTAGCAGGCACCAGGCGATGGGGGGCAGCAGCAAACAGTGCTTGCCCTCACCTACCTACTGTCTTTCAAAAAAGAGCAACAAACATGAGATTCGGTAAAGTAAACGTGCCAAGTGCTCTGATGGCCTACAGAGGGTCTTAAACTAGGCAGAGACTTTAGAGGAAATAGGAAAATGAAGAGAAAGCTGGGTACCCACAGGATCTAGATACTAACTAAAGATCTGGGGCATTATAGCTGATCTACATCTGTTAAATGAATAAATATGAAGTACTAATAGAATTTGCCTAATAATACCTGGAAAAATTAATCTATGCTTCTGGTATTTCCTTCCTGTGACTCCACCACCTCCCTCTATAAAGTAGCAGCAACGGCCTTCATTGCCTTGTGTGAAGGTTTTTAGAAGCCAACATACCCAAAGAAGTAAAACATTCATTTCTCAGCGTCTGAGTTTCATAAAAGAAACTGGAAATTTACGAGAGAGAACATACATTAGAGAAGAGGGTTTTGAGTGGGATTAAAATGACTTTGAGTATCCGCAGCCAGAGACTTGAAGGACTCAGGGCATTAGGCTTATTATGTGAACAATTTAAGGGATGCCTGTGCTGTCGGAGCCAGTGTTCCCACTGCAGCATGGGTGAAGAGCTTACAGCCAAAAGGCAAGGGAGGGCAGCAGAGGAGCTGGTAGCTGACCTAGAGAAACTGTTCTGAAGCTACTCCACTGAGCTAGCATGGGGTGGGGAGCGGGAGAGCAAAGGGGCAGGGATGGGGTTCTGGAAGCAATATAGCCTCAATGCTTTGGGGATAGAAGAGCAGAAAATGTATGCCTCACTTTTCAGGGTTTTAACCAAGCTCCCAACATTTGCAGTCAAAAGATGGGGAAGTAGCTGGAATTGTTAATGAATCTAAAGAGGCTTTATAGTTTGGACAAGAAAGATGCAAAGTGACCCATGACAAGTGATGACTGAGACCAGAGGGAGCATTAAATATCTCAGTAATACCAGGATCAATAAACAACCAGCAGACCAGGAGCCCTGCCCATTGGCACTGTGGAATTATAAAGATGTGAGAAGAGGACAAAAACTCTTGATTCAACTGAATTTATCCTGATTGTTTAACATTGTTTTACAAGGTCAAATGAAGACCTAAAAATGAGGTTAGGCTGAGTCATAGACATCGATATAAAGAGAATATTTTTTTTTCCTTTTGGTTTCTTTAGGATTATCATTATTTTATTTTACTTTGCACACCTCTGCAATTTCTGTAGTCTGTGAAATTTCAGCCTACTACAAAAGCCTAGCAAAACCACCTTTTAAAATAAATTAGAGGGAAGCTACAATGTGGAGAAAGGGTTATAAATAAAACATCAATTTTTTAAGTTGACAAAGCCAGACTGGCAAAACGCAGGCCCAGGCAATAACCCATCTAGAAATAATTAGAGTACACAAAAAAGTAAATGATTTTGATCCCAGAATCCTTGGAGGTGGCCTTTAAGTAATAAGCTTTTAGACCAGGCTGTTCTGAAGATCAGAAGCTCTAAGCAAACAGGCAAATTGCCAGTCCTGAGAGGTAGCTAAATGAAGGAAAAAGACCCAGCAGGAGGCTTTTTTTTCCTATTTATTTTCACTCAGTATAGAAAATCAAGGTCAAAATTAAATAGTTATTTAAAATAGTTTTAACTTAGTACAGAATATGCCACAATAGAAAGTTGTGTTTATTTTTCACCGTGGGTTCAAGTTTGACTTAAGGTTTTTGCTCAAATATGAATAATTAGAAACATTATATATTTGGTTATTTAAATATAGATTTTATATATGTAAATGAAATATAGAAATCCTATCTAATAAAAAGGGAATATGCAATTTGACCATCACTCCATCACAAAGATGGCGGCGCCCATAGCCACAAGATGGTGGCGCCCAGTCCCTTCAGCCCCGCAGGGGGAGCGGCAGGCAGTCAGCACAGCTGGACCCACCCTAGGAGTCCTCCAGTCCTTTTAGTCCCTCCGGCGGTGAGCCAGCAAGCGGGCCCCGCAGACAGCAGACAGCAGGGCCTGCTTGCAGGTCACTGTGGCAACTGGGCGAGCCAGCAAGTGGGCCCCGCAGACAGCAGACAGCAGGGCCTGCTTGAGGGTCACTGTGGCAACTGGGCGAGCCAGCAAGCAGGTCCCGCAGACAGCAGACAGCAGGGCCTGCTTGCATGTCACCGTGGCGTTGAGCAGGCAGGCCCTGCAGAAAGCAGAGAATCATGGGGAGAGGGCCTAATCCATCAGCAGGACATCATCTGAAGACTCCCGGATTGGAGAGGGCGCAGGTTGTGAGGGAACCACCCCCTGCACGAATTTCATGCACCAGGCCTCTAGTAATATATAATACAATATCATTCAGTATATATTTTAGAAAATATACATAAAATAAAATCATGCACATATATACCTACACTTTTCATTTAACATCTGTTTGGTTAATCTGGTCTGGGTGAGCCTGTTTAATCTATACAGTCCAGGACAAGGAGAATGATCATAAATCAAATTAAATGGTGTGTGCTGAGCTTCGCTTCATATGGATAATGAGCTTCAGAAGTTACCAACCCTCTAAGAATACACAAGAAAACAACAAGATTCCGGCATATGCATAGTTGTGAGTGGGTCAAGTCAAGCAATTAAACAAACAGGAGAGAGAATGATGAGGAACAGACTTGAAGAAACTAGAGAAGGGCCTCGTGCATATGAGGACCCAGATTCACTAGGCAAGACTATCAAAATGTCTCAAAGCCAATGACACTGGGGGATGGAAGAGAGAAAGTCATATGACATCTCAGCACCCTCATGGTATGTCAAATTAACTGAAATCCACAGCAGTGTGATAGACATTGTGTTGTTTCCCTGGGCCAACTTCCATCAGTGACCAGAAAGGAACACTATCACTGTTGCATTCACCCAGTTCCTAGAACAGTGCTTGTTATAGAATAGAATTTGGATTAAATGTAACCCATATGTAACTTGGAGTTATTTATTTTTTAAAAGATAGGAGCTCAAGAAAGAGCTGAACATGAATAAATTAATTCATGATCCAACATTTTATGAAAAAATTTTTCCTACTTTTAGCCAGCTATAAGATAGAAGGAGATCATGATTCCCAATTCTGCATTTTTGTCTATGAAGAGCTGCTCTATATTTAGGTTATTGGTATAGACTTCGAATGATGAAAAGTTCTGTCAAACTTCCTCCTGCCTAGCAAGTGGAGTTTAGGGAGCAAAAGTCAACTGGAACAAACTGATGGTAGCCAGAGGGGAGTAAAGTGGGAATGGGTAAAAAAGGGAAAGGAGAAGAAAAGGTACAAACCTCCAGTTATAAAAAACATAATAATAATGAGTAATGGGAATGTAATATACTAGTATAGTATAGGAGAAACAGTCAATATTATTATAGTAACTTTGTATGGTGACAGTTACAAGACTATTTTGGTGATCTCATAAGGAATATATTAGTAAATGTTGAATCACTAGGTTATACATCTAATATTGGATGTCAACTATATTTTAATTTAAAAAAAAAGAATCTTTAGCTCAACTGTGCAAACAAGAGATCCTAGAACAACTGAAAGTCAGCAATTTGGAGAGAAGAATGACTAAGATGAAGGCCCTGACTTATTAGGAAGCCATCTCCAGTCAAGAAGGAACTAGTAAGGGAACTAGTAAGGTCCCTGAGACCTTGGTCCTTAAAGTAGGCGGTGATGACACCTGCAGGTGAGCTATCCAACAACATGGTTGATTGGGATACCAGAAGGAAGTACTAGAATTTCCATCTACATTTACTTTTATCTTTAAAATATAAGATGGAAATTCCAGTGTACAAATATTAATTACACAGTTTGATATTATCTGTATGTCATTTATTGTGATAGTATAAGCTGAAAAGTATTTTCCACATGAGGATGAGACGTGATGAAAGTGTAAAGAGAAAGAAGAAGTTATGGTTTATTTAACATCTTCTATGCACCAGATGACAGGATAACATGTTTTACCTCATTACGTCTCCACCATAACCCAATGTGATAGATTATACTCGTGAAGAAATAGAGATTTAAAGGTGTCTAGCTTTGGGTCACAAACCTGGCAAGTGTTGGTGATAAAATTAAAACCCTAGTTTGTTTGCAAATTATCTGCCCTTTTCCTTATGTCACAATATTTAATTTGCTGCCAACTCTGAAAACTAGCATTTACCAGGGGACTCAAACCTGCAGAAATTGCTCCTGTGTTAACTTTCCATAGGAAAGCAGATGTATTAAGTTCTTACTCTATAAATAAAGTGTGAGGGTAGAATGTCTCTAATCATGTCGCCAATCAAAGTCCATACAAAACAGTAAATTCTGTGAGGCATTTTATAATTCATAAAAGTTATGATTCTTATGCTAAAATAATGTATAAGAACCATTAATATTCTATACAACAGAGAGAATAAGTCTCCATAGATCAACTGTATAATTTTGGTAAATATTAGAATTATTGTGTATATGTGTGCATGTATGTGTATGTATAAATGAGAGAGAGACAGAGACAGAGAAAAGATATACCACAAGGTTTAGATAAATAATAACAAAGTTCAGAAGGACATAAACAGTAGAGATTCTAAGATCTCCCAGTCTCCAACATTCCCTATCCTCTTTGCCCTTTGAAGTTTTAAGTGATTAGAAAACACCTCTGTAAAGGATTACCACAGTTACCTTGGTCAGTTTCATTTCCAGCATGTGGCTGCCATGGATCCGACTGTCAAAATGAGCTACTTTTTTGGAGGAGGACTTAACCTTGGCAATGATCTTCACGTAGGAGAACACAATCACAGCCGTTGGGAGTAAGAGGCAGAAGAAGAGGATGTTCAGGATGAAAATCTGACCCCCTACTGTGGCCTGGGCCAGCCACCAGTCCAGGGTGCAGGAGGTTCCGAAGGGCTCTGGTACGTAGTCCCCCAGACCTACCAAGGGCATGGTGGTCCAGAAGGAAGCATAGGCCCAGATGAATGCCAGGCAGATGTAGGTGTGCTTCCTTTTCAGCCAAACCCCTGGAGGTGGAAGAAAACCATTACCAAGATATAATCTGCCCTCCACCCAAATACCTCCCCTCGATATGTCAAATTCCACATCCAAAGAGTTATTCCATTAGCTTCTGGGAGAAGTGGTCAGATAACTGAAGCCTGAGGGAGAGCGGAGGGAAGGTAGGAAAGTTCCAGAGCTGGACCTTTTTCTAAGAGAACAAAATTGGAAGTGATTTCACAGGGATAGTTTGCTCTAGACATCTGGGAGCCTTTGGAGAGGGACATGACAAAAGCTGGGGAAAGAGGACAGAAACAAAGATGAGAGGATGCTGAAGACAGTGGAGGATCTTGGGGAAGCATCCAGAATGAACTTTGAGATCCTATTCAATGCAAGAGGCCAACTGGTGAACTAAAAAAGGCATGTATTAGTGGGTCATCCAAGGTAGAATCAAATGACAAGACATTGCTTATATTTTCTACATGTGTACCCTTCTCCCTAAAAGCTTTTGTGTCTCTCATTTCACTTGTCTTCCTAAACACTTGTCGAGTGGGGATTGGTGGGCCATTTATCATGGCTGTTTGAGGTGACATTGAAATGGTTGACTCTGCTTGGTGAGGGCAGATTTTGAATCTTTCAACCTTATGAACACAAGAGCCACACTCACACAGCCTTAGGGGAAGAGGGAGGGAATCTAGGTAGATGGTATCACATTCTACAAAATATTCTGTGAAAATATTTTCAGGAAAATGAAACAAAAGAAAAAAACATAATGAGCTCCATTTGTCAGCACTAGTGTCTATTAACTAAAAGAGAATTCCAGGAGGAAAAAAAAACAGTGCAATCATCTGGAATAGCTGTAAGGCACTGGTGAGCATTTCCCAAAGTTCAACACAACCACCACAGGCAGGTTGGCTGCAGCCCATGGGAAATTATTTCCACCCCCTGCCTATCACCTCAAACCACAGGGCCTGAGAAGTGACCCCTTCCTGCCTTGGTCTTACAGTAGCATAAAAGAAAAATCAAAATATATTAATAAAAAAAGAATGACTTCTTGGGCATAGACTCAAGGTCTACCCCCTACTTAGCGCCCTGTGAGGTGTGGGAAGGCAGCAGGGCCTACTTCTCAATTCTAGTATTTGACCTTCATGGGACCTGTCAATGTTAGTGTTCTTATGAGTTAAACGGAAGAAGTAAGACTATATTGCTTATAGGTTTTTATAAGATTAAGTGAAATAATGCAAAGCCTCTCTTGCAAGCTATAAAGAACTACAGTAACGTACATTTTTCACTCCTGGGATTTGTCTCATTTAGTGCTAACAAGAAATAGAACAGATTGTTTATATACTCTATTGTCTCTATTTTTTCAAGTACATGGCATTTAAAAAATTTTTGAGCACAAGCAGATAGGGATAACAACTATATATGTCAACTCTTGGTTATCCATTATAATGGATAAAACATGGGCATGGAAAATCCCATATATTTACGGAATGTGCATAGGCATACTTACAAGCATTTATGGTTAGGGTTACTTGGTGAGGTGTTTTATACTTACATTTGAGTATGGTGAAAGGCTGTCAAGTACAGGAGGGAGTAGATTAGTAGGTTGGTTCTGTGTTGCTCCAGAAGTCAGAACTAGGACCAATGGGTGGAGATTACTGGGAGGCAGTTTTGTCTTAATATAAGGAATAACATTGTAACAATGATAGCAGACCAATCAGAGAATGGGCTGCCTTGTGCAGTAGTAAGCTCCCCGTCACTGGTCACTGGAATTATTCAAGAAGAGGCCAAGTGGCTGTCTGTCAGGGATGTCTTAAAACAATTTATCACATTATATGGGAGAAAGGTCTACATATCCCCAAGCCATCTTCTAATTCCAACAGTCTAAGACATTGTGTGGAGGGTTCAATAGTGTGTCAAATCAAATGATGAGACCATCCTATGGCAGTTCCACCTTAGAAGAAGCTAGGAAATAAATATACACAGTTCCCATAGGAGTTATGCCCAGCAATCATTCTAGGGATGGAGAAATCACCTCTTTAATTGACACAAAGCCTATGTTTAAGAAAATATTTAAAAAGCAGAGACATTAAGGCTTCATATACCTCCAATATTCCCAGGAAGTTGAACGTTTTGCCTTCTTGTCTATAATATATATAAATATCATATTACACTATATATTATATCAGATATAATATACTAGTGCAGCGGTTCTCAACCTGTGGGTCGCAATCCCTTTGGCGGTCGAACGACCCTTTCACAGGGGTCGCCTAAGATCATCCTTCATATCAGATACTTACATTATGATTCATAACAGTAGCAACATTACAGTTACGAAGTAGCAACGAAAATAATTTTATGGTTGGGTCACAACATGAGGAACTGTATTTAAAGGGCCAGAAGGTTGAGAACCACTGTACTAGTGTATACATGTTCACATTTTTCTTTTTTATTGACTTGATTGGGGTGACATTGGTTACTAAAATCCTATAGGTTTCTGCTGTAGAATTCTATAATACATCATCTATATATTGCATTATGTGTTCACCACCCCAAATCAAGCCTTCTTCCATCACTGATATGACCAAATATAAGATTATAGAAAGAATTTGACTCTGAAGTCATTTAGAATATGTATAATTGTGTATTTTATCTTATTGGGAATTTTAATTTAATCTATTTCTGTTGGAAGTTTTAAACTGTTTACAAAAGGAGATGCAATGTTTAAAAAAAATAAAAGAATGAGTGCTGGATTGTGAAGATGGTGGATCATGACCCTCCCCTTTCCTGTGCATGATTTCCTGGATTTGGGGACTGTAAACTTTTAAAATATAAAGGAAAACCCCATTACATTGAGAGTGGCAAGTCGACTCAACCTTTCCCACCTCGGGCTCCAGACTGTACTCTGTCCCCATGGTCACAGTCACTCTGATTGGCAGATTGAGAGACAGAGCAGCTGAATCCAGAGGGAGCCAATATTATTCCCTGGCTGCCCTTGGTTCTCAATATTGAACTTACGAGCCCAAATGCATCTATTGTGGGTTCACTAAGTTCCCAGAACCCCAAGAAGTAAAGGTAATAAAAAGTTATTCTAACATGTGGAATATTCTAGTCACTAAAAAAACCAAAAAGAAATAAACAAAACAAAACAAAAACTCTAGCCCCTGGAAACTTGGTTATTCTTGGTGCGTCAACTCTTCTTTCTACCTATGTACCAATACCACAAAAGGGACATTGAGTAACGTTTCTTTGTGTGTCCTTCCCTGCAGACCCAGCTGCCCAGCTGTCTAACTTAGAGGCAGACCATTGAATTCCTCATCTCTGCCATCACAGGGAGCCTGGGTGCTTGAGGAGAATCACAAACAGCTCATACAATTACACTTACTGTGTGGGAACCAGCTAAGCATCATGGACCTAACATCCTTCCAAAGCATTTTGTGTCCTTTGTCTGCATGGCAAAACATGGGAGAAGCTTACACACTTTACACAAGGAAAGGATACTTTTAAAAGCAAACACCAGACATTCTTATACATGTAGTATTAAAAGAAAGCCACATTGACACCGGTTCAAACCTTTAAACATATGTTAGAATAAGATAGGTTATAAATACACATACGCTTGAGTATTATTGAGTTTATGAATTATCTTTGTTTATTGCCTATGGATGAAATACGGACAGTTCTGACAAGCCATCTAGCTTTGACTATCAGGGAGTTAGAAACCTTCCTACTTACCGTAAGATAAATAGCAGATTTTCAGGTATCGATCCAGGCTGACAGCAGTCATGGTGATCAGACTTCCACAGCCAAAGAAAAATCCAGCCCATCCGTACCAGCGGCAGCCAATCCAACCGAACACCCAGCGGTGACAGAAGCAAGAGATGATCGTGAACGGTTTGCCTACAACTAGAGCGCCAAGCAGTTTGTGAAGGGAAGTTCCCTCCAGTTAACACTTACCCACCTACCTCAACTCACTGTTGAGTTACATCTTAATCAAACAAGAGATAGCTGTTTTAGTAAATGTTAGGTTCAATTTCTTTCCAATCAGGCCCAGATTTCTGGGATTTAAAGTCTTTATTCCTTTTGCTGTCCATTAGTTACGTTGTTGTTGCTATTCATTTTCTAGAAAATATTCTTTTACAGGTGGTCCCCAACCAATGATGGTTCAATGTAATGATTTTTTGACTTTACGATGGTGTGAAAGTGATATGTGTAATAAATAAAGTACATGAGATATTTAACACTTTTATTGTAAAACTAGAGGCCCTGTGCACAAAATTCATGCAAGGGGCTCAGCCCAGAAGGTTATTCAGCCATCCAGTCTAATTAGCATATTATGCTTTTATTATTATAGATTGGCTTTGTTAGATAATTTTGCCAGCCTGTAGGCTAATGTGAGTGTTCTGAGCATGTTTAAGGTAGGCTGGATGGACTAGGTTAGTGTATTAAATGCATTTTTGACTTACAATATTTTCAATGTGGGATGGGTTTATAGGGATGTAATCCTGTTGCATGTGGAGGAGCATCTGTACTTTCATTCCCATTTTGTTCAGTCCTTATACTCAATCTCCACCTCCCTGAAGGGAATGTGATCACAAAGCTCTTCAAACTCTTTACCTGACATATCTATCAAGAGGGTTCTGGAACCTTACTGCATGAGGAGAACCCAGTAACCAATATTCAACCAATATTCACTGCCTGCAGGTGCTGGTCTGCCCCACCCCTCCCTGGAGTGCCCCTTCCTTGGTATACAAAGGTATGTAGAAGTTCCTGTTAGTTCCGTCAGTTAACACATAGTTTTGAGTGCATTCTGTAAGCTGGACACACATCTCCTCCAGTTGTCTAGACAGCTAGACACACTCATCTTGCTAGACTGTGCACCCTCAGATTCTGAGAGCTTCCTAACCCTTGTCAGTATGGAAACCAAGTGTAAAAATTGCTTGTATCCAACAAGTAATTATTCAGTGCCTCTTCTATCACAAACAGAGCAAGGTGCTAGAGAACAAGATTCGCCAATTCATGTTTTAACAGAGAGAGGAGACAAAAGAAACAAATCATTTGTAGTGAAAGATATGGTAGTGATTTGTGCTGTGAAGAAAAAGAAAGCAGAGGAAGGGGATAGATAGAAATTGTTGTTTACATAATGAGACCAGGGAAGACCTCTCTGAGGATATGACATTGAGGCAGATGCCTAAATCAGTGGAAATATCTTGAGGGAAAATGTCCTAGGCAGAAGAAATAGCCAATTCAAAGCTTGAGCTAAGTGTCTGTCGTGGATGCTGAAGGCAACAAAAGACAAGTGAAAGTGACTCGCATGGGGTAATTGGTGTCAGTTGTGCCTTCCACCCATTAACAAAAGCTATTTTAAGATTCCTTCTGGAGCGAGCATTTGATGAACCTTTGCAATGTCACGTAGAATGTCTCTCCCTTCTTTGCTTAGCGGAATAGTAATGAACCTATCTGGTTCTGAATAGCTGAAGGAATTGTTTTGTTATGTTTTGGTTGCATTGTTTTGATTTATTTGAATATTAATGTCCAGGACTCCAATCCCTAGATAGTCTGATTTAATTGATCTGCAGTGAGTTCAGGCTTCAATATACTTTTTTTTTTAACTCCCCCAGGGGATTCTAATACATATACATGATTGCAAGCCATTGGTACTTAAACAACAAATGCTAGTTGTACAGATGTATAGACACCTGGTCTCTAGGATGTGCTTGCTTAAGGTGCTTATAATGGAATATCGTTGACTAGTACAAAAATAATACAGACATAAACATATTTTAAGGTTTATTGGAAAGGGAAAGTGTATTAGAGATATCCCTCAGAAGTTGAAAAAATGATCTCAGAACCAGAGAAAGCTATCACATGGAAGAAAATATTTCCCAGGGAATTACTCTAAAAACATATGCAGACTGATGAGGTGGTTTGTGCAATTCTAGAGCAGAATTGCTTAGTTGAGTGCATTTTCAATGTAAACAACCGTTTAAGGACATTTTACTCAAGCCTAGTCTAATTCAGCCATAAGCATCAGTGGGGTATGATTTAATGATGAAATAGGTGGCTGAAATAGCAGGTTTCATTCTGGAGGAGATGTGTGCCCAGTTTACAGAATGCACTCTTCAAGTTCTTTATCTTCAGTACCAGGAAGAGAACCATCATGGGTCAGCAGGGCTAGCTGACCAGGAGAGCTGTCATGTATGTTGTGACAGTGCCATCGTGTGGCAATAGCAAAAATGGCAGTCATCTTGCAGCCTCGAAAATTCCCTGGGGTTCATCTTGGCTATTTTCACAGAGAGGGGCCTGACATGTCATGCTCCTCTTAATGTGCCTGTGTATTTCCTGTAAGAGTTCATGCTATTTAAGTCTGTCCATGCTGAGTAAAACCTTTCCAAATAACCTACACCATCCAACTCTCAGTAAGAGGGCAGCACCTCACCGCCGTGTGATAAGTACTCAGTAGGGGAGGCTTATTATTGGGCCTTGTTTCAGAGATTGGCAGTGGCAGGAAGATCCCCATGTGAAGAGAGAAACAAATATCAGGAAATATTTGTCAAGGGGATGCTTTAGATGGGAAACTTTTAAAAGGATTTCAGCAGAAAGAGGAGTAGATGTGTGCTGTTCTAACTCCATACTCCCAACTCTAGTGATTGAAGACCCTATGTGCTAAATAGCAGCAGGCTGTGGGTTCCAGAGGCACATTTGAATGGGAAACTTTTAAAAGGATTTCAGCAGAAAGAGGAGTGGATTTGTGCTGTTCCATACCCCCAACTCTAGTGATTGAAGACCCTATGTGCTAAACAGCAGCAGGCTGTGGACTCCAGAGGCACATTTGAGTGTATCTAGGCAACTCGGGAATTTTACAGATGCAAGCAAAGGGAGGTTATTTTTCCCAAAGTCATTCATATTTGTAAAAATGAATTACAGCTAAAGAGAAACTCTATTCCAAATTCTTGATGGGTTACCAGCAGCCCTTCAGTTTTCTATTTTGGACTCACAGTAAACGCATCTGAAAACCCTAGTTTTAAATATCCTGATATCCAGGTGACAGTCTCAACCAATTAAATGAAAGTTG
The DNA here is from genome assembly GCF_000412655.1 of Myotis brandtii. Lineage (NCBI taxonomy): Eukaryota > Metazoa > Chordata > Mammalia > Chiroptera > Vespertilionidae > Myotis > Myotis brandtii. The sequence goes on along the minus strand of NW_005355981.1, from coordinate 249,738 downwards.
CTGGATATAAAAGGTGCTTATTTTAACAGATTTCCATATGGGAATAAAAGGGTGTAATGGAGCTCAAAACGGTGATCTACAGCCTGCTGGTAAGTTTCTGTTTCCTCAATCAGTAAGCCCTACTACATATGGGGGTGTCTGAGGTATCCTGTATAATTCCAGATAGTCTCCTCAACATCTAACATGCCTGGCACATGGAAAGGGTTCAATAAAGGCTGAAGGAATGATTGTTTTAGCCAGACAACACTTTGTTGACTTACCACAAAATGTAAACATGACTTGTGAAGGGAGGAGCAAAGGAGATGGGATGGGGGTGACCTTGGAGTCAGGGAGGACTTTAGAATGGGACACAATTCCACCCTCCAAAGAAGAAACAGCGTCATTGTGTTACCTGAGATCCCCAGGTCACAGACTGCCAAATTGACAGTCATTATTTCCGCCGGCCTCAGCTTCTTCTTTCGTCTAGAGGACATATAAAGGACATACCCATTTCCAACTGTGGACAGAATCCCTACAAGGAAAAATATAAATCCCCATTGTTAAAACTGGGATTTAGAGTTCATTCAAACACGAAACACTTCTCAGTTTCAAAAACGGACACCATAGGGTTAGAGGGTGGTGAGAGGACTCTACATAAAAATCTTGATTAAGAAGATGAAACAAAAAGCATGAGTGACAGGTGAGGGATGGTTGCCTCCAAAAGGATAGGAACCAGGGATTATAAAACTGAACTTACCCAGAAAAAGGAGCCATAACTTCCCAGTGAGCCTAGGAGGATGTGGGCATCCTAACAGTCAGTGCTTATACTGGTCCCCGGCAAAATATTTCCTCAGGCATTTGTATGGAGTATTAACTTTCTAGAACTCCCTCCCTCTGCTAAGATGGGTTAACCCCTTGGCTCTTGGTAAGTCCTGAAGATAAAGTGACCCAAACTGAACTCGCTCCTTTCACTATCTCTGCGGACTCTGAGGGATTCAGGAGAGGCCGAGGCCAGATGAAGCTGGCATGGTCCCCGGGCAGGAAAGGTCATCTCCTAGGGACACACCCCAGGACCACAGCCTCCTGAGGACACGTGGACGTTGGTGTCTGCAGCTGCTACTGGAATAGGTATAGAGGGGAAGTGGGTGACAATTGATAATATGGGCTCTCCCCTCCCACCAAAGGGAGAGAAAGTGACCCTCAACCACCAACCTACCAACAATGGTATCAACGTGTTCCCACTTGTTTTTTAATATCCTTTCATTAATGACTAATTGACTGTGGCATTACAATGAAACTGTTCCAAAGTTCTTACAAACCCAGTTTAAATCCAAAATGACCCAATCCCTACTGACTTTATTTAAGAAAAGAATACACCTACTTCCATAGCTTAACATGTAGAGTAGATTTCTTCAGGAATTCTTGCTTCATAGTGTAGCTGTGTATAAATGAGAATCTGGTACAGCTGCCTTTAGTAGTAAGGAATAAGGAGAGTATTAACAGGAGAAACCCAGAGTTTTCTATTTTAATTTCTACCTCTCCACTACAATTCATTTGGGAGGCAAGGAGAAAAGTGTACGTTTCAGCTGATGGTATGAAACCACCAGGAACTGGCTGCCCTGTGCTCTTAGGAAGTTCTGATCCCTGGAACAGGGCTGCTTAATGGGCCCTTAAACTCTCCTTAGCTTTCTTAGGGCAGAAGAGTTAAAAATAGAAAAGAGTATGGAATTCTAGAGCAAACCCACTACAGTGAAACCTACAGCTCATGAAAGGAAATCAGCTAGCAAGGCACACTGGGAAATTAAAATGTGGAAACATGACTCAAAAAATTGTAAACAGATGCCATCTACTTGGTATCCAAGGAGATTGAAATAAGTATGCATATGCATTTGAAACACAAAGCTCATTTAAATACCCTTTGTCTTTCTATATTTCTTTTGAGAATATTGATTTTCTTGCTTTTCCTTTCTTAACTAACTCTGATTCATAAGGTTTCACCCAGTGCCCAAAGCATTATCCATATATAGTCAACTCACTATGAGTTGCATTTAGATTATTCCACAGGCAATCTTAGCTGCATGGGGGTATCAAGAGAATGAAAACTGATTTTAAAGGATACTTAAAGGGAAATCAGGTTAAGAAAATAAAGGCTAAAGGGGTAACATTTTTATAAGATGAAAATCCTGACTTTTTCTATGAATATAAAAATATAAACTCTCATATATTAACAGATAATAAACTAAGTCATAGTAAAAAAAAAATAGAGGATGGGAATGGGTCTATAGTAGTTTATTTCTCCTCCATTCCAGTTTTATCTCTTCATCTCCCAGTTTTCCCTAAGACTTCCAGTACTTAACAAAGCCCACCAAGAATGTCATTCTACTCTGGTTCCATAAAAGGAATCTGGGCACATCCTGCAATCCTATGTTAGGAGGGTATGAAAACCAGGCACAGGACCAAGCCCAAGACCTGGGTCTAGGATGAATCCACCTCCCTCCAGGTGCCTCTGACTAAACTGAATGTTCTGGAACATGTCTTGGCTCCACCCCCAGCTCCCTAAGTCACTTAATGATCCCTTTGGGGACTCTTTTTGGACTTCTTTTTCCTAGCTCCAACCCCAGGTGCATCAAGTGAGAAATTCTCTGGATTCCTCCACCCACAGCCACCCTAGCTGCCTCTTCTCCCTGGATCCCTCCTGCCAGGGTGGGGAATGGACAGCTCTCCCTCCCTAAGTTTGTGTTCTCGGGGAAATTGGTCAGGTTAAAGATGCTACTTTTTAATTCATTCCTTGCAACTAATTGAGACAAATTCAAGTTATATGATGTCTATTTTTCTGTCTTTTCTGATCATTGAAAGTACTTATGCTTAATAAAAATGCCATGTGGATTTTATTTCCAGATAGATAGTCCTCATGTGGGCAGAGAGTTTGTCCACTTTGCGGAGAGTTTGTCCACTTCGTTCACTGCTGTTTTCCAAGTCACTTAAACTGTAGTGAAGAATGGGCATTCAGTATCTATTTGTGTGTGAAAGGATGTGGAGGCCCATTCATAAAATATAGAATTTAAATCAGTTTCATAGTTACTTCTAATAAAGCCAAGGACCCAGGGAATCCCTTTGCAGCAGAATTTCTTGATTTCTTTTGACTCAGGCAGTGACCATAGAGGGGTCTCCAGACTTTTCTAGTGAGTTTTGCTAATTTCAGGAGTTTAAATAAAATTCTTATCCAGTGATAAATAGACAAGAGAGAGGGAGAGAAAGAGAGAGAGAGACAGTGAGAGGGAGGGTGGGAGGGAGTGAAAGAGAGAAAGAGAAAGCTTGACCCAACATCTGAAAAGATGAAAGGCAGACACACCTAAAGACATAACCCACCTGTACACTGGTTGCTCAAATTTGAAACAATTTTAAATTTCAGAAAAGCATTATGGTTGAATTCTGAGTGCCTAGACTAGTGCTGCCCAATAGAAATATAATGTAAACCAGAAATGTGAGCCACACACACATGTAGTTAATATTTTTCTGGTAGCCACATTAAACAAAGTAAAAATAGTACTAAATTAATTTTAATATTTGCTTAACCTAATATATCCAAAATGTATGGGTAGGACATGTCATCATTTGTAAAAATGATGAATGAGCTATTTTACATGTTTTTTCTGGTACTAAGTCTTCAGTGTCTGGTGTGTATTTACACTATAGTGCATCTCAGTTTGGAAAAGTCACAGCTCAGGTGGGTGCTCAGGAGCCACGTGGCCACTGCATTGGATGGCACAGTCTGGAAGCCAATGTGATTATGCACAAAAGCCTTTGGCCCTGGACTGACTCCCATTTATTATCAATCCATCTTTTCAACTCTCACCCAAATTACTTTATCATGGTCCATTCTAAGCCTATAATATTTTTATTATATCAAAGCATTTTTTAGCAAGCAAAAGCACTGTATTTAAATAAGAGCTCATTATCATTACTTTTCTTATTCAGAAGACAATCTGTATACCAAAATAATGAAAATGAAGTGTAGTCTCAAGGTCAATTTTTTTTTTTTTGCTGTAAAATTCTTTGAATCATCAAGGGAATTTTTATCTCAAAGAATAAAGATAATAGAGAATCCATCCCATCTTCTGCCTTCCTCCCACTTTTCACCTCCATTCAAAATATCCACATGAGTGTTGGAATCGTTGTGCAAAATCAACATATCAGCCCAGGAATTTTCTAGATGCAGCTTTTGCACAGAAAAATTAAGGAAGCTTACCGATTATTGTTAAGTAAAATCCAGCCACTAAATCCGCTTCCCAGGAAAGTTTGGAAGCAAAGGGATCTCCATCTTGAAGGTAGTGTGGCAGGCCCTCGTCCTGGGGCAGGGCAGTGTGGTTTAGCGCCATGCTGTTCTCAGGCAACCAAGAGTCTGAAAAGCAAATTGGGAGTGATCTCAACAAACCTGAATAAGGCAACTTGAACCTTCTCATAACCATGTCATTTGTAAAATAAAAAACAAGTTCCCAAAGTCATGTTTGGTTGTCTAATTAATAACTGGAGAACATTTTAACATTCTTTTCAATGATCTAAATAAGTCAATATTTAATTATTCAGTGTGTGATTATCCATGCCTACATTATTTCATTTCTTCATCATGCTACCCTCTTTGGGCTACTTCTCTCCTCCCTTGGATGAAGTGACTATGAAGTTGAAGGCCAAATCCTATCCATTTTACTGCTTCTTAGCAATTTTTGTGAAGGTCTGAACTAAGAGAAGATATTGTATGAAGTTTACAATAGATAGGTAGATAATAGATAGATAGATAGATAGATAGATAGATAGATAGATAGATAGATAACTCCATCAATATTTTAAATATATAAAATATTTTACAAATTTCCAGATTATAGGTGCTTTTTAAAATTACACAAATTGTTCAAAAAATCTCTATAAGGTTTAGTGTATTTTAAGAGAATCAATAGTGTTGATATTAGGGTATTAAGTACAAAGGAACATAGAAACTTCACTAAATAATTTTAAGAGCTGGATTTTTGAGGAGCCATTTGGAAAAGAATTCAATTTTGGTTGTAACTCACAATTCATCCACAGGAAAATTTGGATTTCAAGTTTTCCAAAGCAGAAAGCAACTTCCTTATTTCCCACTGTAACCCCTTCTAATTCACTTTCTAAATTTGCTCATTCCTGGATGAAACTTTGAGCAACGAGGAACTCCCAAAAAAACACTAGCCTCTGTAATGTTTCTATTACATTTTGATTTTCAAAAGTTTACAAAAAGTCTTTGATTGGCCCTGTGCAAGCATATATCACACAATAACCCCAGTACTGAAAGTTGGAATGCTGTGTTATTCCTTAGATAAAACTTACTGCTGAGCAGGTCCTGAGGAGAAATACTAAGGTGGATGTTCCAACCTGTTTTGAACTTGCTTATTTCAAAACAAACCACTAGATGCCACTGTTCAGCCCTGTAGAAAGAGATGTAGGGTAGAACCTCTCACTCCACAAGTGTAACTTGGAGATAGATGTATACTTCATAATTAGTGGCAGGCTGATTAGCAGATGCCAATCACTTTCTACAAAAGGCACAGCTTAACCACTTGCTAATGGCCAATTTACAGCTGAAATACGACTTCTTAACCCACTCTTAACCCTCTTGGTGCCAAGTTAGCTGAAACTCCCGTCTACTTCCACGCACACAGCTGGAGGACAGTCACGTGATTAATGGCCATTCAAAATTCTTATTCCCAGGAGCTGTAGGAAGTGAAGCTTCCAGGAGAAACATCTGGTTACCAATCCCACCCCATTGTAAGACCTGCCCCAAGTCCAAGTTTATCTTCAGAACTCATTCCCCATGGATTGACCCTCCTTCTGATAAATTCTCTCCTCACCACAGATTCCCCCTGCCCACTGGCTGTCCAGCCCTGTCCTCTACTTTAGATTCACAATCATAAAATGAGGGTTTGAGTCCAGCTGTGACACCCACCCTCTAACATGGAGCAGATTATTTCAATTCTCTGGACCACAATCATTTCATCTGTAAAATGGGTATTAACGTTTTTACTCACCACTCATGCTTGTTGTAGAAACAATAGGATATTGGATTTGAAAGCACATTGTAAATGGGGAATCCTGTCTAGTTATTATGCGCTGGGACACTTGCTTTTCCCAAAACTTGCCCATCCATGAAGACTAGCAATTGTATAACAAACTTCCTCAGGGTCCTCAGCTAAATAATTGTATGCTTGTGTAACAATGAAAATATTCATTGAGCACCTATGTTTAATCCAACTCTATGAGATAGGATAAGAGATATGTGGCATGCTATCTAGACGTAAGGAATATAATTTTCATTTTGGATAGAAACAACTAATGATCAGAAAATAATAACACAAAAATGTAACACAATAAGATGCTGCCTTATTTTGCTTTAGACAGTAATTTTTAAAAGCAAAATAAGTGTTGTGTTATATACATAACATAAATATTTATGGTTTGAGAAATTAGGTAGATTGTGTGTGTATGTGTGTGTGTGTGTGTGTGTGTGTGTGTCTTAATATCAAAAACTTTTCTTTCTATATCTGGAGGGCCCTCAGGACTTCCAGAGTAACTCTCAATATGTTGGTATTGCTAATGATGTTGTAAAACTTTGGCTTGGTTTTGAGGGGCTTTCAGGGGAAGTGAGAATGGTGGGGGAGATTTTCAGTGGGGAAATAACATGAGCAAACGTTTGGAGGCAAAAATGAACATAAAACATGTAAAGGATGGAAGGCTGGCTTCACTGGGATAGAGCGTCCCTATGGGAGGAGGGACAGCCACCTTGGCTTGCTACAATGGGATTCTGTCCCACGGGGCCTGGAATGCCTGGCGTGAGTTGCTTTTGACAAATCATATATGGGTTCCCTCCCCCCACACACTAGAATTACTGATCCAAATTTGTGCTATGAAAATAACTTGTCAATAACATATTTGAGGGTAAGCATTTCCGATTCTTTTCAAAAACAAAAATTAGATAATTTCCTGTGGCAGAATGAGAGAAATTGGTAAAAAAAAAATCCCTAAATATTTAGGGTATTTGGGGACTCTTCACTTTTCCCCATACACTAAAGGCTCATTTTCAACTCCACAATTTACAAGTGTTGTTCCCCTTCCATGTAGTGTCTGTTCCCTTTCTTCCTCCTCTATTCATACTCTACTTGGCCTTCAGACCCCTGTCCGAAGTCCACATCCTTCAGAAGATAAATTTTGCTCTTTCAATAGTTACTTGAGAAAAGAACCTGTCTTCTCTCCACTCCCTAAAGTACTCTGAG
>NW_005355981.1:233546-240679 GCF_000412655.1 Myotis brandtii | reverse complement strand
GTTACTAGGATTAACCTGGAAAAAAAAACACAACAACTCTATGATTCCACAATAAAAATTAAGGGGTAATTTGAGACATGGCCAGACCCAAGTCCTCACATGCCTAAATTGAATGGTCTTTTTAAAAAATCACTATATAGCTGGTTTGAAAAAAAGAATGGCAAAGTGTCACCTCCTAAGAGGAAATAAGGACAATAAATTAGCATCAAGGATGACAGTGTAATACAGTTCAACTTTATCCAGTCTTTGAATTACTTCAAAAATGCTAGGCAACACATTTTTTTTTTGACATGCCACATTTTCACTGGTTTTAAGGGAGGAGTTGGCAAAAAGCATGGACACTGTGGATGGCTGTGTATGCAAAGTGTCTGAATGTGTTCTGCTCAAAATGAGCTTTCCCACTGGCCTGCTCTAGCCTCTGAAACTTCTGCCATTTTTTTGTCTTAAGGCATCATTGTCCCCAAATTTATTTCTAGGTATATATTGTCTGAGAACATAAGATTTGAATCTATTAGCACCCATGAAAACTTGAACGTGAAGGAATTAATGAGATTTAAGTACTTGATACGTAGCAGCAGCCAGTGGAGCTGAAAATGGGTGTGACATAGGTTATATCCATCATGACATGGAAGAGGGAGCTGGGGACAGTGTAATCTATGGGCATCCTTGAAAGAACATGGAAGGCCATGAAATGTCCAGAAAATTAACGAAGAAGCATCCAAGAACTAGGAAAGGGTGCCAACAAAAGATGAGCAGCAAGAATTGAAATATTCAACCTCTAGGAATAAAATTGCTTAGTGTTAAGCCTGATAAAACGTAAGCAAGGAAACACGGTTTAAAAAAATTTTTTGGAAGTCTTATGGATGGCCTAAAGTATAGGTGAAGGGGCCAAAGAGCCGCATGTGGCACGGGAGCCGCGGTTTGCCAAGCCGCAGTTTGCCGACCACTGGCCTAAAGTATAGATCTTTGCCAAGGGAATGAGTGCCCATTTTTACCACTGTCTTTAAGAATTACCCACTTAAGCCTGCAGGAGAAAGGGTTTCTGGGTAAATTCATTTTGACATTAATTTTAGAAATCTGTGCCACTGACTTAGGCTGGTGTTTTATGGTGAGGAGCCAAGAACCCAGGACCAAACTTCCATGCACCTCAACCTTGATGACAGTGCCTGGGTCCACCTCTGTGTGCAGGAAGGGTGTTGCTAAAAACCAGGAAGGGGTGTTTTCTTTGGCTTCTTTATTCTGGTCTCTCTTCTCTTCAACTTCTACCTCTGTCTTCCCCATTTGAGCACCGGGGTGTCTCATGACATTCCTCCCACCCCCATTCCTTTCCTGTCATATTCCTCTGGAAAAGTAGACATTTTATTGACATGGTAGCATGTTCATAATATACTTGGTGGGAGAAATACAATTATTGGTGTTAGAAAACATTTTTTAAGATAAAGAAAGCATAGTGAAAAATATATAGAAAGATATATGTCAAGGGATTAAAATTCTAAATTATGAATAGTGATAGTATAGTTATTATGTTAGTGATGTAGGAATACGATTTTTCTTTACTCTTTATTGGGGTGCTATTTGACATACCCATTTTCTAATTATGCAATGCTATGTTACTTTTATAATCTATATTATCTATAGTTTAATGAAAGATTTGCTACAGATTACTTATAACATTAGTGACATTTTATTCATTCATCCATTTATGTCAATATTTAGTGACCACAGATCATGTGGCAGGGCCCTCCTGAGTCCATGAGTTACTTCCCTTGGGGCTTTGCCATTAATGGGGTGCCTCCCAGGAGCTGAGATAGAGGATTTTTCAGCCAAGGACTCCTTTCATGGCCCTGAAATCTCACCACACAGGTGGCAACTCCCACGTGTGCTCCTGCTCACATGCCCAGCACGGTCTGGGCTGTGTGTCAGCCGCAGGTTGTGGCCCCAGGTGTCACTGGAGAGTGTCTCCCCAGTAATTGTGCTTCTTCTTACTCACCAAGTGTTCTGTAAATTCAATAAGCATAAGCCTGAACTTCATAATGATTTTTTTTTCTGTGTCAGCAGCTACAGGTGCTTAATGTGCACCAAGCAGTAATAACACCCATGCTAATATGTTATGGATCAAATCTGTGTCCTCCTGCATGGATTTGGATTAGTTTGCGTATGTAAAGATATCGTATTTTATATACATTATAAAGGAAACTGTAAGCACTTTGCCAAAGTGGCAATCAAGAAATAAAATAAATAATTTGGGGACTGAAGTCTCCCCCCACCCCCCATGACCTTTATCTATTAGTTAGTGCTAATGAGAGTCTTGCCTTCTCTGCAGGGGAACTGTCCCAGCCATGAAGAAAACTAGTGATCAGCCGCGGTTGGCTGTCAAACAGAAATGCACGCACGCCCTTCAGGCTTTCCTGCCATGGTTCAATATGATGTTAGAGGAGAAATTAAATAGTCATGTTTTTTGATCCACTTAACTAGAAATATGGCAGGAAACAGAAATGAAAAGGAGGAAGGAAAGGGGGGAAGAAGTGAACGAGGAGAGAAAAAATAATAGTTTCCTCTATAGAATAAAGCCAGCAAGAGAGCAATCAATTCAACTCAATATCTCCTAACCTAAGCCATTCAAAAAAGGGGCAGAGTTGTCTGTAGAGAATAATAACCTTTGTGCAAACTTTTCCTAAGGCGCTCAGCTTGACACAAATTGACAAGTCTAAGGTAATGGGAGAATTGTGAGCAATAGAGAGGTCTGCTTTAATATTGTCTTAAACTTTAATATTAATTCTTAAAAGTGTCAATTGTCATGCAACCCTTATTTCAACCACCTCTCCTCTTTCTGAACTTGTGAGTAACAAATTTCAAATGAATTTATCCCACATTCTCTCCAATCTACTCCCCCAAGGCAAAAGGGATGAGGGGCACATTTCATATAATAATTACTATTTTAATCACCAGCCCTCAATACTTTTCTATCTCATAACATGAGTCCCCTTCAACTCATGTACCAGACAATGTTGCCCAGCTCTGGCAGGGGACTCTTCTTCTATTCCTCTCTGGGGGGATCTCCCATACACCCAAGAGCCCGTTCTAAGTAAGCAATCAAATAGCCCAAACCTCTGAAGATAATGAAGGTAACACCTGGCCTAGAGGTTGGCTTGAGGACATCCAGGACACTTTAAACCCCAGGAATGAAACTAGAACCTCAGACTACCCTCAGCATCATTACAGAACACAGGATCTGCAAATCCCTCTCCAGTTGGGATACTTTTCGTCTGCACCCTTCGCATTGTATTTCCTCCTCCAACTCTAAAATTCTATTGTGAAAGGAAACGTAGGCAAAATAAAATAACTTTGAAAAACATAGTCAGAAATCCCCCATTTACTCCCCACGTTTAATACTCCTGCTTTGAGATCATACATCTCTATTGATCATGTTAGCTGTGACTTATGCTTCTCAAGTTGCCCTCAGTAATCATAACAGTGAACATAAAATACATTTAGAATTGTCAACAATAGAATGTATACTTTCTCAAAAAGAAATGAACCATACCACACAAGGTTTGGAAAAAATACAAGCCAGGAGGAACAAACAGGTTAGACACACAGTTACTTTGGCAAAAACATCAGACAGGTCAGAAACTGTAATTTTATAGTCTTTCATTATTCTACTGCTGGGTGCATTCCTTGTTTTACTCATGATCTGAATTTCTGTTTCTGAGATACCTTTCAAACATAAGTTGATAAATATTAGTTGATAGATTTCGGCTTAAACTCAACAGGAGAAAAAAAATCCAGTTAATGTCATCAATTACATAGTGGTATTCAGAATAAAGACTCTAACAGAAAGGCTCTAACATGATCTTAGTTCTTATAACCACAAAAAAGAGAGGGGAAATCCCTAAAAGTTAATTCACCATTGTCTCTGTGCCCCATGAATCATGCGTTGGCTATCGTCATAATTCCCTTTAAGTGACCATGCAATTCAAATTCCTGCTGTCCAGACAGTAAACCTTAGCATTTGTTGTTTCTTAGTGATCCCCTTGTTACAACTCACCAGTTTCAGGGCCTGCCAACACCAAGTTTCTTTTCCTGGGCTGCTCGGGCTGGAATTGCTCAGATCTTGCAATGTCTTCCTATTGGTTCTTCCCTCTAGTTAGTCTGCACTCAGCTGCTTCCAGACATTATCAAGTGAAAGGTATTCATTTTCTAGACTGTCCTCTTCTCTCCACCCCTCTATTGAAAGGACCAATCACATCCTTGGAAAATATAATCTCATCTTATTGAATTGTGAGGAGAGATGCAATTTTTGGAAGCTTAACTTATTGGTGATTAAAAACCCAGCAGCAGCCACTGGGCTCTTAAATTGATTGGAAACTAGAACAGTGCTGTTTGCTGAATGTACTTTAAGACACCATATACTTGCTTTTCTCTTTTCAGATTTCAAAGTCTCAGGTTAATCTTTAAATAATCAAGAATTTAATCCTAAAGCTTTTATTAATCATTTGTGTTCATAGCTTAATTTTTATCAAAACGTACTCTCTTCAATTACCTAATATAAATGCTTGACAAACGAAGAGCACTAAAATAGAAGAAGAGAACCTCAGAAATCATTTTTTGACTCTGTTTCTATGAGTTTGAGTTTCTTTTTTAAATTCTCCAGACAAGTGAAACCATGTAGTATTTGTCGAATCATTTTTTGACTCTGTTTCTATGAGTTTGAGTTTTTTTTAAAAATTCTCCAGATAAGTGAAACCATGCAGTATTTGTCTCTGTCTGGCTTATTTCACTTAGCATGATGCCCTCAAGGTCCATCTGTGTTGTCCTAAAAGAATTTCCTTCTTTCTTGTGGTTGAATAATATCCCATTGTACAAAAATACCTCACCTTTATCCCTTCCTCCCTTGATGGACACAGATTTTTCCATATCTTGGCTCTCTATATGATCCCATTTTTGAAGATTCTCACCATAAATCATGCCTCAATTCATATCCCATTCACTCACCTATCCTCCACCTGGAGATAAAATAGATACCTTATTTTCAAAAGCCTGGATTGTCTGTGTATGATTTATTTTTTAAACCTTAAAAATCCTATGTCTCTCCAAAGAAAGATACTGGAATGAGAAAAGTAATGAAAAGATGCTTAAATGGGAGTGTGTGTGTGGTTTTTTTTTGGGGGGGGAGGACAATGCAAAGTACATTACTTCCTTAGTTTGCATGTGATTTTCTACTCATGTCCAATCATGCCTTGTACATGGATTCATGCTTGCCACAGGATGAAATCTCTGACTGTAGATTTAGCAAACCCAAGTTCCAGGATTAGTTGTGTTTACAATCTATATGAAAAGATAACTAATGGCCACAAAAAGTAAGAGTTAACTGTTTTTTAAAAAAAGCCCGAACATTGGAATTTTGAGGAGGAAGGCATAAAGGGACTGAAAGATGTTGGCATTTTCTATGCAATATAATAGTATCCATATGACTATAGGGATAATATTAGCTACTTAAATGAAAAAAATATCTAAGTTTGTTCATTATGAGTCAGGAAATGTACTAGGTCCTGGGGATACAACAATGAAAGGGACAGACAAAATTTATTCCTGTTTTCATAGAGTATCCATTTTCATGGAGGTGCATGGCCACTAAGCAAAATTTATTTAATTATAATTAAGATAAGTACTTATCCAATAACCATTTAGAAGAATTATAAATGTCTCCAAAATCTGTGTCCTCAACTCCCTACTTTAGAGATGGACAAACAACTCAAAGGCCAAGGGAAATGAGAGGATGTGCTTGATGAGGGCACTGAGGTATGGCTGTTTGCAGCTGGTCACACCCCCTTCAGGGTGGGGGTCCCCACTGGGGTGCCTGGCCAGCCTGGATGAGGGGATGATGGCTGTTTGCAGCTGGTCACACCCCCTTCAGGGTGGGGGTCCCCACTGGGGTGCCTGGCCAGCCTGGATGAGGGGATGATGGCTGTTTGCAGCTGGTCACACCCCCTTCAGGGTGGGGGTCCCCACTGGGGTGCCTGGCCAGCCTGGATGAGGGGATGATGGCTGTTTGCAGCTGGTCACACCCCCTTCAGGGTGGGGGTCCCCACTGGGGTGCCTGGCCAGCCTGGATGAGGGGATGATTGCTGTTTGCCGCTGGTCACACCCCCTTCAGGGTGGGGGTCCCCACTGGGGTGCCTGGCCAGTCTGGGTGAGGGGCTGAGGGCTGCTTTCAGGCTGGCGGTTGTTGACTGAAGCTCCCAACCGCTCCTTTTTTTTCTCTTTTTTTATTTTATTCTGGGCCAGCTTTAGCTCTGGCTCTAGCTCTGAGGCTTCGTATCTGGTTTGTTTGCCGTTCTATAATCGAAACAATGTATAACTTCAGCTCTGAGATCCTGGCAGGCTGAAAGCTGGTTTCTGGGTTTTTGTTTAGCTTGTATATTTGTTACAAAGTTTCTTAGAGTTGCAACTCAGAGGCCGGCAAGTGAGGCAGGGAACGTTGGAGTCTGCAGTCACTGGAGGAAGCAAGTCTCATGTTCGCTTCCAGCTGCCTGGCTGCTGGCCGCCATCTTGGCTGACAGTTAATTTGCATAAGGATATGCTGATTAGCCAATGGGAAGGGTAGTGGTCGTACGCTAATTACCATGTTTCTCTTTTATTAGTGTAGACTAGAGACCTGATGCACAATATTCATGCAAGGGTAAGCTTTTGCAGCCCCGGCTGCAGTGCTGGCCCCTTCCCCCCACCCGCACCCACACTGTTCAGTAGCCTGTTCGGTGGGCAGCCGTTTTGTTGGTTAATGGTATCATTAATTTCTAGTTGCATTGCCATGGTAAGAGGATGCTGGGTGGATTATGTCTATGCTTTGAAATATAGTAAGATTCTCTTTATCACATAAGATATGGTCAGTTGTTTTTTGTTTTGTTTTTATGTATTTTGAAAAAGAAGATGTTTTCTCAACATCCTCAAAGATTTCCCGCTCACTTCCCGCATACTCTGCCCCAATGACACCCTTATAGTGTGTCCTTCCATGGTCGCTCCATTGCCCAGCTTCCTGCCTTGAGAGTTTCCAGGTGTGACTCAAGGAGGAAGAATCTGGATTTACTAAGTTGAAGAGATGGAGTTGGGGGATGAAGAAATAAAGAGAGAGA
>NW_005355981.1:228429-233479 GCF_000412655.1 Myotis brandtii | reverse complement strand
GAAGGAAGGAAGGAAGGAAGGAAGGAAGGAAGGAAGGAAGGAAGGAAGGAAGGAAGGAAGGAAGGAAGGAAGGAAAAATGCCATCTCTAGTGTGGAGATGAATCAACCAATCAAAATTGATCCAGATCTGATGGGGATGTTAGAATTAGCAGACTAGTGCATATAAACAGTTATTATGACTGTATTCCATATGCATGCTCAAAAGTTAACCAGAGACATGAAAAATATAAAATATACTGGTAAAAGTGTCCCTAATCACACTGATAAAAACAAAAACTATAATGTTTGATATAAAAATTAAAACAAAACAACTCTGGATGAGAGTAATAGCATATTAAACAAACTAGATCGAAACACTGGTGAACATAAAAAAATAATCAAAACTCAAAAAATAAAGCATACAGAGAAAACAAAATTTTAAAAAAAATTGATAAGTGAATCAGTAGGCTGCAGGAAAACTTTAAATAGTTCAACATATGTGCAATTGCTTTAGCATAAAATATTCAAATAATAACTGAATTTTTTTTCAGATTTGTTTAAAACTCTAAACCTAGCCCTAGCCAGTTTGGCTCAGTGGATAGAGCGTCAGCCTGCGGACTGAAGGGTCCCGGGTTTGATTCCCGTCAAGGGCACATGCCCATTGCAGGCTCAATCCCCAGTTGGGGGCATGCAGGAGGCAGCCAATTAATGATTATCTGTCATCATTGACGTTTCTATCTCTCTCTCCTTCTCTCTTCCTCTCTGAAATCAATAAAAATATATTTTTTAAAAATAAAATAAACCTCTAAACTTATAGATCCAAGACATTCAACAAACTACAACTATGACACACACACACACAAAACTACAACAAGGTACACACGCACACACACACAACTACATCAAGGTGCATCATAATTGATTTGCTTAAAACCAGTAATTAAGAAAAAAAATTAAAAGGAGCCAGAGGATAAAAGACACATCACACACAGAGGAACAAATACAGGGTGGCAGGAAATTTCTCACCAGAAACAATGCAAGAGAAAAAGCAATGGACCAGAGTGTTTAAAGTGCTAAATGGGGTGGTAGAGTGGACATTTACGTAGAATTCTATAACCAGAGAAAATGTATTTCAAAAGCAAAAGTAAATACAGACATTTTAAAACATACAAAAGCTGGGAAGGGTAGTGGTCGTACGCTAATTACCATGTTTCTCTTTTATTAGTGTAGACTAGAGACCTGATGCACAATATTCATGCAAGGGTAAGCTTTTGCAGCCCCGGCTGCAGTGCTGGCCCCTTCCCCCCACCCGCACCCACACTGTTCAGTAGCCTGTTCGGTGGGCAGCCGTTTTGTTGGTTAATGGTATCATTAATTTCTAGTTGCATTGCCATGGTAAGAGGATGCTGGGTGGATTATGTCTATGCTTTGAAATATAGTAAGATTCTCTTTATCTACAAAAATTAGGAGTGAAGAGAGAGAAGTATAATATTGTCAGGTTCACATGCTATAAATAAAAAAAAAAACTCTGGTAACTGATAAACACACATCTTAGGTCAACAAGCCAAGAATGCTTATCACAACCATATTTTAGGTTATTAAAAGTTATTATTGCCCTAACCGGTTTGGCTCAGTGGATAGAACGTTGGCCTGCGGACTAAAGGGTCCCAGGTTCGATTCCGGTCAAGGGCATGCCATCTCTAGTGTGGAGATGAATCAACCAATCAAAATTGATCCAGATCTGATGGGGATGTTAGAATTAGCAGACTAGTGCTTATAAACAGTTATTATGACTGTATTCCATATGCATGCTCAAAAGTTAACCAGAGACATGAAAAATATAAAATATACTGGTAAAAGTGTCCCTAATCACACTGATAAAAACAAAAACTATAATGTTTGATATAAAAATTAAAACAAAACAACTCTGGATGAGAGTAATAGCATATTAAACAAACTAGATAAAAACACTGGTGAACATGAAAAAAAATAATCAAAACTCAAAAAATAAAGCATACAGAGAAAACAAAATTTTAAAAAAATTGATAAGTGAATCAGTAGGCTGCAGGAAAACTTTAATAGTTCAACATATGTGCAATTGCTTTAGCATAAAATATTCAAATAATAACTGAATTTTTTTTCAGATTTGTTTAAAACTCTAAACCTAGCCCTAGCCAGTTTGGCTCAGTGGATAGAGCGTCAGCCTGCGGACTGAAGGGTCCCGGGTTTGATTCCCGTCAAGGGCACATGCCCATTGCAGGCTCAATCCCCAGTTGGGGGCATGCAGGAGGCAGCCAATTAATGATTATCTGTCATCATTGACGTTTCTATCTCTCTCTCCTTCTCTCTTCCTCTCTGAAATCAATAAAAATATATTTTTTAAAAATAAAATAAACCTCTAAACTTATAGATCCAAGACATTCAACAAACTACAACTATGACACACACACACACAAAACTACAACAAGGTACATCATAATTGATTTGCTTAAAACCAGTAATTAAGAAAAAAAAATAAAAGGAGCCAGAGGATAAAAGACACATCACACACAGAGGAACAAATACAGGGTGGCAGGAAATTTCTCACCAGAAACAATGCAAGAGAAAAAGCAATGGACCAGAGTGTTTAAAGTGCTAAATGGGGTGGTAGAGTGGACATTTATGTAGAATTCTATAAGCAGAGAAAATGTATTTCAAAAGCAAAGGTAAATACAGACATTTTAAAAGTTACAAAAGCCGAAAGAATTCAGCAGCAGCAGAACCACACTACAAACGTTCAAGCAATTCTTTAAGGCAGAAGAAAAATGATGCCAGACTGAAATATGAATCTGCACAAAGGAATGGAGAGCAACAGAAATATAATTAGGTGGGTAAGTATGTAAATGTTCTTTTCATTATTTAAATCTTCTGGAAATGCAACTGTTTAAGCCAAAATAATAAAATGTCATATGGGATGTACAGTATATATATAAGCAAAGCAAATGAAAACATTACAAAAATTAGGAGTGAAGAGAGAGAAGTATAATATTTTCAGGTTCACATGCTATAAAAAAAAAAACACACAACTCTGGTAATTGACAAATACACATCTTAGGTCAACAAGCCAAGAATGCTCATCACAACCATATTTTAGGTTATTAAAAGTTATTATTCTTTGCTTGAACCCATACAAGCCCATGAACTACCATTGGGTGATCAGTTGGAGACCCAATGCTTCATTTTGCAACGCTTCCTGCCCCGATGAGGCAGTGAGGAAGACGAGGAGTCAAAACCAGCTGCAGTATGACTGGGCACATTCATGAACGCTAGTCTAATACCCTGGGAAGTGTGCAAATGCTGAATGTTGTGATCAAATGAAACATAGAGCCTGTCAGATAAGAAAACTAAAAAACCAGCTGTGTGGGTGTGTTTTGAATGGAATTTATGTAAGTTTTCATTGAATTAACTCTGGAGATTTACAGGGAGCAAAGTGCAGATATACTTCCATTCACAGGAAGTTTCAAAGAGAGAGGAAAGTGAATGAAGTGAAGTAGATAATATTTTAAGACATAGTTATTGTTAGTAGCAACTGAAATTTTCATTCAGACGTAATTTGAGAATCACTCAGGTGACACTTTCTTGCAATGAGAAGAATATTATAATAACACGAGGACCGAATTTTAAAAATACATCAACCCTCAAAATTTATTTTAACAGGAAACAAAATTTTCCCACCCTCTCTCATGTCAAGCAGGGCATAAATATGACAGCTTGTCAGCTAATGATGGCGGGCATCAGGGACCTCTACCTAATGATATTGGAACAATAGATTTCATTTACATATTTTACATAACTCTTATTGCGCTGTTCATTACATTTTTACCTTATCCAAGGATATGTTCTTTAAATAGTCATAGAGGATGAAAAGTTCTAGGTATTTGCTGTACAACAAAGTGTGTATAGTTAGCAATACTGTACTGTCCACTTAAAATTGTAAGTGGGTAATCTCGTGTTATGTGTTACCTCATTAAAAAACAAAGTTCAGAGAAAAACTGGAGATGTCACAGACAGAAACAAGAAGCAATGGACCAGAGTGTCCAAAGCGCTAAATGGGGTGGTAGAGTGGACACTTGCCTAGAATTCTATAACCAGAGAAAATGTATTTCAAAAGCAAAGCAATAGGCACCTTGGAAGAGAGTTTGGCAGTTCTTTCAAAATTAAACATGCCCTTACCATATGATCCAGTAATCACACTGCCTGGTGTGATTTATTTATTTAACTTATTTATTAAATAAGTTAAAACTTATATTCCCACAAAAACCTGTATACAGAATTATAATGCCTTTATTCATAATTGCCGTGACTTGGAAGCAGCCAAAACATTATACATTTGTCAAAACCCATAGCATGCACAGCACCAAGAGTGAACCCTAATGTCAGCTATGGAAGATAGATGATCATGATGTGTGTTTGTGTATTCCCCACGTCCCGTGTGGTTCAGGGTTCAGGATCTGGAAGAGGAGCTGCACACAAATGAAAGAGAAGAGACAAGAAATAATTTGAAAATACTGGGGGGCCAGGCGGGCAAGTCCAACTCAAGGGGAAGGACCTCCACCGGTGCCCAGGCCTCACCAGCCTTTTATTCAACTTTGGTTAAACATAAAGCCCTTAGTCAGGCAGGTAATTGCAGTAACAGACAGGCTATCTTAAAGGTCAGTAAATATTAGAAGGATTTACTCTGAGACTATTTGATCAAGAAATAGCTTGAGCTCTCAATGTCAGGACTAGACAATCGGAGCATAACTCAGGCCCTTGCCATGGGTTCAAGGTTCACCAGCATTCCGGGATCCTTGTTTGCACTTCTCTGATAGTGAAAACAATGGGCGGCCTCCCACAATGA
This sequence comes from Myotis brandtii, assembly GCF_000412655.1. Classification (NCBI taxonomy): domain Eukaryota; kingdom Metazoa; phylum Chordata; class Mammalia; order Chiroptera; family Vespertilionidae; genus Myotis; species Myotis brandtii. Next base: position 228,621 of record NW_005355981.1, on the reverse strand, counting down.
TGTGTCAAGGTAGGTTCATCAGTGGTGACAGATGTTGATAGTAGGTTGTCCATGTGTGAGAACAGGAGTTACATGAGAATTCCCTGTCCTTTCTTCTCAATTTTGCTGGGAAACTAAAACTGCTCTAAAAAATAGTTTATTAATTTAAAAAGAGGGGATTGCAAGCCACAAGCCAGCAAGGGAAACTCAAAT
>NW_005355981.1:226619-228290 GCF_000412655.1 Myotis brandtii | reverse complement strand
AGTGAATTCATTAAAATGCAGAGATACTGAGAGTCAAAATAAGCAGCTCTCTATATGGTTGTAGCATCTGGGAGCATCAGTGTGTTCTATAGCACCATAAAATAATGAATTGATATTCGTAATTATGATCAAAATTTAGTCATTACACAAATGTTTCTTATATATTTTCCAGGTGACAAACATTGAAGGGAGACAAGAAGTGGCTTAGGGTGATGTCAGTGATAGATGCTTACTTCTAGGGGCTTTTAGTCTGGTAAGAGCAAAGAAATGAACATGTGTAGTGCAATAACTACACAACAATGCAGAAAGGTTGCAGTGCTGTAAGTTACATATCTACATGAGGCTGGGGAGCTCAGCCTGAGACTGTAGGAGACAGCTTAACAGGTGAGACTGATGCCCCGAATGGCAAGCTGGAACTCTATCCCAGGTTCTTGTCCTACGAACTTCGAAGGATATAAATTCACGGATTACAAGATTTTAAGCAAAAGCATGGAAATTTACTATAAGCGTATAAACACTCTTCTCTGGGGAGAAGTCCCCAAAATGGAAAAAAAATCCAGAGTCTCTTTGGCTAAGGGTTTATAAATGCTGGCAGCTTCTTTGTCTGTTCTTGCCACTTTCTAATTGGACGCTTCCTCATTTCATATCCCCCGTGCTTTTCCTAATCAGCCACTTTCCCCCTTTTCCCTGCATGGTATCAGTTTCAAAGCTCACCTGGTGCCCCCCTCTTCTTATTTCCCTTTTCTTGTAACATTCTTCTCTCCTCTGTGTATGTAGAGAAAACAATCTGGTGGCTTGGAGCTGTCTCCACCTGTCTGTATGCGTTCATTTCCATGCACCCCCCTATTCCCTAACTGCCTCTCCTGTCTCTAAAATCCTCTCAAGATGACTTCAAGAAGGAATTGAAGGATTTACTAAGATTTAAATAGAAGTCTACTTAAATATCTTAATATTATGTTATACATAACTAGAGACCCTGTGCACAAAATTCATGCACAGGGGCAAGGGTGTCCTTCAGCCTAGCCTGCACCTTCTCCAATCTGGAACCCCTTGAGGGATGTCCGACTGCCTGGTGGGATCAGGCCTAAACGGGCAGTCAGACATCCCTCTCACAATCCAGGACTGCTGGCTCCCAACCGCTCACCAGCCTGCCTGCCTGATTGCCCCTAACTGCTTCTGCCTGCCAGTCTGATCACCCCCTAACCACTCCCCTGCCAGGAGGATCAACACCTAACTGCTCCCCTGCAGGCCTGATTGCACCTAACTTCCCTCCCCTGCAGGCCTGGTCACCCCCAACTGCCCTCCCTTGCCAACCTGGTTGCCCCCAACTGCCCTCCCCTGCTGGCCTGGTCACTCCTAACTGCCCTCATCTGCCGGCTTGGTCGCCCCCAACTGTCCTCCCATCCCAGCCCGATTGCCCCTAACTGCCCTCCCCTGAAGGTCTGGTCTCCCCTAACTGCCCATTGCTGGCCTGGTCACTCCTAACTGCCCTCATCTGCCGGCTTGGTCGCCCCCAACTGTCCTCCCATCCCAGCCCGATTGCCCCTAACTGCCCTCCCCTGAAGGTCTGGTCTCCCCTAACTGCCCATCCCTGCAGGCCTGGTTGCCCCTAATTGTCCTCCCCTGCAGGCCTGGTCCCCCCCAACTGCCCTCCCCTGCTGGCCTGGTCAC
>NW_005355981.1:222042-224119 GCF_000412655.1 Myotis brandtii | reverse complement strand
AGGACTGAGGGACCCCCCCCCCCCACGAGTGCATGAATTTCATGCACTGGACCTCTAGTTATTAATAACGTACTACAACGTTCACTAATGACTGATTACTATAATTGTGTTGCATTCATTTCCCTTACGTGCCTTACACACAGGCACACCATTTCGCTCCACTAATACTAGCAGTGAATATTTTAGCAGCAAATTGCTATGTCATTAGTCTCGTACTGACTTGCTTGGTGTGCACAACAGGAAATATTTTGCTTTCGGAGAACAAGAAAAATAAGTTTATTTGCATTACGCTTATTAATTTGTGCAGTTATTCAGTGTCTGGTAAGTTAATGTTCAAGAAAAAAATATTAAGTTTTATTAAAACTAGAGGCCCAATGCACAAAATCCATGCAAGGGCCTTGGCCCTGGCCCCCACCCACTGCCTCCGGGCCACAGCTGGGGGCCTCTGCCGCCTCTGTCCTGGCCCCCGCCCACTGCAACTTTGTCTGAAAGGACAGCTGGTCTAATTAGCATATTATGCTTTTATTATTATAGATGTCCTATTATTTTATGCTAACAATTTCTCATTTATTTCAGCCCTTTGTACTTAGCATGTCTCTATTGAAATAAACCTGTTTCTATGAAAATTGAAGCTTTTGTGTTTTTGCAGCCCACATAAACTTAAACCTCTTTTATTTGGCCTTTGAGTTTGACATGCTTGACTTAGAGGTTTTCCAAAAGTCACCTCACTAACATAACAAAAGACTCCTTTATTGCTGTCATCACTTAGGAAATCCCAAGGGTTTTATGAGCCTTGTGCCAGAGAGTGAGGAAGACCAAATAGATATTTATTATAAATCACAATGTCACAGGTCACAACTATCATTTCAATGAGAGTTCAATTAAATTGACCACCTGGGTCCTTTTCATGTTAGTTTTTCTGCTATCTTACAGGTACTTTTTATTTTTTTTTGAAACTAAAATTATAAATTAATTTATTCAAAGGATTATACATATATCCTTATTAAATTTTCTTATTTCTAGTTATTATTCTAAGCTGCAAATATCTTTTTACTTACTGTTTTTTCAGCTTACTACCCTCCCAAAAAAGGGGGTAACACATAAATCCAACAGGAAGCAAATTATTAATTAAATTATGAAACATCAATATCATGGAACACTGGAGGTCATTAATAGGTATTTATGAAAATGTATACTAGCATAAAGAAATACTTATATAGTGCAACATTATATATATATATATATACATATGTGTGTGTGTATATATATATATTAAACTTTTAAAGCTTTATGAATGCAAATATGTCAGAAACATGTAAAAAATATTTGTAGAAAAAAATACATCCAAAAGTTCATTCCAGGTAGTAAAATTTTGGATGTTATTTTTTCTATTCTTATTCTCTACACAAATGTTCTATAGTCCACTATTGATTTTTAAACCAAAGCAAAATGTTTAAAGAAAAAAAATGAGGATGGAGATTTTAGACTATTATTCTGAGAAATCAAAGAAAGTAATTTTTTCTCAATATTATTTAGCAATTTCCCTAGTTCCTGCTTCATTGCTGTTTTTCCAGCCTGGCATGCTATATGGCCTCAAGTGTGCTTTCTAGCTGATTCTCACTTCCTATGGAAAACCTATGGGCCGGTTAAGCATTATCTCATCGATCCCTAATCACCAACATGTTCTGTGCCTCTGGAGCATGCACTTTGGTCTGGAACTCTTTGTATTATTAGTCTTATAATACATGCCACTCATGGCTCATTTCAAGAGCCACTTGTCATGAGGTATATTCAGCTTCCCCAAGTAGAGATGTTTTCCCCAACCTTTGTAACTTTCTTCTGAATTGTAATCTGTTTTGCTTTACTTTTTGCTTGTGCATTTTCCTGATTAGGGGCAGCCATTTTGCTCTAGGAGAAGGCTCTAGAAGTGTGATTCAGCAATCTGATTTCTTGGTTAATTTGCAAGAGGCCCTATTTTGTTGATGGTTAATATGTTTATTCCAAGTGGAGAAAAATAAGTTACTTGGAATAAAATGAGTAACAGCAAAAACCCATATGATTCTCTCAGATACATTAT
>NW_005355981.1:219962-221927 GCF_000412655.1 Myotis brandtii | reverse complement strand
GGAATCTAGAGCCTGGGCTATAAACCAAGAGGAATGAAGCCTGCATTTCTCTCTCACCTCTCAATTTCTCAGGCTTCCAATTACATGAGCACCTGTCACATTGGCATTCTACTCCCACCAATGCTGCTCTTTACCTCCAGTTCTTTGATGCCTCTTTCCAGTGTCTGTTTCATCGCTGATTCACCCTGCTTTATTGACCCTTTCCAACTCCTCTTCATCTGATCTTTCAGTCTCCAACACTGATGGCTGTCTCATTTGTTATCTACCTCCTGACAGTCTCAGCTGCTTCCACCCTCAATGCAGCAAAGGGTTTCCTCAGATGATGCAGTTCTTCCAGCCCATCAGCCCCCTGCCCTGATTACCTCCCAAAGGCCCCATCTCCAAATACCATCACATTGGGAATAAGGCATCAGCACATAAATGTTTGATGGATACAAACGTTTAGCCCATAGCATATATCGATGTTAAAAGTCATTATCAGAAAGATGAATGACTTATTTTAATGTGTTCTGGGTCTTCTATCTAGATTTGCTAAAACAAATACTTATACTTTATGTAATTAAGAGAAGAAAATCTCCGGTAAATTCTAGTTTCTATGGATTAGAAAGATTCCTGCTTCCAGCTATAAAGGTTTAACTGGGAAAAAGCCAATTCTCCCACTAAGAATAAAAAAAATGGGGGGGTGGGGATTTGTGAAATGCAAAACAAAGAAACAAACAAAAAATCTAAATGAAAGTATCAAAATGCTACCAAGGCAGCCGGGACATAAGAGGCTGAGATCACAGTGGTGAGCTTGACATTCTTTTCTAAAATTATGTTTTTATTGATTTTTTAAAAATATGTTTTTATTGATTTTTATTTTTTTTTTTGGAGAGAGGAAGGGAGAGGGAGAGAGAAACATCTACCAGTTGCCTCCTGCATGCCCCCTACTGGGGATTGACCCTGAAACCCAGGCATGTGCCCTGACCTGGAATCAACCAGGGACTCCCAGTGCATGAGACAATGCTCAACCATCTGAGACACACCACCAGGGCAGTTTGACATTCCTCTTTGCTTTGCTCTTCAAGGCATTTGCTAATTCATAAGTAATGTGGCCAAGGAGCTTAGAAGTTGAGCAAAACTGGATAACAGGGGAATTTTTAAGTATAATTTTCAGCAGTCTCAAGTGGCTGGAAAGATATATTTAAAGTTTAGAGCTACCAATGCAATCAGAACTTGAGCTCCCAAAATCCTGTAGAGAAGAAAGACTCAGAAAGTGAACTTAATGTCTATGGTCAACAAAGAGTGCCTGGTAAGAGGCTTAAAATCTCAGCAAAACTATTGGTAATCTCATTGTGCTGAGCAAATAAAAAGTGGAGTTATGTGTCTGCTTATTGGGAAGGATGCTGATAAATAATCCAAGGCTTCAAAAGGACTTGGCCTAAATTAAGGTAAGGTTGAAATAGATCATGTGTTTAGAAAGACTGAAATAAAGCTTAGAATCATTTTAAACCCTGACTGAATTAAGATGATTGCTCTTCTCTGGAGGGAGGTAATACTCTACTAGATCCTCTACAGTATTTTGATATTCAATCAAAAATTACCAGGCGTATATATCAAGAAAAAAGGAAAGTCCAGTCAACGTGGCTCAGTGGTTGAGCATTGGCTTATGAGCCAGGAGGTCACAGTTTGATTCCCAGTCAGGGCACATGCCAGGATTTCAGGCTTGATCCCCAGTAGGAGGCATGCAAGAAGTAGCCGATCAATGATTCTCTCTCATCATTGATATTTCTATCTCTCTCTTACTCTCTCTTCTTCTCTGAAATCAATAAAAATATTTAAAAAAGGAAAGACAAAGAACTAATGATAAAAATGCAGGAAGATAGACCTTGGGATTATTAAATAGTCACATATCATGCAATCGTTAAAATGGGAAATATGGAGAACACAAAACAACATGAGAGAAACAAATGTTTCTTAAAATAT
>NW_005355981.1:211887-219666 GCF_000412655.1 Myotis brandtii | reverse complement strand
GTCTGCAGGCCGATGCTCTATCTACTGAGCCAAACTGGTTAGGGCAATTAATTTCCTTTTAATGTGCACAAATTTCATGCACCGGGCTACTAGTTAATGATAAAAATGCAGGAATATAGGCATTGGGATTATTAAACAGTTACATATCATGCAATCATTAAAATGGAAAATATGGAGAACACAAAACAACATGAGAAAAACAAGTATTTCTTAAAATATGAAACTCAAAATTATATATCTACACAGATATAAATAGTATGTATTTAAATATAAATATCATATAAAAGGTCCTTAGAGGGTATTTAGATATTATTTTCCTTAAAATTATAAAAGACTGTATTTTAAACATTTTCTAAAACATGCTTTTTTTTAACTTGAAAAAAATGAGATCTTAATGGTATTGCTGAGTTATAAAAAAAAACAATACTTGAAAGACCATTGCATAATGAGTAGCACTATAATTACATTTTTAAGGTTCAATTTAATTTTTCATTCACACTGGTGGGACTTCTGAAATGATAATTCTGTATTTATCCACAAAATAGCAGAACTTTGTACTGCTAAAATATAATAATGGGCTTTGATTTGTGAGATATAATTAACGAAGTAACTATTATGATTCATAAATAGATAATATATATTTTCTCTATTTCTGGGAGAACTGGTGGATAGTTGAAAAGGATTTTTTTTTCTCTATTCCATTTATTTTTCTATTTTAGAAAATCAAACAGAAACTACTTTTAGAAAAATAACGAACCATTCCAGTTCACTTGGGTTCGATGCATGCAGAAATAGGATAGAAAACAAGCCATTATAGAAACTGGCACTTTCTTTTATATTTGCACATTCAGTACTTGTTTTACAAAGACAGGGAAAGTGTGAATACTATCCACCTAGCTGTTTGATTTAGAACTGTGCTCTACAAAGTCCCTAGTGGTCTAAACTTTTAATTGGATGCTAAAAAAATATCACTTGCAGTAATCAGAAAGTTCAATAGTATAAGTAAAAAGGATAATAAACAAGGAGCCATCAAAAAGCTCTATCTATTTAAAGATAAAATATTAAATGGGTTTACTAGGGAGAGTAAAGTGAATTACAGTAAACTTCCCCAGAGCACCAGTTTCCCATTAACACCTTGAAAGTCTTTGTAGCAAGAACCAAAGCACGCTTTTCTTCTTGCTCTGTAACTTCAGGATGGTGAAGAACACAAATTGCTCTATTTTCTAAATTTTCCTTCATCCAACCTTGCTATTTGTCAATATTTTCCTAACTTATTTTTTTAATTTATATTTTTATTTTATTGTCTTCCTCCTTTAAGCTTCCTCAGATCCTTTGTGGAGTAGCATGGTTATGAGTGAAGAAATAAATAGGTTAAATAAATCTTAAAATGCCTACTTTCTCTATCATCAAGATCCTATAACATAACCTATTAGCTCTGCTTTTCAGAAAATCATTGTCTATTTTTCTGTCTTCTTATCCTATAATCTATATTACAAGTTAATAAATATAGTGATCCACAGCACCATGGTTGATGCCTCCTCTTGGATTCATTCTTTCATTTTATATTCACAAGAGTAGGAGGCCTAATTGAAAACTATGGAGCATGCTATCCTGGCCACTGGTCTCCTGCATGGGAGGGTACCGACATTATGGCCTACTGGCCCTATATATCTCTTACTCACTCTTCACTGCTCTTGGGGTATGGACACTAGGTGAAGAGGAGAGTGTCAGGCTCTAGCTCATCGAATAGGCACTCATCACAGGTAGACTGATGAAATTGGACCTTTTATGTAGAAGAGTTAGCAAAAAGTGGAATGAAGGCTTGCTTATCAGTACATCACAAGATAAACTGAAACAATTTTCAATGAAATAGCAGGGGGAAAAATCAAAATGAAGGCAAGGATCATTGCTGTTGACTTTGAATCAGAAGATTAAATTGTTAGAAATTAATATTCAGGTAAAGAATGTGGGAATATCACATGAGTGTCCTGAACACTTTTTGGATATTCCTGACTTGTAAAATGCCATAAAAAAGTCATTAATAGCCCTGGGTGGGTAGTACAGTTAGAAAATCATCCCAATACATCAAAATTGCGTGTTTGATCCCCAGTCAGGGCACATACAAGAAGCAACCAATGAATTAATGGATGGATGGGACAACAAATTGATGTTTCTCTCTCCCTTCCTCTCTCTCTCTCAAAACAATAAATTATTCTCTCTCTCTCTCTCTCTCTCTCTCTAAACAATAAATTATTTTTAAAAGAAAGTGATAAATAATAGTGTTGCTTTTTGTAAAATGGCATGATCAGCGCTGCCTGGCATCATAGAAATATCTACTAGTAAGTGGGCAAGGCTGAATATGTCTCCTATCTGCTTCACAACCAAGACCTTTGTAGACTTCTTTTCTCAGTGATTCCTGGCAGAGTCTAGAAGCAAGGACATCTTTCTGCAGTGCGTCATGCCTTTCTTCACGGCCTCAAAATTGACTAAGATTCAAAAGCCAACTTTTTAACCTTTCTTCAAAGGCATTTGTGAGTTAGAAGAACAATCCTGCATTCCTGAAACAGCAGATCCCTAGTCCCCTTCATTATGTGATCCACACGCTTCTCTGCCTCCTGGATTTCCATAAACCCTGCTATGAATGTAAACAAATCAACCTGGACTGCTACCTGAAGAAAGCCAAGCAGATACAAGTATTGACAACTATGTCAAGTAAATTGATAAGATATTCCAACCTCTGCTCATTCATTGAAAGGCACCAATCCTTCTCTTAAATCTTTGGTTGTCATCTTGATAGTAATTTGCCTAAAAACTGTCATACTTGGGAGGAGAGCAGAGGTTGTCTTTTGGTACTCCTGACATAAACTGAATACTAGATTACAAAATGTGATATAAATCCTTATATCACTGATAATAGCAAGATTAATATAAATAGTAGGAATAAATATTAGCAAGAACAGCTTAATGCAAAGATAAATAATTATATCAAATTACAGACCCACAGAGTCAGATATAAAACTTAGTAATTTCATCTGGTCCAAACCACTAAATATAATTATTCATGTATTTTCTCTAAAACATACTTGCTAAAGTAATGGATGGGCAGCTGTTCATTTTGTCTTTAATACTTTGAAGGAATATGAGTGGGTTGATTGTTATAAGACTCTGTAAGGTTTTCCAAAAGGATGCTCCCAAGTTTGGAGACTTCCTTGGACTTAAACCTTCCCAGAAGTAGCTAATGACATAAAAGTATTTATAAAGTACTCTCTGGCACTGGCCAGTGTGGTTCAGTTTGTTGGGCATCATCCCATGCACTGAAAGGTTGCCGGTTTGATTCCTGGTCAGGGCGCACGTGCAGATTGTGGGCTCCATCCCTGGTAAGGGGTGTGCAGCTGTTCAATGTCTCACTCTCACATTGATGTTTCTCACTCTCTCTCCCTCTTCCTCCCTCTCTCTCTCTCTCTCTAAAAATCAATACAAAAATCTTTAAAAAACAAACACCCTTTTTTTTCCTGACACATGAAGCTCACTAAAATATGCTTTCCTCTAACTAACATATTTCTCCTAGAAATTTAAATGTATACATATCTTTTAAGATCTGTATTTGATTTCTAAAGATAAATGGGCTGACATATATATGGTTACCAGCAGCCACCCTACTGCAGGGAAACTACAGGCCTGGACACCTTCCCACGATGGTTCCTGTACTGCGCTTCTATTACTGACATGGGAATGGGCTACTTTCAGAATAGCAGTGATATTTAGAGTTAACAACTGACTCTTTAAAGCCAGAAGGTTGCTATAACTTTTGGTCTTAATATTATTAAAGGTTTTTTATTAATAATATCAATAAAGGTTTTTTCCCCTTTACTGAAATATAATTGACATATAACATTGTATAAGTTTAACATGTACAACATGACCACTTGATAAATATAGTATTCATTTTTTAATTGAAGATAATATAAGTAAAAACAAATAAACAGCAACACAAGGTAATGAGCTTAGAAGTCAGACAGACCATCCATCTTCTAGCCCTTTGAGATGTTTCATACCTCCCCCCCCACTTCCAAATCTCTGGTTCCTCAGTAGGATCTCAATCAATACCATATTCCATTCTACTTTATGTCTTCCACCATGCAAAAATCCTGATGAAATATTTTTTTTTTATTAGCAGGACAAGAAAATCAGTACACTTATTAGCAGTTTTTCTACAAACTCTGTGTTAGAATAGAAAATCAAATTACGTAAGTGGTAGGCTGAATAATAGCTTCCCAAGGATGCTGGTATTCTAATCTCAAGAACCTGTGTATATGCTGCCTTACGCGGCAACAAAGACTTTGCAGATGTCATTAAGTTAAGGTTCTTGAGAAGGAAAGAGTCCTGGATTACCCAGATGGGACCAATATAATCACAAGTCTTCTTAGAAGAGGAAAGTGGAAGCATCAAAGAAAGAGAGAGGAAGCTGTGAGGATAGAAGCAGGGATCAAAGAGAGAAAGATTTGAAGATGCCTCTGGTTCCTCAGTAGGATCTCAATCAATACCATATTCCATTCTACTTTATGTCTTCCACCATGCAAAAATCCTGATGAAATATTTTTTTATTAGCAGGACAAGAAAATCAGTACACTTATTAGCAGTTTTTCTACAAACTCTGTGTTAGAATAGAAAGTCAAATTATGTCAGTGGTAGGCTGGATAATAGCTTCCCAAGGATGCTGGTGTTCTAATCTCAAGAACCTGAGAATATGCTGCCTTACACGGCAACAAAGACTTTGCAGATATCATTAAGTTAAAGATCTTGAGAAGGAAAGAGTCCTGGATTATCCAGATGGGACCAATATAATCCCAAGTCTTCTTAGAAAAGGAAAGTGGAAGCATCAAAGAAAGAGAGAGGAAGCTGTGAGGATAGAAGCAGGGATCAAAGAGAGAAAGATTTGAAGATGCTACGTGACTAGCTTTGAAGATGAAGGAAGGGGCCAGCAGCCAAGGAATGGAGGCAGCCTGTAGATGCCAAATAAGGCAAGGACACAATTGCATCCAGAAGAAATGTGGCCCTGCTAACACCTTAACTTTTTAGGACCTCTGCTATCCAAACTATGTGATGACACATTTGTGTTACTCTGACCACCAAATTTGTGAAACCTTGTTTCTACAGTAATAATACATCTTTCAACACTAATTCCATTCAAATAATTCCACATTGGGTAGTATGGCACGCTGCACAGCTGGGGATTAAGTTCTTTGGAAAACAATAGGCAATGTATGTCCACACCCTGAAAATGTTTGCATAATTGGACCCAGTCATATCATTTCTAGGACTCTAGCAGTTCTCAGAGGAAAGTTTATAGCCATAAATGCTTATCTTAAGGAAAAAGAAAGGTCTTAAACAACCCAATGTTACAAATAAAATAAAATTTAAAAACTGTAGATGCCAAATAAGGCAAGGACACAATTGCATCCAGAAGAAATGTGGCCCTGCTAACACCTTAACTTTTTAGGACCTCTGCTATCCAAACTATGTGATGACACATTTGTGTTACTCTGACCACCAAATTTGTGAAACCTTGTTTCTACAGTAATAATACATCTTTCAACACTAATTCCATTCAAATAATTCCACATTGGGTAGTACAGTACACTGCACAGCTGGGGGTTAAGTTCTTTGAAAACCAATCGGCAATGTATGTCCACTCCTGAAAATGTTTGCATAATTGGACCCAGTTATACCATTTCTAGGACTCTAGCAGTTCTCAGAGGCAAGTTTATAGCCATAAATGCTTATCTTAAGAAAAAAGAAAGCTCTTAAACAACCTAATATTACAAATAAAATAAAATTTAAAAAGGAATCAAGAAATAATTATCTGCACATTAGAAATTACAACCTATATTTAAACTATAATTATCCAGGGAAATTATGTGTTTCACATATGTAACTATTATGGATAATTAAGGTAATTTACTTTACTATTTCTTTGGGAAAGGGTCCTAGAAATGGTATGACTGGGTTCAATTTGGACAATACTCATCCTGTTACTATTGATATTTACAAAATGATTGAAAATAGTCTAATGATATGGGTGTGGCTAAATAAATTATGTAGCATATAAATTATATATGAGACATTATAGTGAAATTTAAAATATATTCAAAGAAATTTTAATGAGATAGAAAAAGTATTATGGAATAATAAGAAAAATAATACACAATTATTTAATGTATGCTACATTCTTTAAAAAAATCTGGATAGGAAGAAAATAAAATCAATGAAAGTACAATAAAATGTAGAGAATGGGTATCCTCAGTAATTTTTATTTTGAAAACAAATATATTCATTTATTTCCCAATTTTTTAATGATAAACACGCATTACCTTTACCATAAGTAAAAATAAATGTTACACTATATTAATAATCCACACCACAATTCAATATGGAAACACATTACTAATGTGTTAAAAAGGGACCTTCTTACATATAACAGAAACAGCTAAATTAAAAGGAATCAAAGACGTTCATTCCAACATAAGACTAGGTCACCAAAATACCTCTGGAAAGCAGTTGTACACAAGCCTAACTCACCAGTGTTTTCAGCTGCTACCCAAAGGATGGGCCTGTGGATTGCCTGGTTCTGATGTCCAACAGGGCGGGCTGCATTTATGAGACAATGGGACTGTAGTAAACAAATCAGCAGTTCTTTTTTATTTTTAATATATTGTATTGATTTTTTACAGAGAGGAAGGGGGAGAGAGTAAGAAACATCAATGAGAGATGATCAGCTGCCTCCTGCACACCTCCTACTGGGGATGTGCCCGCAACCAAGGTACATGCCCTTGACCCAAATCGAACCTGGGACCTTTCAGTCCACGGCTGATGCTCTGTCCACTGAGCCAAACCGGTTAGGGCCAAATCAGCAGTTCTTGCTGAGTTCATGTCCAAGTACTTGCAGAGGCTATGCCTCTGGAGGCTGAACACAGAGAGTGCAGGCAAAAATACCAGCCTCCCAGTAATTCCCTGAGAGAAGTTTGCATAGTTTACTAGGGGCTGCCTGATGGCCTAACTTCTAATTAGCAAACATATTCTAGGGGCTGGCTGTGATCCTTCCCAAAGTCTAGGGGAGCTAATGGTCACTCTCACCATCTTCTCCCTCCTATTCATTCCAACAGTAAAATTAACTTGCTGGTATCTCTCCAGAAGGAGCTTGCCCACACATCTAGTGCCCCAACTTACTCAGCTGCCGCCTGAGGGCCCGACCCCCAAATCAACCAACTCTGATAGCCAACAGGGCAAGTCCCACAGGACTATAGCAAACAGTAATAAACTGCAAGCAGGATGCAGCAAAAGCAGTTCTCAGAGGAAAGTTTATAGCCATAAATGCTTACCTTAAGAAAAAAGAAAGCTCTTAAACAACCTAATGTTACAAATAAAATAAAATTAAAAAAGGAATCGAGAAATAATTACCTGCACATTAGAAATTACAACTTATACTTAAACTATAATTATCCAGGGAAATTATGTGTTTCACATATGTAATTATTGTGGATAATTAAAGTAATTTGCTTTACATCCTCACTATTTTAAAAATTTCAAAACTTTTATGCTCAAAATTTTTGGATGGTGCATTATATATTTTTACCCCATCATTACATTAGGAGTCAACATACATGATTTGTGGGATCACTTGATATTAAGCACATCACTGGAGCCCAAAATTTATACTGTAGTTATCACACAAGGTGTTTGGGGGGGCATCAAATGAAATAATATATATCAAATATATAT
>NW_005355981.1:205473-211336 GCF_000412655.1 Myotis brandtii | reverse complement strand
AAAAAAATCACAGGAGAGACAAACTAGGCAATATGAACTTAGAAATCAATTCATTGAACTTCCTGATCTACCACTTTTTAGCTATTTGTGATGATCAGATAGAAATATAAAATAAAGATACTCAGTTCTTAATATTTTAATCTTAAGAATACAGAAAAAACTTGGCTTGTGGTACATTAGCATTTTTGGCTGCAGTTCATATGTAATTTGCGTAATAATAAATTTAAATTTCCAAAATGCCTACAGGAAAACAATACAAGGAAACAGAAATCAATCTCTGTTTTTTTTGCTTTTGCTTTGCTGATACTTCATGAAAGTCAAACTCTAGATAAAGAATGAAGATAAATGCCAACAATTTTCATTGTATGGCCTGTGTCCCTCAGAACAGCACTGGCGTGTATATATAATGCTTTCCATTGTTTTCTAACTCAGTCACCTCAAGGGCGGACTGTGCTTCACTCCTTTGTTGAATGCCCTGCAGCACCCCGCACAATGCTAGGTGAGGAGGGACACCCACTATCAATTGATGAGAAAGAGATCCAGATTCTATTGTTCTCAGTGCCTCTGCCTGCTTCCTGTGACAGTGATGTAAACTTGCATCACTTTTGCAGGTACTCTCAGGTTTTTCCTCTCTTTAAGGGAACTTAACTCTGTTTCCTGGCCCATTGCTCTTTGAAATTCATACTCTATTGTTGTAGAAACAAAACGAAATTTTCAACCTTTATTATTATGGATGAAGAGAGGTGTGATTGACATTGCACTTGGCATCTACAGAAATCTTCCAGGATATTTGTAAGGGGGTCAGATAGATAGACACTCTTGGGGTAATGCCACCCCCTCAGCAGAGAAAGGGAGAGCTGACATACTTTGTCTAAGAACAAGTCTACCCCCACCATGGAGGACAGAGATGGGGCTCCAGGAACCCACCCTGTCCAACCCTCTACTCAAAGCCTTCCCTGCACTCCCTCCCTTGGTTACATTCACTTTATCCCCGATTATTAGAATTTCCTCAAAAGCCCCAAACCTCAGGTCATCCCTCAGCTCTCATACTATAGTTTCAGAGTCTGTCCATATCCTCATTCTGTTCATGCCTTCCACCTCCTCCCAGATCCTGAGATTGTTGCCCTGTGCTGTCCAGATTCACAGCAAGTCATAGAGGACAACCCCTCCATTATCATCCTCTTTTCCAAATGTTTCCTCACTGTTTGTTCCAACAATGTCCCCCCTCAGGGGGACATTGTGTATCCTGCATCATCTCTAGCTGTGGTCATTTTCCCTGGACCTGGAAGGGAGGTTGAGCTTTCCTTGCTGCCCCCCCCCCTGCTGATTTCAGGCCATTTTCTCCTCCCCTTAATTCTGAACCACATTTTTTAAAATATATTTTATTGATTTTTTACAGAGAGGAAGGGAGAGAGATAGAGAGTTAGAAACATCGATGAGAGAGAAACATCGACCAGCTGCCTCCTGCACATATCCTACTGGGGATGTGCCAGCAACCCAGGTACATGCCCTTGACCGGAATCGAACCTGGGACCTTTCAGTCCGCAGGCTGACGCTCTATCCACTGAGCCAAACCGGTTTCGGCATTCTGAACCACATTTTAACTGTCATCTATTGACCCCAAGCCATTCCTCCTCATTTTCCAAGGGGACTCTGGTTCACTGCTGCTCATTCACTTTGGTCCTAATCCTCAGTAATTTCAGCGCACTTGTAGTTGAGAATCCCATCCCCTGAGCTACTCCTTTGGCCAGAGCCTTAGACCTCAACCATTACCATTGTTTACAGAGCTGTACCCCTCATAACCTCAGGTATGTGCATCCCATGCTTTACTCTCTAGTGCCTTGAACCAAAGATCTTTCTACCCAGCTGACATCTACAATCATTGATTCTTCATTCTCAGCCTCTTTACTGTTCCTCACCTTCTTGATGGTTTCACTGCCCTCCTTATCAGGCTGAAATCTGATAGTAATCCTTGTCATTCACTCTTTGCTCTCTCATCCTTCTCTCACTTGTTCCTACATGTCTGGCAACCCATAATTAGGTTAAAGCCAATTCACGGACTTCTCTGCTTACATCCTCTTTACTTTATGACCATCAATCGAGTGGCGCCTTTATGCTGTCCAGAGTCAAAGGATACCCCACTTTCCAAAATGACACATTCCTTCCTCCACAATTCCCACACCTGCTCCCTCATTCTCACCCCCCACTCTGGTCTTCCTATTTCTCTGAGAAAACTGAAGCAGCCAGTAAGGAACTTTCACAGACTCTCACCATTGATGCTGCCCACTCATCAGCTCTATATCATTGACTCTTGCTTTCCACCTGCTACCAGAGCTGCTATTATCTAAAGCCAGATCGGTCCCTAGTTAGCAGATCACAGCTATGAGAGCTTTACATGTGCAACTCATACTAACACTTCTAAAAGAATATCAAAAGGACACTTCCTAATTTGTCAGTGATGGAGATTTTACTATTCTCTTAATATAAACAAGAGATTGAAGAGAAGAAAGACTTGTGTGCTGACCATGGGCAGCAATGAAAACAGAAAGATCATTAGTTTGGGTTTTAAATGCTAGTTGAATTAAATAACCTTGAGAAATATTCTAGAGTCATGAAAACTTGAGTTTGAATCACAGTTCTGCCATCAACTGGCTTTATAATTTTAGTAAATTAATAAATAGCAAAGGTATTCAGTTACCTGTACATGATAACACCACCTCCTATATTTTAGGGAAGATTAGATATAAGGGCAGATTGTATCATGAAAAAATGTACCTGGTGCATATTCTTTTCATGTTTACTCTTTACATTTTGTGGGGGTTTTTAAATTTGTGTTTTTTAATATGAAAACATTTACATATTTGCAAAGTTAAAACATTATAATATCATTTGTATACTCTGAGAGGCAGAAAAGTGCTCACCCCCACCTCCCACATACACACCAAAAGGTGTCCACATCAGAGCCCCCAGAACCTGTGAATATGTTACCTTACATGCAAAAAGGGACATTGCCGATGAAGTTAAGGATTTTGATATGGACAAATTATCTTGTATTATCTGGATGGGCCCAATACAATCACACATTTCCTTAAAAGTAGAAAAGGGAGTTAGAAGAGTGAAGCACAGGGAGTGTTGACTATAGAAGACAATGTCAAAGTGAACCGATGGGCGAAGGACGCAACCCATCATGCTGGCTTTGAAAATGGAAGAAGAGTGTCTAGGAATGTGGGCAGCCTTAGGAAAACGCCAGGAGTTCTATTCTGCCCTAGAGCCTCCAGAAAAATACCATCCCTGCTGACATTTTGATTTTAACTCAATGAGACCCATTTGAGAACTCTGACCCCAGAACTGTCTTGTAAGAGACTTGTGTTGTTTTAAACCACTAAATTTGTGGCCATTTGTTATAGCAGCCATAACTAACACTCATGCCTACCAAGTCCAAGCATTTCCCACCCCATCCTGCCCTGCTGCTATCGGTAACCATATTTTCCACTTTCTGCTTTATCCTTCCTGTGGATGTATAATTTTAAATAAACAAATACATGTGTTTACTCTAGCTTTTTTTTTCTTACACAAACAATTCAGTATTATATATGTATGAACACTGCTCCTTGCATTTGATCACAGACAGTCAACATAGTGTCATGCTTGGAGTATGGTACTTCTTCTTACTGGATAGCTATAAACTGATGTCATTGCAAATTAATCACTATAGGATTTCAGCCACCAGGTGACACTTAAGTGGTTAATTTCTTAAAGTAAAGTGCATGCATTATTGGTTTGCTAAGTTTTAAATTAATTTGCCAGTAAATTACTTATGACTTTATAGTTACAGCTACTATATTTGTTTCTATCACTGCTGTAACAAATTACTACAAATTTATGGTCTTAAAACAACATAATGTGTTATCGTATAAATCTGCAAGTCAGAAGTGCAAAATGGGACTCACTGCATTAAAATCAAGTTATCAGCAGGGCTGCATTTCCCCTAGAAGCTATAAGGGAGAATACGTTCCCATGACTTTTCCTGCTTTTAGAGGTTGCCTATATTCCTTTGCTTGTAGCCCCTTCCTCCATCTTCAAAGTCAGAGGCATAGCATTTTCAAATCGCTGCTTCTGGCTTCTCTCTTCCACTTATAGGAACCCTTGTGATTGCATTGCCCCTCCTGAATTATCCAAGATAATCTTCCTATCTCAGCTCAGCTGGTTAGCAAATTTAGATCTACCTACAACCTTAATTCCCTAACATAACTCAGGTTTCAGGGACAGGACATATATATCCTCTGGGCCATTACACAATGCTACCTACCATATGTTCTGGAACTTCTAACATGTTTCAATTTTTAATACTTTTTCCTGTCATTTACAAGTCAAGAGAATTCAGACTATCAGTGGATAAGGTGATGGATGGATGGATGGATGGATGGATGAATATTTAGATAGGTGTGAATCATTAATCAATGTTTTTCACACATACAAACTCCTTTTAATTTCATGACTTTTTTCTTCATTCCATTTGGGCTTACAGACATGAAGTGGACATCAGTTAGAGCTAGAATCATTGCCAGGGAATCAAATATCACATTCCTAGCACTTTAGTTTTGAAAAACCTATTTTGTGGATAAGATAGAAAGACTTAAAATAGTACTTGAAGAATCTTTTTAAAAATACTTTATTACATATAGTATTACATATGTCTCATTTCCCCCCCATTGACCTCTCTCCAGCCACCCCCACCCCCAGCACATGCCCTCACCCCCCTAGTGCCTATGTTAATTGGTTATGCTTATATGCATGTATACTACTCCTTTGGTTGATCTCTTAACCCCCACCCCTACCCTCCCCTGCCTTCCCTCTGAAGTTTGACGGTTTGTTCGATGCTTCTTTGTCTCTGGATTTATTTTTGTTCATCAGTTTATGTTGTTCATTATATTCCACAAATTAGTGAGATCATGTGATATTTATCTTTGTCTGACTGGCTTTTTTTGCTTAGTATAATGCTATCCATGTCCACCCATGCTGTTGCAAATGGTAAGAGTTCTTTCTTTTTTATAGTAGTATTCCATTGCATAGATGTACCACAGCTTTTTAATCCACTCATTTGAAGAGTCTTTTTTTCCCAATTTCAGAATGGGTTTTTCCATTCACAGTATAGATTGGGACCCTGGTTGTGGGAGAGAGAGGAGGAAGCAGGAAGATCATTTCATATGTTGAAGGTGTCTGAGACAGGTCCTTTGTCCTCGGGTTAGACAGATTGACAGAGAGTGTAAGGAAAAAGAAGATGATAAGTTTGGGTCCAAGAAAAGGAAGATTTTGTTCACACCCCTGCCTGGAATTTTGGAAAGTAGAAAATTTATAAACATTCTTCATGCAATATTGACAAGGAGTATAGAGTGGAAATAGCTATGTTTTGCATGATTTCAAAGAGTCATGGAATGACAGCTGAATCCTCTCTACACATATGAGAAAAGGGCCTGGAAGTTAGGAGAAAGAAAGTGGGACAAACCATATGGTCAAGGACCAAATATATTCACAGAAATCTCAGCACATGCCAGCATGGAGGGATAACTGTGCCCAAGGACTTGATGGAACACAGTAGATGTCAATATGTGATAGGCATGCCCAAGTTTCAGCATCTCCTTTCTGTTGATGTATGACTCCTGTGGAAGTTCTTAGAACTTAAATGCAATCTCAGCAAGATTGGAGTGGGAATGGGATAAGGGGGATATATTCTGAACTGATTGAAATTGACCTAGAGGATATAAGTTTACTTTGAATGAAAAAAATATATATATACACACACATACATATAATATGTAGAATATGTGATATATAATATGTATAAAATACATACATATATAAT
>NW_005355981.1:204403-205281 GCF_000412655.1 Myotis brandtii | reverse complement strand
AATTATATATAGTACATAATTTCTTTTGCTTAAGATAGAGCAAAGGCTAAAAATGAATACTGAGTTTCAATATTTTAAAGAAATTATTTCTCATATATTTGAGTATGTAACTTCAAGCAATACATCTATTATCTATAGATATAAAATAGACAGACATCCATATAAATTGAAAGAACTATCAAACCATACACTGTCACAATTTGTTATTCAAAACTATGCAGTAACATTGGCATACTAGGTGAAAATGATACAGAGAGCTTTCTACTAGTTAAAAATCTGATTTTTTGATCTTCAGCCACTAACTAGCTCTGATTTTCTTCTATAGAGTTTACGCTCTTCTTCATGGGAAGAAATGTTGATGTCTACATGCATTTTTTCCATGTTTCTACTGGTCAATAAATATCAGTCACACAGTCAAAAAGTTTTTTGGAGAGTATCTGATAATGCCCACGAACTCAAAAATCTGAAGTATACAGCCTTATATAAAATGAGAGTCTTAATCCTATGTATTCCATTATTACTCCTCTAATACTAATTAAGAAGTAAAGACTGAAATGTGAATATCAGAATTATCATTTGGGATGAGGTATCAGCATTTGATGCCCAAAGATAAGCTCAAGAAAAGTACAGTAGTGCCTCCTTATCTGCAGAGGATAATTTCTATACTGCCAGTGGATTCCTGAAACCTCAGATGGTACCAAAACCTATATACACTATGTTTTCTTCTTATACACACACTAGAGGCCTGTGCACAAAATTTGTTCAGGGGGGTGGGCAGGTGTCCCTCAGCCCAGCCTGCACCCTCTCCAATCTGGGACCCCTCGAGGGATGTCCGACTGCCTGTTTAGGCCTCTCACAATCCAGGACTGCTGGCTCCC
>NW_005355981.1:174851-204057 GCF_000412655.1 Myotis brandtii | reverse complement strand
CCACATGGGGATGGCCATCTTGTGTGTTGGAGTGATGGTAAATTTGCATATTACTCTTTTATTAGATAGGATATCTTTTCACTTAAAGGAAGCACTTCCTGGCTTTTCTTTGGCATATCCGAATCACCAGCATCACTACTCTTGCACCTTGGGGGCATTAGTAAGTACAATAAGGGCTACTTGAAAACAAATACTTAGCTGCCATGACAATCAATCTAATAACAGACAAGGCTACTAAGAAACTAATTTCCAAGCATCATATATAGTGTGGGTATGCTGGACAAAAGGATGATTCACACCCACGTAAGACAGCATGATCTTTCATCACTACAACAGCACTTTAAAACTTATGAATTGGTTATTTCTGGAATTTTTTGTTTAATATTTTCAGACCATAGTTAATCATGGGTAACTTAAACCATAGAAAGCAAAGCCATGGATAGGGGGACTACTGTATATACTGAGATTATTAATGATGGTGTGCTCTCTGAATTGGGGGCTAGGTGCTACATTGTGAGCCCCTTGTAACACTGGCCTCTCCAGTATAGGAATAAAGTAAGCATTAGATTTAACCAAGAAACTAATTTCCAAGCATCATATATAGTGTGGGAATGCTGGACAAAAGGATGATTCACACCCATGTAAGATAGCATGATCTTTCATCACTACAACAGCACTTTAAAACTTATGAATTGGTTATTTCTGGAATTTTTTGTTTAATATTTTCAGACCATAGTTAATCATGGGTAACTGAAACTATAGAAAGCAAAGCCATGGATAAGGGGGAATACTGTATATACTGAGATTAATGATGGTGTGCTCTCTGAGTTGGGGGCTAGGTGCTACATTGTGAGCCCCCTGTAACACTGGCCTTTCCAGTATAGAAATAAAGTAAGCATTAGATTTAACTGAAGTTAACCATGACTTGATTCTCCAGCCCCTACAGGGAATTTATAGATCACATAGCAGTATAAGAGGATATTAAAGAGGTTCTGAACGTTTATGGCTGTAACACAGGACAAAGCTTGGGACAGCTTTTTAACAAATGCAGTCTCTCTCCCTCCCTCTCTCTTTCTCTCTCACTTCTGAGGTGTTGTCTGTGTGCAAAAAGTAAATACAAACAGTTCTAACAAGTCTTCTGTGCATTATGTAGAATAGGATGAAACCCTTACTAATAGGTGAGTCATAGAGAGAAGCTCTCACACAGCTACACAGATTCAACTCATAGCAACCCTGGGTGCCAGCCACTCCTAACTCTGGCTACGTAAGGGCCACTGCTGAACAAGCCTCAGTATGGTAAAGACAACAGAAACTTGTGAAATTACTCAGAGAAAAATGTGTCCTATGATACCATAATTATCCTTAATTTATTCAGATAATGAAATGATATAAGAACAGTAAAGCAAGCCCAGTGGCTTAGTGGCTGAGCATCAACCTATGAACCAGGAGGTCATGGTTCAATTCCCTGTAGAATAGGATGAAACCCTTACTAATAGGTGAGTCATAGAGAGAAGCTCTCACACAGCTACACAGATTCAACTCATAGCAACCCTGGGTGCCAGCCACTCCTAACTCTGGCTACGTAAGGGCCACTGCTGAACAAGCCTCAGTATGGTAAAGACAACAGAAACTTGTGAAATTACTCAAAGAAAAATGTATCCTATGACACCTTAATTATTCAGATAATGAAATGATATAAGAACAGTAAAGCAAGCCCAGCCAACATGGCTTAGTGGTTGAACATCAACCTATGAACCAGGAGGTCATAGTTCAATTTCCCGTCAGGGCACATGCCTGGGTTGCAGGCTCACTCCCAGTGTGAGGTGCACAGGAGGCAGTCAATCAATGATTCTCTTTCATCATTGATGTTTCTATCTCTCTCTCCCACTTACTTCCTCTCTGAAATCAATTACAATATATTTAAAAAAGAACAGTTGTATAAGAAAGAAATAAAAGATGCAAGAATTAGAAAAGAAGGAGCCGTCTTCATTTGCATATAACTAGTATGTATACACAGAAAAAAATCTACAGATGAGCTATTAAAAATATACATAAATGCAGCAACGTTGCGGATGTAGGGTGTAATACACAAAGATTATTTTTTACTTCTAGATAACATCAATAAACAATTAGAAATTAATATTTTAAAAATAATACCCAAAATATTTTTTAAAATTCCATAAGAATAAATCTAATGAAAAAGATGCAAGACTCCTACACAGAATACTAAAAAAACATGTCAAGAATTTAAAGAATCATGGATCAAAAGACTAACATGGGAGGATCAACTATGTTAATGAATTAGAAGACACAATCTGGCAAAGCTATTAATTCTCTGTAAAGTAAAGATAATTCCAACCAAAATTCACAGACTTTTTTTTTTTTTTGGTGTGTGTCACCAAATGGATGAAATGTATTTTTTTGGTGTGTGTCACCAATGGATGAAATGTATTTTGACCCATCATAGCACAAGGAGAGGATGAATAGTACAGCAAAGTCAGGCTAACCTGTGTTCTAAACCAAAACTTCCTGTCTATGTGATCTGGCCCAAGCTACTTAATGTCTTAACCTCACTTTTATGTCTGTAAAATGGAGATAATAATATCTCCCTCATAGACTTCCTATGGGGATAAAATGGGCTTACTTAGATAATATTGTTTACAGTTATCAGCTACTAATATTTCCCACTTAATCATTTCTCTCTTTGGGCAAACTGTAAGCTCCTTGAAGACAGGGACTAGTTGTTGTTGTTGTTGTTGTTGTTGTTGTTGTGTGTGTGTGTGTGTGTGTGTGTGTGTGTGTTTTGACAATTATAAGCTCAGGGTAGGTGCTCAACAAATATTAAATCAATAAATATATTTGTAAATATTGAAATAGAAAAACAGATGGCAGTTCAAGCAAGTATTTGGCAAGAGGAAGTCCCAGAAGATAAGAAGGGTTTCTGAGTAAGTTGGCAGAATGTGGTACAAGGCATCTGGGAGCAGATACTGGCTAAGATCAGGGAGGGTCTGGGAATCAGTCCCAGAGAAAAAAGAGGGATTGGAGCAAGGTGCAGACCCAGGCTTGTGTGGACCTAAAACCAGAGAAGGCTGGTGCAATATGGAAAGGTGGAGGCTCCAGGGGAAAAGTGGAAGCCAGCTGCAACGGTTTGGGGAAAAAAAAAAAAAAAAAAAAAAAGATTAATTAGCTATTGAATTATCTAGCTCACAACAAATAGGATTTTTATATTTCTTCTTGACTAAGTTCAAAATCAGTCCTAAAGCCCAAGACAGGGCTGATCCTGAAGTTTAAGATCAAGTTTAAGGTCCATTACCTATTGAAGACCTTTGTTATATACACTGATTAAGAGATAAGATAATATATATTTTTTTTGTTTAACAAAACTCTTTGGAAAGAACTTGTTATTTTTTATATATATACTAGAGGCCTGGTGCATGAAATTCGTGTGGGGGTTAGGGGGGGTCCCTCAGCCCAGTTTACCCACCCCCCTTCCTCTAGGACAATATAAATTCTACACGCTGTAAAAATAAAGTTGAGGCTTGATCAGAACACTGTCTTGCCTCCATTCTTTCGTGTCCCTTGTTTGTCTCATTCTCCCAGGGTGTCTCTGCGTTCCCCCGTTGTCGTCCCACAGGTCGGGACACCTAACTACTTCCCTGCTGACCTGATCACCCCTAACCACCTCTGCCTCGGCCCCGCACCCAGGATTCCCTCCCTCTGGCCAGCCACAGGCACCCAGGACCCGGGCCAGCTTCGCCTGATCTGGCTGCAGCCTCAGAGGACCATGCGTGGGCAGCTTCACCCGGGCTGCAGCTGCAGGCGCTCGGGATCACGGGGTGGGTGGCTTTTCTCCCTCTCCCGGGCCGTAGCTGCAGGCACAGACACCAGGGACCACGGGCAGGTGGCTTCTCCCAGGCCCGCCTTTGTCAGGAAGGACGTTCAGAAGGTCGTCTAGAAGACATCTGGTCTAATTAGCATATTACCCTTTTATTAGGATAGATATATTTTTATTGATTTCAGAGAGGAAGGAAGAGGGAGATATACAGATATGAATGATGAGAAAGAACCATCCTTCCACACCCCTCACTGGGGATTGAACCTGCAACCTGGGCATGTGCCCTGACTGAGAATCAAACAGTGACCTAGTTCATAGGATGGTGCTCAACCACTGAGCTACACTGGCCAGGTATAGAACTTGTTATTTTGGAGACCTTCTCTACTGTGCTCCCATCAGTGGTAGGGCTGGATAGCAACAGTAGGATGTGGGATGGTAAAGATGCGGGTTCAAAGTAAGAAGCTCTTCCTGAAGTATTCTGAGACCTCAGCAGAAGAAGTCAATGGGGAAGGAGAAGAAGCAAGGCTGGGCTGGGCACCTGGTGCCTGACCTGGGCCAGGAGCACTGTCTAAGGGGTTTAGTATATGGCACAGGGTCAGCAGCCTAAATATGAATAAGCAGTGACAATCCATCTTAAGGGGCTGACCAATGGAACAGAGCTCTAGCCAGGACATGGGATGGCTTCTGAGGATGAAACTGTCCAGAGGGGAAGTCAGGACTCTGGTCCTGTAAGGTGGACCTGAGAACAGAGTACTAGTTGCAGCACAACAGATGTTCAGTAAGCCTGACCCTACCAATATAGGAGATAAAGGAAATAGCAACCAGCTAAAGACACCCAGGACTCAGGTCTCACCCTCAGCACACCTAAACTAGATTGATGGCCGCAAATCCCATGCCCTAATCCTGGGTGCATATGAAGTTCTTAGTGTGCTTTTCAAAATGATTGCAGTTAGCTCGGAAGTAGGAAGAGCTGAGCTGGTAAGTATGATAGCGACAAAGACTGGGATGTGAGGGCTAAAGCGGAGCATGGGTCAAAGGTGACTGCACTGACCACAGTAATAGCTTAGGTAGGAAA
The DNA here is from genome assembly GCF_000412655.1 of Myotis brandtii. Classification (NCBI taxonomy): domain Eukaryota; kingdom Metazoa; phylum Chordata; class Mammalia; order Chiroptera; family Vespertilionidae; genus Myotis; species Myotis brandtii. The sequence goes on along the minus strand of NW_005355981.1, from coordinate 199,147 downwards.
CCTGGAGCCTGTACCTTGGGCCATTGCTCCAAGATCTAAAAAGACGTATTTGCTTATATTTGAAGCATGTTTCTTTTATTTCATTTTGGGCTTTAAAAGGCAAGACTAGAGAGGAAAGAAACCAAACGGGACATGTGGCCTTAAGCCAGAAGGACAAAAGGTGTCTGTCCTTGTAGATCCAGGCATACCGTCCAGCCCAGCTCACACTCTGCGAGTGTGTTTGCACATAAAGATGTCGTGAGAAAGAGGAATGGCCGAAGCAGCCCTCTGAGTTCTGCTTTGTAAGCTTCTGCCAACAGTAGGTCAAACAGTTAGAGATACGGGATTGCAGCCAACTTCTTTCCTCTTGATCCACAGGGACAAGGAAGGAAGTGGATGGACAGAATGGTTATTACTTTCCTTAGGTCACATGACTAGTAGCACTCAGGTGCTCTCAGAGTTCATAGAAGTTTCTAGAGCCCGAGCTTTTCCTTGTTTTCCTTTACTATATAACGATTTGTTTTTCTTTACTATAAAAACACTCTAAAACAAGAGCGCTGGACTGCTTTCCCACGGGTCTATGTGCTCCTTCAGAAACTGGTTGCTCACCCCTCAAGTAAAAATCACATCTCAAAAGGTAATCAGCTTGTGTGGCAACACTTAAGTTCAAGGGCTATGCTTTCTCTTCACAAAGTCTTAGCAGCCTGCAAGGTAATTGATTGGCAGGTCTCTAATAATGGTTGAGTAACTTGAAATATTTAGATACCAGATTACTTTGGCATATATATATATATATATATGACTTACTTTCATAGTGCACAACACATCATTAAGTGTTAGAAAATTTTTCACCAACATTCCCTCAGCCCACCATGCAGAACATTCAGACTGTCAATCACTTAACTTATTCTGAACAAGAACAACATTGGTTTATCAATAACAATAGCCGTATCATTGGTCACATGCCCTAGAAAACAGACTGAGATGGAGGTTTGCCGGTAAGAAGTTCATTGGGGAGTACTCCTGAGGACACCCGTGAGGGACAGAGAGAAACTGGAGAGGGTAGAGGAGGATTGAACTGCGATGCATTTGCAACATAGGCCTCCGTCAATCCCACAGGAAGCTCAGGAGCTTAGGTGGTCCTTCAAAAATGTTCCAAGTGTAGACAAGGGAGCTGGGCCTACATAGAGCACCACACAATCTTTAGATGCATGCGGACTCTGGCATGACCTGGGGAGAGGCAGCTTCCTTCAGGCCTTGGAGGGCAACTCTTTGGGAGGAATTCGACTGTGAGCCATCAGCCAGCACATTCTTGGCAGCTGGAGGAGTGCATGTCCTGGTCCTGAAGGGAGAGTCACAGCGGTGTGTCACAACAGCCACTACAAATGGCTTCTTGAAGAAGGCTGCCTTGAAAATAGAAATGGGTGACCCATGTTCACAGCAACCTCTTTGTAGCATGACATCACATCTGATTTGCCTATATCTACTCTACAAGCTGCTCTGATACTCTGCAAAGAGTCAGCTTCATAGGCCTCCATCGATCCCACAGGAAGCTCAGGAGCTTAGGTGGTCCTTCAAAAATGTTCCAAGTGTAGACAAGGGAGCTGGGCCTACATAGAGCACCACACAATCTTTAGATGCATGCGGACTCTGGCATGACCTGGGGAGAGGCAGCTTCGGCCTTGGAGGGCAACTCTTTGGGAGGAATTCGGCTGTGAGCCATCAGCCAGCACATTGTTGGCAGCTGGAGGAGTGCATGTCTTGATCCTGAAAAGAGAGTCACAGCCGTGTATCACAACAGCCACTACAAATGGCTTCTTTAAGAAGGCTGACTTGAGCTTTAAAAAATGTCATGGGGGGGGTGTTAGAGAGCAACCAAAGAACTTATATGCGTGCATATTAGCATAACTAATGGACACAGACACTGGGGCAGTGGGGGCTTGCCCAGTGTGGGAATGGCTTGGGGGAGGAGGTGGGGCTCAAGCAGGCAAAAAGGAGACATATGTAGAAATTTAGGAAATAAATACATTTTTTTTAAAAATGTCATCTTCTTTTTTTAAAAAAGAAAAATCTCTGGGCATAGGTATTAGTTTGTAATGGCTGCCATAACAAAACATCACAGACTTGGTGGCTTAAACAACAGAAGAAAAAAGGTAACAACCTGATGGATGTTGATAATGGGGGAGGCTGTGCATGTGTGGAGGCAGGGCGTTTATGAGACATCTCTGTACCTTCTCAGTTTTGCTGTGAATTTTAGAATGTTCTTTAAAAAAATGTTATCGGGGAGTGGGGGATTGGAGAGTAACCAAAGGACTTATGTATACCAGACAGCCTCTCAGAGGAAGTTGTGGGAAAGGGGTAGGACATGAGTTTTTTTCTCTGTTGCCTCATTTAGTGGTGCCACTCCTTGACTGACTGTTTCCCAAGGATCCCATATCTCTTTGGAAACCAATTTTCCACTCCCTGAGCAGATTGTTACTTCTTGGAGAGCTGGTTTGGGAAACCAAACACCAAATAAAAGCCACCCCTTCTGTTTGTAATGCAAACTTTCATCCACACCTCTTACTGGAATGAATTGGATGTGGGAGGGTGGAAAGAGATGATAAATATCACCTGGCCATATAATGCAGGTGAAAAATGGATTTCTCAGTGGGAGTACAACCATTGAGTCACTGAGTTGTATCCAAGATGAGAATTACCAAGAGGAAAGATTCCTAGAAGAAAATTTATCTTTAAGCTGAGTTCCTAAGGGCTAACATATTTCTGCTTAAGGTTCATGCCTGGCATGTTAGATCTCTAATCCGATCAATCCCGTAAATTCTATGTTGTTGCTGTTGTTTGCCAATTTTGCATCACATGATAATTTTTGGAAATGTATATGTCCTGATATTGCAGAAGTGATTAAAGGTAGCAGCATATTCTTGTTAATATGCACAGAAAAGATGAGGAGCTTAGGAAAATGTGAAAAAAGAATGGGGACTAAATGTAATCAATTTAAGGGAATTATTAATTTAACCTTATTATAGTACCAAATAGATCTACTGAACTAAAGGAAATAATTTGGCTTGGAATTTCATGATGCTTTGGAATTCCTAGATCTTTGGATTGAAAGAAATAAAAATTGTTTTATAGTCAGGAAGAAAATGTGGGTCAATGAATTAATGCTCGGGAAATTTTATAAATCTGGAAATTAGATTGATTTCTCTCACTATGAACAATTTATTTTAATTTTATGAAAGGAGCATAATTTTTAATTGACTGGAAAATTTTATCACTTGAATAATTATTATTTGAAACCAATCCCTGTCTTGTTTCTCAACTATCAGTACTAACAGTTTTGAAAGTAGCCCCTGCAAAGAGGAACATACTTGTTTTGTGTGTGTTTTGTGAAAAGGGGTGACTAAATGGCTTTTGTGACTTCTGTTTGATCAAAGTGCTCTACCCACACCCACATGGCCATTTTCAGCCCCACTGAATGGCGTGCTGTTTAATATCAAACTGGTGATAAAAATTTCACTGAGCATCTTTGAAAAACAGTAGTGCTGTTTGCCAAGTATTTCCAGGTTCTCACTTTAGCAGTACACAGTAGGACTGCATTCCTGGACCTCCTGTGGTCTGGTCAATAAGTTCAGGTAGATTGATAACAGGGTTGATACCCAAGAATGTCATGGTACCAAAGGGGATGTCCACCTTGAATGAACTCACACATGAGCATCTTGTGAAAGGTAAATCTTTCCATTTTTATTTCTAAAATAATAACCAGACTCTTTTATGTACAGTGGTTTAAACAGACACAAACACAATAATAATAATAATACCTAAAATAATATTTTTCTTGTTTCACAAATGAGAAAACTAATGTTCTAAGAGCTGAATTAATTTTACTCAAGGTCTAAAATAGACTACAATAATAAACAAGTTAAAAAGTCCTCTTATTTTTTTTCTGTTTCCTATCTTTAAGAAAGCTGCATGATTTAATTTTCTCCAAAGTAGATTCAATGTTTCTCTTGCCACCTCACCTCCCACTCCCCCCTCAACCCTATCGTTGAAACCAGATCTAACCCGGTCCCTCAACATGCGCAGGATCTATTCAGAGCGGTGGATGGCTGAGCCCAGGGAGGCAGAGAGTAGGCCTCAGGAACGAAAGTTGATCAAGTCCTGCGGGACCTCGATAGCCCCAGGCTTTTCCAGAGTTTATAAAACAGCTTGCATATTGAGTCTTAATCTTGCCAAGGTTGACCAAGAAGCCAGACTCTTTCAGGTCAAGGGTAGGTCAAAAGGTTGGTCAGTATAGCTTCCTTAAAGCCCAGTCACCAAATGTTAGCGCAATGTTTCCTCAGCAAACAACACGCTGAGATTTTAGGTGTTGCTCCAGGCAAGAAGTGAAGTCTCCCAAGGAAGCCGACCTGTCTCATCTCATGCCAGCCCTTCTCCTGAAACTCGACTCTCAGTCCAGGGCAGGGAGCACCCGTGAGAAATGGGGAAGCCTAGGCAAAACGGTGGAAGCTCTAGTTAACAGAAAGAATATGGCTGGTGTTTATTGATCACTTAATTTGAACCAGGCACGACTCTACCAGTTTTTAACGTATTAACTCACTGACTCCACAAACCATCCTGGGCTATGCGTGTACTATCACTAGACTTATTTTACAGAGGAGTGGATGGAGGCACAGGGGTATTCTGCAATTCCACTGAGCTCACATAGTAGACAGGCTAGCCTCCTAGCTTTACTGGTCTGTGCCTTGGGCATTCTCGATGCTTCTCCCTCAACCTTAAACTCAGTGCTCAGTGCCTACTCGCCCTTCTCTATTACCTAAGCTTGGTCTCTGAAATAACTCTGCAGCTCTGAACTTACAACTTTACATAGAAAAGAGCATTGCTTCTCTCCAGGTTATTTGTCCAATGTCTCATATCTCATGGTGGAATGAAGAGTTCTGTAATCTTTTAGGTGAATTTCAGGCATAAGCAAATATGTGGAAGAGATTTTAGAGGAACAGAACCTCAACCCTGAAATCACACTGGGTGAAACCGGCTGTGTTCAGGTCACATTAAAGAACTACCCTTTATATAAATGGCAGAGGGTTCCAAGAGGCTGTCGCCTCATCATAAAAATGCCATCCAGTCACCTCCCAGGATGGGACCCCCCAATTAGAATCTACACCTGAAGCAAACCCTGGTTTTCACACCTCTGCAGTCCATCCCTGACCCTGGGACCTCCTGTCCCAACCATGCTTCTAAGAGCAATCTAACCTGAGGTCACTGGGATCTGAAGAGCTTCCACTCATGTTCAGGGGGCTCAATTCTCTGCAAGTTCACTTCTGACCTCCCTCCCCATTTCTTGCCACTGGAATTCTTCTCACCTTCTGAGAACCCCATCAATCTTTTATTTTTGTATTCTGAATTCAGGACTGAAATACGACCTTTTCCCTGTGGTTTAGCCTTGTCCTGGACTGTGATTCTGCCTTGCGCTTACCATACACCCCATGTCACTGAGCTGTAATTCCACTCTAAACACCGTGGATGAGCCTCAATCTCTCATTTCTGCTGAAAGACCTCCCTCATGCTGCCAGCTCTCCATTCTGGACTTGGAAGGATCACTTAGTATGAATTTGCTGTCCCTGTCCTCTAATGCCTGTTGGGCCCCAGCATGGTCTGCCATGGTGCCAGCGTTGTTCCTGAACCCTACTGATATCACATGCATCCAGATGTGAAAGCATAGTCCCAATTACAATTCATTAGGCCCTGGGCCATGAGAGGAGGATATGCCGAAAGAATGGAATCTTTAATTCATCCCCCACCTCATAGGTTCAAAAATAGATGTTGAAAAATTATGTGGATTTCTTTGGGAGAATTGTTAGTGCATTTCTACTTCTTTCCTACACTTCCTCCGAATATGGGTCTAAGCCTTGTGCACATCCCCAGTTCTACTAAGCAGTGTAGTTCCTGATCTTGGCTTCTACTTTTTTTCCCCAACTTTTACTACCACCATTAGCTGGGTGTAAGACCACAACCATGCTCCTTTTCTCTAGAATGGCTGGATATACGCTGCCCAGGAGGAAGGGCCTCCAGCTGAGACAGTCTAATGAACTCCCTAACAGCTCAAACTGGGACCTTAATGGAAAGGTCAACTTTAAAAGATCGTCTGAACTAACTCTCAGTGAATGGCTAATCAATAAATGTGATAATAATATTCCACCATGGAGAAACCCTAGAGGCTAGAAAATGGGCAGAGGTGGGGAGAGTTAAACTTTGTGAAGTTCTACTAAATCCTCCCTCCTCCCTTTTAAAGTGCTCAGATAAAAACCCAAATGTAAAGATGCTTCATTAAGAATAATATGCCAGTGTTTCCCTCTGGTTTCCCAGCACCCACATATGCCAGTCAATGTGTGTAACAAAGCCTTTCTTACTCTCCCTCCCTCTCTCTGGACACCAGCACATCAGGTTTTTAGAAGCTGTAACAGAGGAAGTCCCTTTAGGGTTCTTTAGTTCCCTAAGATTTGCCTTTGCCTTGCCCCATTGCTGAATATATGGGCCATGACTCAGAACGGAAAGGAATGTAAAAGAGGATGTGCCCTGACTGGTTTGGCTCAGTGGATGGAGTGTGAGTCTGCGGACTGAAGGGTCCCGGGTTCGATTCTGGTCAGGGGCATGTGCCTTGGTTGCGGGCACATCCCCAGTGGGTGTTGTGCAGGAGGCAGCTGATTGATGTTTCTCTCTCATCTGTGTATCAAAGCCTTTCTTACTCTCCCTCCCTCTCTCTGGACACCAGCACATCAGGTTTTTAGAAGCTGTAACAGAGGAAGTCCCTTTAGGGTTCTTTAGTTCCCTAAGATTTGCCTTTGCCTTGCCCCATTGCTGAATATATGGGCCATGACTCAGAATGGAAAGGAATGTAAAAGAGGATGTGCTTGTTGCCAGGTGGTTCTTAAAAACAAAACCTGAGACCCATCAACATCCATGAAGAAAGGCCATGAAACTCTCCAAGATGAAACCTTACCAAGACTGATCATTCCTGCCCACATTACCCTATTACTGCTCAGGCTTTAGCCTGCCATTTTGTGACTTGTTCTTCCTTCATGGATGCCTAATATTTGTTTTCCCTTGTGCAGAAATGTCTCATAGGTTGGCTGCGAGTAGACAGCTAGTTTGCTGCAACTCCACCCACACCCCCTTAAGAATGATTCTGGCCCTAACTTCATTATGGAGGGACAGGCTTGCTGCTTTGTGATTTTAATCAATGAAGTCTTCCTTCTGGACAATCGGTCTATTGTAAGGGTCACCACTCACTGCCAAGATGGAATTAGGTGTGTGAGCACTGTGGACAGCAAGGGTGTATCCTGTATCAGTGCAGGTGTGATGGCAGCATCCTCTCATTGAGGACAGAAACAAGTGTGCTTTGACTTGGTTCTGTAGGTTTTAAAGAAGATGTGCATATTTTCATTTATGTGCTGGTCGATCAAGACGTTTCTGTTCTCTGAAGGGTACGTCCATCTATTCCCTTCCCACCTCACTCCAGCGTCACTGAGTAGGGAAGAGCGTGCTCACAAGGGGCACTGAGTGGTCTGTCACAACTTGCAGGTGAAGTTTCTCCTTGAGTTTTTAATACTCACATCTCATCTTCAACGATTCATTAATTTAGATCCATTGGTTGGGCTTAATGATGCATTCTAAATAGGAACAATAGTAACAGTGATATCAATGAGTAATTGCATTGACACAAATGCACACATATTTATATGTATATGTTTATGTGTGCCTGCCTAGACATAAACATGTAAAAATGAAGACACGCAGAGAAGGACCTACATGACACAGTATTAAAAAGAAGAAGAAATTGCCAATTAAACTATAACATGCCTCTAATTATAATATACATTCCAATTTCAGAAATGTTAAAAGGTGAAGAGAATGTCTATCATAGAATTGGTGAACTATGTTAAAAGTTATACTCAATACCAGCTAACCGTTAATGCTGGTTCCTAATGTGTCCAGAAACTTGTTTATTTGTTTTTAAGGAAGCAGTTCTTGTTGAGAAACTGTTAGTTGAATGAATGACTTCTTTCTAATTAATATAGCAATGGTAGCAATTGTAGTTGGTATCTTAAAAGGCAGGTAGCTTGGACAAAAGTCATCTTCAAGATCTATAAGAACACAAACACATCAATCCAAGGGAGTATGGTTTACTAAAAGAGTCCTGAGCAAGCAGAATGTTAATTTCCATGGTTTGCTGGGTGGCTTTGGGCAAGTCTCAAGTACTCTGAGCCTTGGTTTCCTTACCTATGAAAGTAAGCTGACTTATTTCTCATTTCCACCCACTAGCTCAAGTACTCTGAGCCTTGGTTTCCTTACCTATGAAATGAGTAAGCTGACTTATTTCTCATTTCCACCCACTATCTTTTTATGAATCTATGATACTGGGTCCATGTTGTCCCAACTTAGTGGTCCAAATGTCAGGTTGAAGTACATCCAACGTGGAAAATTGTCTTGAGTATATTCTGCTTCACTTAAGCTTTAGCAGGATACTGCAATATTTGTTGAGTGAAGAAATGAATGAATGAAGGTAGGCCTAATGATTTTCTTTGCTGAAAAATCATGAATACTAACCTATAATATTTGTCTCTGCAGGAGGACACTGACCCTCCAGTATTGAGACCAAAAGGGAGAGGCTTACCTCTGCTACTCTTGTTGGCCCCTTCAGTGAAGACATCTTCATCCTCAAAGCATCTCTTATCTGAAGAAGCAATGACAGTGAAGAAATGACAATATCCCGAATGCCTAGTTCATGTCCTGCAACTGGGAGACCAGTCACACTGGCAGAAGCAGCATCAGATGGCTTAGCACAGTGGTTGGCAAATAATGCTTAGATAATTGTTAAGGTGTGGTATAATGAGATTTACTATTAAGATTTAAATTGTAGGTATGGTTTTAATTGTTTTCATCAACTGTACTCACATAGAGCCTCCTGTTGACTTGATGTGCTGGGAATGAGAGAATAGAGTTCTTTCCTTTCTTGCTCACAGCTGATGCCCTGAACCCCATCCCCTAACTCAACTCCCCTGAACCATGCTCTCTAATCAAACCTGCTTCTTCCTCCTGCTTCCCTCAGCCACATGAAAATCATTTACAATGAGTGAAACAAATTCAATTTACCTTGTGATCCATAATGGTTCCAAACAGCAAGATGAAGAACCCCTGTGGCAAAATTCAACAGAAGTATGAGGGAAAGTTTTGCAGGCAACATATCAGCTGTTATGTTACTACCACTCTTTTAGATACCTTCTAGGACTGTTATCAGACATTCAAAACTTCACTTACCATTGATTCAGAGAAAAATTCATTGATATGTATTTTCTTGAGTACACCTCAAAAAAAGAGGATCAACTTCATGTCTGTGCATGATGATGATTGACATTTATTAAATGGCTATAGATGTAGGATAGAGTTTTCAACCTTATTAAATCTTTTTACTTTCTTTCCAAATATTAATTGAGCTGTTCTTACTCATGATGACAGTGAGACATGACATGGGATCTTGCAACTCAAAGTCACAATAACAGAAGGTATCTTGAGGAGATGAAACTTGTATTCTAGACTATTTTCACACCAAATTCTCTGGGCTGGTGTAAGAAGTTTCTGGATAAAAGAAAAACTACAGAAACTGATAAGGTCAGAGTCTCCTCAAGTTTAAACACTTGGTCACCTCTAAAGTCACAATCATTGGAAGCCAATCTTTTTAAATGTTGGGAGTTGATGTCCAAGAAAAATCTGGATCTCGCCATGAGAGTGGAGGGAATCTGGGGTTTTCATGGTGAAGAAACACTGATCAGAAGACTGAAATTGTAAAATGTGAGTCACAAGTGTGTGTCTTAGTATTTTTCTTTCTGTCAAGAAAGGAGACAAATAAATGATCTGAACCAAACCACAGAACATTCTGAGGTTTAATTAAGTTGCAAAGTAAAAATAGGATGAGGTCATTAGTCACCAGAGTAACTGGTGGAAATCCTCTCTTCTCCAGACTTGGGGAGATATAATGTGAGTGTAAGAAATTTTGATTTCAAAAAACAAGCAAACAAACAAACAACACAACAACAAAACAACACTTAAGTCAAAGGTTTCTCTTTAAAGTAATGCAAGGGAACGAGTGAAATAAATAGTCTCTATAGTTATTAAAGACTTATGAGTAAGATATATAATTCATCTGAGTTGGCATGTCTTTAAAGCTTGCTTTATATTTTAAATGCCAAATTTCTAAATATAGTAGTGATGACATGTTAATAGGAACACTTTGCTGCTTTATTATGCAGTTATTATTTAAATACTAGTCAATTTTTTTTTCTTTTTGCTTAAAACAAGCAGATAATAAATATGTTAGGCCTTGGGGGTATACAGTCTCTTTTACCACTACCTCAGCTTTGCCATTGTAGCTCCAAAACAGCCATGGGCGAAATGTAAATGATTGAGTATGGCTGTGTTCCAATAATACTATTTACAACAGGCAACAGGCCATAGTTTGCCAACCCCTGATTAAAAACATAATTAAGAATATAAACTTGCCAGATTTTCTGTTACCCATAGGTATGGAAAGCAGCCTGGCTAATGACAGTTTCCCACATGTGTAAGCTTAACAGCCAAGATGAAGTAAAGCAGCTCTTAGAGGGATCATCGTGCCAATCAAGTATGTTAAGGAATAAAAGACAGTAGAGATCATATTAGATCCATCTTTTTATCTTACAGGTGGAACGTTGAGAGAAGTGACTTTCCTAGGATCAGGTCACACGTGGCAGGATTTCGTTCTATGAATGGCAACCTACAATTACATCACAGGGGATAGAGGCATGGGAACCCCTGACTGGTTAACACTTACAGAGAATGGCACAATCATGGAAAATGATTCATTTCACTGAATTCTCAAAATACTTGAGAAAGGATAAAAATTGTGCTTGTTTGGAGGCATGACACGTGAGTGTAGCCTCACACACATCCCTGACCTACTAGTCCTCCATAAGTGCAGGTCAACTTCTGCCACGGAAACTTTAGGAGAGATCCAGGTGGATCAGTGAGGAGAGAAGGAAGTAAATTTTCACCCAACCAGCCTGATCAGTTCAATGCAACTTGATAATCAACAGGGTGAGAGATGCCACAACTAAATGTCTCACAGTGGTTCTCAACCTTCTGGCCCTTTAAATACAGTTCCTCATGTTGTGACCCAACCATAAAATTATTTTCGTTGCTACTACTGTAATGTTGCTACTGTTATGAATCATAATCTAAATATCTGATATGCAGGATGGTCTTAGATGACCCCTGTGAAAGGGTCGTTCGACCGCCAAAGGGGTTGCGACCCACAGGTTGAGAACCGCTGCTCTAAGATATGGAGGGAAATGGAAGAAATATTTTGTGTTCTATATTTTTTAAGCATAGCCATTTTTTGTTGGAATAACAAATTATAAAATAATATTTTATAAGTGAACTATTAATTGATAACATTAATTAATAAAGTAAGTCTCCCTCTTGGAACTTACCTGGAAAGCATTGAGCAGGGCAAAGATTATGTGGAATATCAAGGAATTGCCTTTGATGAGAGTGGCTACTCCAAAACCCCAGGTCAGTCCCAGCAGTGGGGTGAGGATGGCAACGTTTTTACTGATCCTCCTAATTATGGCCACATCTTGAGACTTGGAACTGCCGATAAAGGGCCTCTGAGTGTTGACCGCAACAACCAAAACCACAAGAAGATTCACAGCCACAATGACCAAGGCTGGGATGGCGAATGCTAAAAGGGCTTTGGTATTGTCCCAGTTAAGCCAACAGGCATCATGTCTCATGTAGCCTTTCTCTGGCATTGTGATAGCAACTGTGGTGCCAGCGATGATCAATGGGAACCCATAGCCAATGACAAAGCCAATGGCCATCATGCGGGACTTCATCATCCTATGAAAAACGACCAATATTCCATAGATGATGAGCAGTGCTTTGAAGAGCATCCAGAAAAACAGAGAGAGGTAGAAAAAGTGGCTAAAAAATGTCATTGCAATACACCAGTTGTGGTCCTGGACCTTTTTGCTAAAGTTGGAGGATATGATGAACCACACATTAGCAGTCAGGAGCGACACGGCTATGTTCACGATGCACACGTGGCGCATGTATGATATCTCTGTCACAACAACCCGGGACCACACCGTAGCTTCAATGAGCAGGCAAAGGACCAAGCTAAGGATGGAGACACTGAGCCCAATGCAGGTGATGTAGTCCAGGATTTTGTCATCTATAGATATGGGGGACATTAGAATGGAAAAAGACATCACTGCATTGGTGTAGTTACACCGGCATTTCACTCTGTTCTTGACATCCAACGTTTTCTCACACGCCTTCTCATCCCATCTCCTTTTCCTGGAATGCCAGCCAACACACTGAGCCCTAGCACTCCGGGATTTATTGATCTTCTCAAACGTGAGGAAGATTTGCTGTAATCGGTCTGGTAAAATCACCGAAAGAACCAGACCATTTACCGGCCTGGGAAGACTCGCATTTGGCAAGTGGTCTTCTTTCAGAACAGCCCCCAAGGTGGGAAACGCTATGGTGATGGCTTGGGAGGCATTTGCTGGCAGCTTCCACAGCTCGTGCTGGGGAATTTCTATCCTTCCTAAGATCCCCTCTGCTGTATTGTTCGTGTTCCCGGAGAATCTGAAACTTTCCTCCGAGGTGTTGTGGCTGATGTGAAACGCTTTTGTCTGAATGAAGGGCTCATCCACAATGTTCTCAGATGCATTGCGGAGGTGGAGTTGCCGGGCGAAGGAATTCACCGACTGTAGCAAATCTGAGCTGGCATTCCTGTCAGGAATGAAAGACCAGTTTGAAATGGCTGCTGTGTCGAGGATGTGGTTGGCCACTTCACTGTAGCTCTGCAATGGAGAAAAGTGGATATGATAAAAAAGGATTCACACAGTATTTTCCAAAGTCGGTTTCTAAAATCTGAAATTTTGGAGGCAAATGATCTGATCTTATTTGGCATATTTCTCTTGAAATTTCCTGTTTATTGAATCTCATGCTGATAAGCCTGCAGGGAAGACAAGTAAACAAATGCTAAAATAAAATGTATCACAGATAAAGTTTATCTGCTTTTTTATGTGCCTAGGGCAGCATTTCCCAAACGGCAGTCTGTATAACCCGTTTCCCATATGATAGTAATGATTGTTTAATGCAGGAGATTGGGGATAGATTCTATAATAATTTAAGTTTGGGAAATACCATATTCCTATCTCCCTCACTCTTATAAAGGGTGCCAAAGTTCATTCACACATTAAAAGGTCTAAAGAAGGAAACCTGCTTAACTTGAATTCAGAGTCCCTACACCTGCTGCATCTCCCTGTTAGAAATGGAAGCTCTGTTAACATTTCTCAGAACAATTATGTTCTCCAGAATAAAATGTTGGAAACGCTAGAGTAGACACGATCTTGCTCACTGCCATCACTATGTAATATTTTTTTCTGCAAATATCAATCCTATACCACAAACATATGTAAAAAATGTTCTAACGTTTTGACAACTTCCATAAACCCGAATGAATCCATGTGAGACACGGAAGTGAAATTGCTGTTATTGTTATATTTGCTGTGGTGGTGATAGTTTTTCCCCTGCAAAACATATTTTGAAACTGTTATGAAAGGGCAAGCTTTGGGGGGAGATGATGGTCGGTTTCTAACAAAGAACACCATATTTGCTGTGGTGGTGATAGTTTTTCCCCTGCAAAATATATTTTGAAACTTATTAAAGGGCAAGCTTCGGGGGGAGATGATGGTCGGTTTCTAACAAAGAACACTCACCTTCATTTTCTCTCGGGTCACATTATCAGACAAGTCTGTAGAGATGTTTTTTAGCAACTCCACAATAAAGGCGATGTTTCCAGACGTGGCTTCTGTGGATTTCACCACATCGATGATGCAGGCGTAGTCCCGCGGGCAGTTCCTGCGGATTCCCTGTGCCACGCTCTCCATGGGCTCCGGAGCGCGAAAGTCAAGAATGCGCAGAGGAAAGGAGGGTGCTGCCACCGAAAGGCGTGATGCACTGTTTAAGCCCTGTGTTGTTGTTTTTTAAAAAAATGATGTTTTAGTAAAAATGAATAAACACCTAACACGCATCAGACTAAATGAGATAAAGGCACAAAGGGTCAACATGAAGAAAATAGATGAGAAGCAAGGGGTCCTAAAATGTGGTTCAGATGCTGAGGGTTACAGAGAGGTCAAGGTGGGGTCTCACACAGGCAGGGGATTGTATCAAAGTCCCCGCAGAGATCTCTTTTCCTATTGGAATTTGCTTTTGAGGACCGAAAGGCACAAAGGGTCAACATGAAGAAAATAGATGAGATGCTGAGAGTTACAGAGAGGTTAAGGTGGGGTCTCACACAGGCAGGGAATTGTATCAAAGTCCCCGTACAGATCTCTTTTCCTATTGGAATTTGCTTTTGAGGACCAAGACTTTAACTCAGGACTGAAACAGTTTTCTCCAGAGATGTGGAGAAATTCTAGAAAACATTGGTCCAGTAATTATTATGTTTTTAAGAGGTGCCACATTAAGAGGAATTTTGAGGATAGTGTTGGAGATTGGCCAGTCAAACACGGAACACAGTGGAATTGCAGTTTCAAAAAGCTGAGTTCACTCATTAGAATAAATTATTTGCTTATTTTCTCGTATGTTTCCCCAGAGTCTCCTAGAATGTGACTTTGGATAAGCCAAAGCAATAATATACTTCATTTAATTCCCTTTGGAATGCCACTAGAGTTGCAAGGACCTCTACCTATGCTAAGTGACAGAGCCTCCATGGCCCTTACAGAGTCACTGTTGAAGTTTTACAAAAGGCAGAGATCCATGTGTTTTTATGGGATTAGAGAGAAGGTAGGTGTACATGGTGCTTAAGTGAAAGAACATAAAACAGGATATTTTCATTCTAACTCAGATTTTTTTGTTTTCACTGCATTGCTATTCCCTTTGGGTCACTCATTTCTCCTTTCTTTTGGTCAAGTGATTGAAAGTATTAGAAAAAATTGAAAATGAATTTGTTTCTAGACACATTTAGTTGATTAATTAGGTAGCCCAGAGACAAGCAAATCCACCTTTAGAGATAAAACTTTACCGGGACTAGCATGGTTCAGTGGTTGAGTATCGACCTATAAACTAGGAGGTCAGGTTTTGATTCCGGGTCAGGTCACAACCTGAGGGGGAGGGTCATGCAGGAGGCAGCCAATCAATGATTCTCTTTCCTCATTGATGTTTCTATCTCTTTCCCCCTTTCCTTTCCTCGAAATCAATAATAAAAATATTAAAAAAAATAGAGCTAAAACTTTATCCTCCAAGCATTTACTATTACATAAATGAGTTTCAAATCTGTTTTTGAGAAAGGATTCTGAAAGGGAGAGAGAGTTGGGAGTGAGGAGAGAACCTGAGTTTGGGTAAGGAAGAAGACGAGACAAATTTAACCTGTTCTATAGATTTTCCTAAGTCCAAACCTGAGACTTATGCTCAATAGAACCTGTTAAAAATGCCTCTACCACCTCCTCAGGGATTGGCTCCTGTTGCCAATAATATGCAAAACCTGTTCTATAGATTTTCCTAAGTCCAAACCTGAGACATGCTCAATAGAACATGTTAAAAATGCTTCTATCACCTCCTGAGGGATTGGCTCCTGTTGCCAATAATATGCAAATGCATCACCTGGAAGAGCTTTTCCACAGAAAGGCTTGTACATGTTTCAGTTGATTTTTGCCACATGTTTTGATTACATGTAAATCCTATTTCTCCACGAAAGTGGTGAGCACAGGGCTGGCTGCAGTTGGATGAAGTGATGCAAGGACCATGACATTTCTCTGCAAAGGAAAAGAGAGAGAGAGAGAGAGAGAGGTCTAATTAGCAGTCCCACACTTCGATGGGGGCATCAAACTCATACTGGGGATTTTAAGTTGCTTCCAAAGGAGGTGATATTGACCTGGGTCCTCAGCAACAAGACAGACCTTCCAGGCAGGTTGTGAAGCTGATGTCTAGGCAGTGGGTGGAGAGGAGGAATCACAGGTTTTTCAGAAAAGCTAGCTCAGAGCATCTGAGGGGAGAGTGGCCAGAGATGAGGAGGGGGAGAGAAGCAGTGGTTAAGTCCTGAAGGACCTTGAATGCTGTGCTAACATGGGCATTACCAGAAAACAAGATTAAATTTTTTTAAAAAAAACAAATTAACAGTAGCATAGAGCAGGAATCTGCACACTTTTCTGTAAAGGATCATATAAATGTCAAATAAAACACAGGATGCTCACATAAATGTTAATTTTATTTTCAGATACAGTCGATTCTCATTATTTGCAGTAGTTATTTTCTATGAAGTCGCTGCCATAAACACTGAATCAGCAAATACTGAGCCATCGTTCCTAGGGGAATACAAGGTTTCTAGGAGCTTCTGCTCACAAAATTTTCAACAGATAAGTATTAATCTATGTTTGTTTTATGTGTGTTTTAATTTAAAGGCACCTTATATAATAAATAGTTGATTTATTGACATTGAACTCATGGACAATAGTGCTATAACTCATGATAGCATATAAACAAAGCTTATCAAACACAGGTGTTTTCTCTAGAAGGTACATCACAGCTCGGTTAGGAACACTAGACAGCACTTCGCCCTATACTTGGGGGCCATATTAAACAGCAAGATCGCCAACAAAAAAAGAAACAAAATACCTGGCACTACATAGGCCACCCAAAGAACACTGTGTGTGGTAAGAGAGCTGGAACAAGAAGGCAGAGCACCACTTGTGCAACCTCAGCTGGGAACATGCCCCCAGCCGACTCATTTTTTTTGCTGTTCTGTGAATGATGGAGAAAGGACTGTGAGTGTTGATTCTGAGATTGCAAATACCTTTCAAAAGAGTAGGGTAATTTGAAAATACACAATCCACAAATAATGAGGACCGACTGAAGATGTTCAGATAAACAATGAATAATGTTTTAGGGTATATATGGTCCATGCATTCTTATTCATTGTTTTTCTGAAATGTAAATTTAACCAGAAATCCTATGTTTTTATTTGCTAAATATGATTATACTCACCACAGAGTAAATAGTTTAAATGCTGTGGGCTATACAGTCTCTGTGACAACTACTCAACTCTGCCTTTGTAGCATGAAAGCAGTCAAAGGTAATATATAAATGAATGGGCATGGCTGGGTTCCAATAAAACTTTCTTTACAAAACCTGGTGGCAGGCTTATTTTGGCCCATGGGTAGAGTGAATTGACTTGAGGCAGAGAGCCCAGAAATGAAGCTGTTGAAGTATTCCTAGGAGAGTGGCAGGGAAATGGAAAGAAGTAAATGAGGCTGAGAGCTATTAAGGTGTTGACATCAATATGACGTGGTGATTTGGCTGTGAGATAAGAATACACCTACATTTATGTCTTGGATAGCTCTGTGGATGACTCCATTCACAGAGAAAGGAAACAAGTGGGTTTACCCAGTGTATCAATTTGGGAGTTATTTAAACTGAGTGCCTCTCAGTTTATATAATTTGGAGATGATACCATGGTGTTGTTACAAACATTAAATGAGAGACAGCATCTTGTGCAGCACGTCAACTATAAATGCTCAATAAAGTATCTCCAATTTTCTCCTCTTTCCTCTTTCAATTCCATATCTAAGTAGAGATTTATCTCCCACCAAAAATATACTTGGTCATGAATGTGCAGAATCCAGTTTATTCCTGTTATTTGGGTGAGAACCACATGATTTCACTATTTTGTGACTAATAATTACTTACATAGTTTGTCTTTCACTTCTCAAGAGTGACCAGTCTCACCAATACAATATCTATCTGACATCACTTCAACATACCTCTCAGCACCAAAGCATTATGTACATTGAAGCAATACAAAAATATCTTTGGATGAAGACATGAATGAATAATGTCCTTTTCCCTCTTCTGCCTCTTGTTAGCTTGTTAGTTCAAACGAAGTTTCCTTGTGGGTTTTTAAATGAACACTTATCTACTATTCTAGAATCTGTGAATATTTGCCAACTTTCTTCATTGACTATACCATGGATAATGGTATAATTGTAAGAAAATCTATCACTATTGGTAAACATTGAGAACTTATTAGATATTTTTTATATATTTTTTTCTGTCTGTATAGATGAGATCATTTGTTTACTTATTTGCCCATCATGTTTATGAGCATCTATTATTTATGTAGCCACTTTGGAAAATCTAGAAAAGTAAACATCAACCACATTTCCCAGGCTCTAGGGTACTACTACTGGGTAACACTAATGGTGAAGGCCATATTTTCCAGGCTCTTGTCTCTATTGTTCAGGCAGCACTCCCAGCACCACCACCACCCCGTGATCATTCTCACTCAATTTGCATCTAGTTTTCAGGGGATGGTCAACATGTCCTTATAAACTAGGCTGTAAGCTACAGTGACATTGAAGCATGTTCCATATTCTTCCACCCCGGCTTTGCACCCTTTCCTCCCTCACCACTGTTGTCCATTCCTG
Organism: Myotis brandtii; assembly: GCF_000412655.1. Taxonomy (NCBI): domain Eukaryota; kingdom Metazoa; phylum Chordata; class Mammalia; order Chiroptera; family Vespertilionidae; genus Myotis; species Myotis brandtii. Next base: position 180,641 of record NW_005355981.1, on the reverse strand, counting down.
AGATGTTTCTTGAAAATTTCATCAAGTATGTGTGGCTAGTGCTCACTGCTTCCAGGACTCCAATGACACTTTCACCATTTGCAACAGCATGGATGGAACTGGAAAGCATTATGTTAAGCGAAATAAGCCAGTTGGAGAAAGATAAGTATCACATGATCTCACTCATATGTGGGATATAATGATCAACATAATTTGATGAACAAGAATAGATCCAGAGACACATGGCGGGGGGCGGGGGAGGTTAGAGAGCAACCAAAGGACTTGTATGCATGCATATTAGCATAACCAATGGACGGCTGGGGAGGGATCAATTGGGGAAAAAGAAGACATATGTAAAACTTTAGACAATAAAAATAATATATAAAAAAGAACAGGAGGGAAGAGGACAGAGGAAAGAACCCGTGAATTCAAAAGTAGATATTACCTAATCTGAACAATATAGAGAAAATAGACTTTAAAAAAAGAAGAATGAACAAGACCTCTGGGAATTGTGGGACTATAACAAAAGATCTGATAGTCATCATTCATGTCATTGGAGTCCTGGAGATTTTTATATTTTATTGGAAGACTTGTGGTCTGGGGACATGCTTGCCATGTCTTCAAATGGAAGAAGACTCTCCTGTAGCCACATACCTTGTATCCTTCCAGTCTTGGGTTTCTCTTCAGGATGTTGACGTTTATCTCCATCCTGTAAAACACAAATTCCCAAAGGTCCTCTTTACTGTGGAATTCTCCTCTCTCATCTCAACTTAGAGGCTCCATGTGGATGTGAAGAGAAAATGTGTTCAGGACTAGGAAGAAAAATGCAGCGGGTTCATGTGCTGATACCGCAAGAACTTGCTGAAGGAAACATGGATGTGAGCATGGACAGAGAACACACAGCCCTCCAAGAAGGACTAGAACCTTGTCGCTGGTCACCTGGGCTCTGAAGGTCAGGTTAATGGATTGCGTCCATCTTTTGGAAAGTCTAAGTATTCAGAGAGACCACGCAGAGGACAAACAATTTCAGCACTAAGCTGTTCCCTGCCTATCTTAACTGTAACTGTGAAATGCAGCTTATGTACTCCAGCATATATTGAGAAAAAGAGAAATGAACGGATACTAGAAGTAAGCATTTGGTTGTAATAATGGAATCACAAATTCTTTTATAGCTATAAAGAACTATCAAGTTTATCTAAAAGAAATAAACATACCCTTCATGTTATAGATAAGTAAATTAAAACTCAGAAAAGTGAAGCAACTTGTGTAACTAACAAGAATCAAACAAAGTTAAGGTCTGAATCTAAATCTGTCAACTACCTAACTGCCAGGATAGTGATTCATGTCCTACCTAATGATGCTTTGGTCAATGACAGACCATGTGTACAACTGTGATACATCATGTAGCCTAGGAGTGTAATACACTATACCATGTAGGTGTGTAATTGCACTGTATGGTGTTCACACAATGACCTAAATCACCTAATGATGCATTTCTCAGAACATATCCCCGTCATTAAGAAGCTCATGACTGTACTTCCTCCTTTCAATCGCTGCCTCTCTATAGTCTCTGTGGTTTCAAAGTGATTTTTCTACTATGTTGTTGTACCCTGTTGCACCTTGCAACTATACTGTTGCAAGTCCCAGCCACCTCTCAAATTTTCTTTCTTCCTATATCTAGAAAACTACTATCAGCAAGAGTAAAATGGCAGTCATTTGAAAATATCTTTAACATGACATGTTATTTATCATAAAACTAGCCATCTAGACAAACTGCCAGTTTTCTCATGGGGATTTTGGATCTATAGTGAGAACATTCTACTTACTTTTATGTGGATCTTGGCTCTATACTGAGAACATTCTGTGGTCAGAAATAACATTAAACAGCAAATCATGGTTGACTGAGACTTCATTTTCACACATTGGGATCTTCACCTGCAATAGAGAAAGAAGGTGCAGCTGGCTGTAGGTGATAATGCCACACAACTAGCATAATACTTCACAGAAAAACTAACCACTGAGTGACTCTATTGGGTACTTTGAGATATTTATACCAAACAACCTACCTCAGAAAAAAACAGACTGCCTATTAACTATTGACTTGTCTACAAACAGTAGCAAGAATGATGGAAGTACCAGGAAAAATATATGTTCACCAAAGCAGCATTTCTTATTTAATCCACAACTTTCTTTAACAATAAAATGTTCAAGAACTTTTATTTGCTAATCACTGTTCTAAGCACTTTCGCTGCAATAAACTCATGTAATCATGTGGTACAAGTTATTATTACTGGTTTCATGTTATCAATGGAGAAACTAAGGCACAATGACTTGAGCAACTATGGGCCCAAGTCACTCAGATGAAAGATGGTGGAGCCAAGAGTTCAAGCAGGTGGTTTGGGTGGAGAAGAATTGCTAATCTCTTTATTCTTAAAGGGTGTCCAGTGGAGAACAAAGAAAAGTCAAACCAATGGTGGGAAGAGAGATTATCTATATATTATACCTAGTGAACAAGGTTTGGCAGACACCTAGCCTTCAGGAAAGAAAAGTCCCTTTATGGTCAAATGGACATGAACTTACTTTGATCTCTCTAGGCTCCAAAGGCAATCTGTGGCCAGGCAGCAGATGAAATCACTGATCTACAGTCAAACCTTTCCTGGGTGGAGTCAAAACTGAGATGGGTTTTCATGACTCTAGTGAGCCTTCAAGTGAGATGATGACACACGGTTACTTATAGGGAAGTTTCCAAATTGTCTTTGAGTTTGAAATCATCTTTGAGTTTCTAACCATTGAACAGGGGAAAGTATTTTGATTTATACCAATGTCTTGTAGAGCCAGTCTGGGCAGAGGAAAGTGAACATGGCAGAATGACTGGCAAAGGGTGGTAATAGATTTACATGGGTGTTGGGATATGTGTGCAGAATTCTTGATCTTATAGTGTAGGTAGAAAAAAGTTCTCATTTATATAGTGCTCATTGGTGGATGAGCACACTAAGCAATTTGCAATGTAAATATTATTTAGATGAATTTTTAACTGATGATCTCAAAAAGAAGTACCTGAAGAACCAGTATAGGTTGGCTTAAATGTATCCATGTGTTTCACCTGTATACCTGTAGGTTGCACAAATTTTTAATATGACACAATAAGAAACAGATCTTATATTGTGACTCAGTGTATACAGACAAATATATGTATATGTATATGTATATATGGCTATCCATCTATAACTGAAAAAATAGATTTATTTTATTATCCAGTTGAAAATTGTTCACTTTTCCCATTAAAGTGGTCATTTTGATCCTTTCTCTTTGCTATTCTTTACAATGATGTTGAAATTTTCTTGCCTGAGTACATGTATCAGGGAGAAAAGATACCATTCAGGACCACATAATAGGACTGATGCTGAAGATAAATGTAATTCTCTTCCATCTGGAGATGATGGTTTGAAATGCAGTTAAATGGAGGAAGGGGAGCCAACAGCAGGCATTTGTAAGCAATAGTGCCTTCTATCTAAGGCTGCATAGGAGGGCCACTTTTACTCTAAGTTTTCAGCATAGGAACTTTGCATAAGCTAATCTTGCTAGAAAGAAGTCAGGCATTTGGCTTAAGATGTGATGGGATGTTGTGTGAATTAGGGAGTCCAAAAATGTTTCCCCAAGCAGTGCTAGGGCCTCCAGGTGTGCAAATCCTGAAAGGATTCAAGTAAAGGGGCCAATGGTCATGGCATTTTATGTAGATCATTATACTTGTTGTAGAACATTAGGAAATAATAATACATTTTATATATTCACATAAACTAAAAATGTATGCAGGAAGCCACCACTTTCTCAATACTATCATAAGAGTGCATCAAGGAACACGGAAGGCCGATGGACCTTGGACTTAGCAGGGCGGTGTTGAGATAGCGGTGGCTCGAAGCAATTTCCTGACCTAATAGCCTCAAAGTAAATGTTTACTGGACCTTACTGATCTTTATTGACCTTAGAGACGGTCTGTCTGCTACCTGTTTGTTGTGCTTTACTGAGAGCAAGATGTGTATCTAAAACTGAATAAAAAGCAGATAAGACCAGGTTCCAGTGTACCTCTCCAAGAAAGAAGTCTCCACCTGGCCCCCCATGCCTTCTAAATTCATATTTCTTGTATAATATTTTCATTTGTGCATCGACCCCTTCTTCAGATCCTGAACCCCCGCTGCAAAAGGTTGCGACAATGTATACTAGCAGAAATATACCAGGTATATCTTCTAAATTCATATTTCTTGTATAGTATTTTCATTTGTGCATCAACCTCTTCTTCAGATCCTGAACGCCTGCTGCAAAAGGTTGCAGCAACATATACTAGCAGAAATATACCAGGTATAAGCAAAATAAATCATAAGCATGACCATAAGAAACACAAACTTTGAACTGAGCACATTTGGCTATTTGGGGGTTTCAGTTAATGAACTTGCTACTTGCTCATTCATGTTATTATAGTCTACTGTAGGTAACCCACATACCATTTGGTATGATAATTACATGGTAAATTTCCTTCAGTTATTATAAATGTGTGTGGGAGGGGTGGAAAATGTTTATGATGTTACCCAAGAGGCGTTATAACATTCTTATTTTTGCCCAGTTTAATTGGCAAGCATGGGCCGGATGGGTAGATGTTTTCAAGTTAGGCCCCATTGGGTTATTTCTTTTCCTACCAGATAGAGTTGAATGGGAGCCCTCCCATCAGAATCGAATAATGACTGAGGCCAAAAGCCAGAGTGCTCTGCAGAGCAGACAGCAAGCAGAGTGTAGGACTCTGAGGATGGAAACATTTTAAAAATTAAAAAGAAGCCAGCATAATCCAAAATCAGAGGTTGATATTTTATAGGACAGAATGGAGGAAGCACACGTTCTTAGATTTATCACTGACAAAGAATTAGCAGTTCAAGTGAACTTTGAGTTTTGCCTAAGTCCAAACTGAAAACTATCTGCAGATACAAATAAGGTACCTCTCCAATACCTAGGACAGTGCCTGCATGTAGTACATTATCTCTTGAAATAATGAGGGAAAGAAAAGAACAAGGACACAGAATCTAAATATATTCAATTAACTGTGACAAGAGGAGTGTGGATTGTCCAGAAGAATATCAGCAAAACATGGGCAATGCCATCAGAAGAAGCGTTCAGATGTGAATCTCACCGAGGCAAACTCTCCTGCTTGTTTGTTTGTTCCTGCTGAAGAGTGGCTGGAGTCATGTGATGTCCTTTTCTACATGGAGAATCCAGAGTTGCTGCATGCACTTTACGCTCAGATGACCTTTATGTCATCTATTAACCTCTAGTTCTACAGTGTGTTCAATTTAGCAAAAACTCTGCGTCTTTGTGAAATCCCTATTTCCACAAATCCCTTGGGCTTAATACTGTTTGGCGAACTATCACTGGTTATTTAAATCAAGTTCCTAAGGTGTCACATTTTTATGGACCCCCCATATGTACATTCATAAAATAAACTTGGGATATTAACAATCAATCAATTAATCAATCAATCCAGAACCTCGTACCCAATGGGGGAAAAGAAAAACAGTAAATAGCAATCCTGACAGAATAGTGATATACTATGCATGTTTATGTCAGGGGCCAACCAGTTGTTTGCCAACAGTTACTTAATGAGGACATTGGTACCCACTGACTTAAATATTCTATGAATCCAGTAAGTACCCGCTTTACTCTTAGTAGGAAAAAGATACAGAGTTTGTGTCTATTGCATTTGGCCAACATATTGTGTCCTGAAGTGGGTTTCTCTGGAGCACTGGTCTCACAAAAGCCTGAGGGGTT